>NC_137511.1:24042500-24642500 GCF_041902795.1 Electrophorus electricus
TAAGCAGGTGATGAGGATCTGATGAACTGTCAACGATTGGATAAGTTAAATCTTCTGGAGACGAACTGCATGATGGGTACTGTAATTTGTTTGGGTGTCGGTGGTGTGACATTATCTTAGCAGAAGAAAGAAGATTTGTTCCTGAAGTGTGTTTGGATTGGTAGTTTCTCACCTGTTCTCTCTGAGTACTTTATCCAAGTTATACCAGGAGCTACCACTGAGCTAAGCCACATCTAATATAATATAATATAATATAATATAATATAATATAATATAATATATTTACTGCAATTTGCTTCAGTAAATAATTAATGAAGTGTTGTATTACAAATTAACCATTGTGATTGTAAATAACAGCTTGACACAGTGTTGATGTGATTACAGGAAAGGTGGATTTGATTGGTTCAGACACAGTGATCATGTCATTACAGGAAAGGGGGATTTGATTGGTTCAGACCTCCCAGGGCAGGATCATGTGATCAAAACGAACGCAGATGTGAAGGCACTTACATACTGTGATCTGCAGTATATAAGTGTGAAGGGCTTGAAGGAAGTTCTTGAACTCTACCCAGAATATGCCAGTCTGTTCACCGCCGACATCCACCATAACCTCACATACAACCTCAGAGAAGGCAGTGATGCTGAGGTGAGAGTCACACACACACACACACACACACACACACACACACACACACACACACACACACACACACACACACACACACACACACACAGACAGACAGACAGACAGACAGACAGACAGACAGACAGACACATAGATTTTGATAATAAGAGAGGGGGAGAATGTGTTTAAGCAAAAAAGGTTCTATAAAAATGTCCTATCCATCCATGTTTAATCCTTCTTCAGTTATGACATTTGCCACATTTGTGTTTTTGTTTCCAGGGTCTCACAGGGTTTCCAAGGTCTCCACGGTTTTCTCATGTAAGTGGGCTTACCTAAGTAATTAACTGTGTGTAGAGCATATCTTCAGTTTTCACACAGAACACTCATACACTGTACATCTAGTATGCCAAAAGGGTGAAGCCTAAAAAAAACATCTAATCAAATCAAATCAAAATGTATTTATATAGCACTTTTTGAAACAGATGTTGTCACAAAGCAGCTTTACAAATGTCCAAATCCAAACCCCCAGTGAGCAAGCCAAGGACAAGGAAAACGCCCTATAACACGAGGAAGAAACCTTGAAAGGAACCAAGGCTCAAGGGGGGGGGGGGGGGGGGGGGTATCCTCCTCTGGCTGACAATGGTCAACTTAAATAACAACTTAAAGAGAAAAATTAATGAAAAAATAAGCAATTAATGTCTAGTCCAACTTTCTACAGGTCCTAGTCCTGTCCCAAGGTGTGCATGTGTCAGAGACTCATTCCGCAAGAGAACATCCATTAAGGGCAATGGAGAGTAGTTGGCTGGAGTGGAGGTGTGGTGGGTCAGGGGGTGATAGGAGTAGCAATGGCAGCTGAGATGGGATGAGGCTCAGTAACATCACGTCATCAGGGGTAGCTGTACCTCAGCAGAAAGAGAGAATATATTTTTAGGCATGTCAGGTGTTTAAATTAGGGAACTATAATTTTTATACATGGACTCCGGCAGATCTAGCTATGGCAGCACAGATAAAAGGATAGAGCCAGAAGGAAACACAGGCATTAAGGCACCCTGGCACATCAGTACTCTGCCACTCCCAGTCAACAAACTTGAGTGGCAAAAGAGAGGTGAAGTGACAGCATCATAACATCCCAGTTTACCATAACTCTCAATGCCCATGGACCCCCAGATCTACACCTTTACCTAAGATGGTAAGTAGTTAATAAAATACCTGACTGTACAACATTGCCTTAAATATTGAGAATGTGTCTGAATCTTGAACATTTATCGGAAGGTTATTCCATAGTGCGGGAGCTTTATAGGAAAGGGCTCTTCCCCCTGTAATAGATTTTCCTATTCTTGGTACTAGTAAAGAGCTTTGATCTAAGCAGAAGTATTTTATTATCAATATGAAATTTTACTGGGAGCCAATATAAAGTAGCTAAGATAGAAGTGATGTGATCCAATTTTCTAGTTCTAGTAAGCACTCTGCTGCTGCATTTTAAACTAGCTGGCGCTTGTTTACACACTTAGTAGTACAGCCTGATAGTAAGGCATTACAGTAGTCCAATCTTGAAGTAATAAATGCATGGACTAGCTTTTCTGCGTCATGTGAGGAGAGCATGTTCCTAATCTTTGAAATGTTTCTTAGGTAGAGAAAGACAGTCCTAGAAATATTATTTACATGAGCTTCAAATGAGAGACTGGGATCTATAATAACTCCAAGATCTTTAACTGTTAGGGAAGATGTGATTGTGATACCACTGAGGTTCATTGAGTAATTAGAGAGTGAGGACCTAGCTCTCTCTGGGTCTAATAGAAGTACCTCTGTTTTGTCACTATTAAGTGAGAGAAAGTTCCTCAACATCCAGTGTCTGATGTCCTTTATGAATTCGCCAATAATACTAATCTGAAAATGGTTTGGCTGAGACATATAGCTGAATATCATCAGCGTAGCAGTGGAAACTAGCACAGTGTTTATGTATAATGTCACCTAGAGGTAGCGTATATAAAGAAAAAAGCAAAGGCCCTAGAACAGATCCTTGTGGGACACCATAGCTAACTTTGTTGTATGCTGAGAGGTCTCCATTTACATTAACAACCTGATAGGGCCCAGCTATATCAGATTTAAACCAGGAAAGGGCTGTTCCCCTAATCACAACATTTTTGAGTCTATCTAGTAATATGTTGTGATCTATAGTGTCAAATGCTGCACTCAGATCAAGCAATATAAGCAAAGAGACATAACCCTGGTCAGAAGCCAACAACATGTGTGTGAGTGTGTAAAAAAAAAAACAGAAACAAAAAGAGTAATATTTGTAAAGCGCCCTTGAGTTTGAGAAAGGCGCTATATAAGTGCAACTAATAATAATAATAATAATAATAATAACAATAATAACAGGTCATTAACTATTTCAATTAGTGCAGTTTCCGTACTGTAATTAGGCTTAAACCCTGACTGAAATACTTCATGGATCTGGTTCCAATTTAGATATGAGCTTAGCTGCTGAGCTACAGTATTTTCTAGGATCTGTCATGGTAGGCCCGTCCCATACCGGGAGGGACATGCCCATTCCAGATAGGGACCGTACCACTTACCTGCCCCGCTCTCAGTCACCTGTTTTTTAATGGGAGACACCTGATCCTCATTATATGTCTCCCTATATATATTCCTACAGGTGCTGAGGGAAAACTGCACATTAACGGCCATAACTACGTGTGCTTGTTGGTACGACTCTACTCATATCCAAGAGAATGAGTGTGAATTCTTTTTTAATTTGCTTTCATTGCCATGGAAAATAAAGAGCATATCAGCTCGACATCGCCTCTCACTTCCTCTGTGCCTCCAACATCACAGAATACGCAGCCACCAGGAAGCAACCCGAGCAGCTCTGACTGGGCTCACGTGTTAGCTGTCCAAATGGTGGCGCTGCATCAGCAGAAGCAGGAAATTGGGGAGCTCCGCTCGATGGTACAGACTCTCAGTCAGTATGTTAACCGCCTGGTCGTGAGCCCCGAACGAGGAGCAGGCCCCCCCGCTAATCCGCCTGTTCCTGAAGGGGTAAGGGGCTTGATCGCCACCCCCAAGGCGTATGGTGGAAATCCGGAAACACGTGAGGGATTCATTGTTCAATGCGAACTCTCTTTGGTTACCAGCCATGACTATCAGATCACGCCAAGGTTTCATTTGCGATCTCAAGGCTTATGGGTAAGGCGCACATCTGGGGAGCAGCTCTAGTTACCAATGAGTCACCATGAATGAATGATTAAGCCGGCTTCATTTGAGAACTACGAGCGGTTTTTGACCAGGCTTTGCGGGCAAGCACTGTTGCACCTAAGGCAAGCACTCAGCTCTGCTGCTGATTACGCCATGGAGTCCAGACCCTAGCCACGGGAATGCACTGGAACGAATCCGCGCAGATAGACCTGTTCCTGGGTGGCTTAAGGGCAGAGCTGCAGACAGAGCTAGCATGCAAACAGGAGGCTACCACTTTGAATGAGGTAGCGCACCTTGCCATAACCTACAACCGCCTCCTGCAGGAGCAACGCCATTATCTCCACCGGGATCCGCCACAACGGGAGGTAACCGTAACAGTTGGGTAGACCAACGCCTCAGAGCGCATGCAGTTGGACATAGCAGGGATACGACCCAGGACGGGAGAACACAAGAAAGGCAGCAATGCACTGAGTTGCTCCCCGACTCGCTCAATATTCAAATTGCCAGTAGAAGTGTCACACAAGGGCCGTTTACTTTCCACTTGACTCGGGGGCTGCGGGGAATGTTATGGACTGGGGTTTTGCGAAGAGGCTGGGGATAAAAGCCTTCACTCTCCCCTCCGCGCTAAGCATTCAGGCCCTGAGCGGCAGCCCGGTAGGCCCTGGCTACATCACCCATGTAACTCCATGTGTCCTCCTCATCACAGGAGGGGGACACATGGAATGCATTGCCTTTTTTCTCCTTCCCTCCCTCTTTCACCCTCTCAAATTAGGGCTGCTATGGCTGCGTGCTCACAATCCGCAAGTGATGTGGACTGAAAACCGCATCCTGCAGTAGGCACCATCATGCAACCAAAGGTGCTTCCCCACCAAGGATGTGCCGCTCAAGGTGACCTCAATAATGAGCCCTGGAGTGGAAAAGCAGGTCTCCATTCTCCAGGAGTAAGAGGACTTGGTGCAGGTCTTTAGTCCCATGAAGGCCACCCAGCTTCTGCCCCAACGGGACTGGGACTGCACTATTACCCTCAAGGAGGAGGTTGTACGCCCCCAGTGCAGAATCTATTCCCTCTCACAAGAGGAAGAGCAAGCGATGGATCAATACATCACAGTGGCACTGGACCAAGGGTACATCCGCCCCCTACCTCCCTGGCATTGGCCGGGGTCTTCTTTGTTAAGAAAAAGGACGGGGGCCTGAGACCATTCGTGGACTACCAAGGGCTCAACAAGCTACTGATTCCATACCTATATCCCCTTCCTCTGGTCCGAACAGCTGAGGGGAGCCAGGTACTTTACCAAGATGGACCTGCGGAGCGCCTACAATCTAATCCAGGTTGGAGAAGGGGATGAGTGGAATTCAGCACATCCAAAGGCCATTATGAGTATCTGGTCTTACCGTATGGTCTGGCCACAGCTCCGTCGATATTCCCGGCCTACATTAATGAAGTTCTCGGAGTTCTTGGGAGGACCCGTCATTGCTTATATTGACAACATCTAGTCCTGCTCCTGGAACCAACATGTGCGCGATGTGTGGGCCGTGCTCTGGACCTTACTGCAGAACCTGCAAGGCTGAGAAGTGTGTTCCACTGGAAGGAGGTTAGCTTCCTGGGTTATATCATCCAGGAGGGGAGTGTACGCATGCAACCAGGCAAGGTAAAGGCAGTATTGGCTTGGCCGAGACCACTCACATGTAAGCTGCTACAGCGTTTTCTAGGTTTTGTGAACTTCTATCGTAGGTTTATCAAATGCTTTATTTCGCTGGTGAAGCCTCACGGATCAACTCCAGGGACTGGCTAGGAAAATCGGATGGACCACCGAGGTGGAGTGAGCCTTCAAGGAGCTCAAGAACATTTTCTCCACAGTGCCAGTGTTACAACAACCAGACCCAGAAAGACCATTTGTGGTGGAGGTAGATGCTTCTGACATAGGGGTAGGCACCATACTGTCACAACACACTGGAGAGAGAGGAGGTCTGAGACCAATTGCATACTTCTCCTGGAAGCTAAGTCTGGCAGAACAAAACTACCACATTGGGGACCGTGAACTACTAGTGATGAAACTCGCTTTAGAGGAGTGGAAGCATTGGCTTGAGGAAGCAAGGCACCCCTTCGCAGTGTTCACTGACCACAAAATGCTCAAAAATCCTGGTGGTCGATCTTTTTCTCCAGGTTCAGGTTCTTCCAGAGCAGACACACGCTCCCAGCATTACAACTCGGAGGCCCGACCAACAAGTTTGGAACCTGTTCTCTCCCCCTCATGCTTTCTGGTTTCTCTAGAATGGGATTTAGACTGACAAATGGAGGCAGCCAAGCCACATCTGCAATGTCCACCCAATCTCCTCTATGTGCCGCTTAAGCATCGGGGCTGACTCATTACGTGGGCACATACATCAGTGGGAATGGGACACCCAGGTGCTACTCGCATAGCACAGCTGATAGGGGCATGCTATTGGTGGCCTGCGATGAACAAGGACGTGGTGAAGTATGTGGCTTCTTTCCTGCACCCGCAGCAAAATACCACGCGTTCCACCCGCAGGTAAGCTACTCCCTCTGCCTACCCCCCTCTGTCCATGGTCCCACATAGTTGTAGACTTTATTACTGACTTACCTGTCTGAGGGCAACACTGTTATCCTGACCATAGTCAAGAAGTTCTCCAAGATGGTCTGGTTCATCCCTTTTAGTTCATCTCATGCTGGAGACAGCCGATCTACTGTTCCGGCAGGTCTTCAGGCAGTTTGGGTTACCTAAGGACATCGTTTTGGACAGAGGCCCTCAGTTCATGTCTCATGTCTGGAAGGAACTGCTCAGTAAGCTCAACATCACGGTCAGTCTAACGTCCAGCTACCACCCACAGACCAACGGACAAGTTGAAAGAGTCAACCAGGAACTAGGTAAGTTCTTCCGGCTATACAGCCAACAACATCCTGAGATGTGGAGCACATACCTCCCATGGGTGGAGTGCTCTCAGAATTAGCTACACCACAAAGGAACTGGTCTAATGCCTTTTGAGTGCATCCTAGGGTACCAATTGCCACTCTACCCCTGGAACGCCCCTGCTTGAGACCAGCCGGCTGTGGAAAAGTGGTGTAAAGAGAGCAAAAAGATCTGGGAGGAGACGCATCAGTGACTATGCAAGGCTATTGTGGCTTACAAGAGGAAAGCGGATGGGGGACACAGGGAATATGCACATGGACAAAAAGTTTGGGTTACAACCAGGGACGGCCGCGCTGGCACTACTGGCAAGCTGGCCGCAAGGTATGAAGGCCCATACACCATCACAGACAAGATTAACAGGGTGACCTACAAGATTGGCCTAAGAGGGAGCAGTAGGGCATCCCAGGCCTTTCATGTGTCAGCACTGAAGCCCGTGAGGGAAGGCCCCCTGGCCGTGGAGGGCGGTTCCTCGGGTGACCCCCCTCCACCTCTGGAGGTGGAAGGGGCTCCGTCTTACAAAGTGTGGACCCTGCTAGATTCCCAGAGGAGAGGGAAGGAACTGCAATACCTCATGGACTGGGATGGGTATGGCCTGGAAGAGCATAGTTGGGTCCCAGCCTCCCAGATTTTGGACCCCGAGGTCATCGCCTCCTTCCATAGGCTGTGCCTTCTTAAGCCTGCCCCGTGTCAGCAGGTCACCTGAGTTCCAGGAGACTGGCGGGGTCTTCGGCAGAGGTTCTGTCACAGTAGGCCGGTCCCAAACCGGGGGGGACACGCCCATTCCAAACAGGGACTGTACCACTTACCTGCCCCGCTCTCAGTCACCAGTTTTTTAATAGGAGACACCTGATCCTCATGATGTGTCTCCCTATATATATTCCTACAGGTGCTGAGGGACAACATTGCACATTAAGGGCCCGTCGGTACGACGCTACTCATATCCAGATTGAATGTGACTTCTATTTCCATTTGCTTTCATTGCCATGGAAAACAAAGAGCATATCAGCTCGACATCGCCTCTCACGTCCTCTGTGCTGTCAGTGTTACAGGATCTTGGAAGTAAATGGAAGGTTTGAGATCAGCCTGTAATTTGACAGCTGTCAAGGTTAGATTTTTGATAAGTGGTCTAATTACTGCTAATTTCAATGATTTCTGAATGTAGCCAAGGTTCAAGAAGGAGTTTATTAAATTTAGTAAAGGTTCAATTACTTCAGGTAGGACCTCCTTTAGAAAGTGTGTGGGCAGTCAATCTAGTAAGCAAGTGGAGAATTTTGAGCGAGAGATCAGAGATGTAAGTTCTGGCCCTTGGGTCAGTGTGAAGGATTCTAGAATCATTTTTGGCTTGGTTGTTCTGATCCCTAAGTAGCGGCCCAATGTCATGTTAATATTCTTAATGTTATCTCTAATGTGCTTATTTTTCTCGTTGAATAAATTCATGAACTCATTACTACTGTGTGATGTTGCAATCTGAGCATTGGTGTCAGTCTTATTCCTAGTTAGATGTGCAATTGTAAAAAAGAAATCCAGGATTATTTATTTTCTATTAGGGTCGAAAGATAAGATGTTCGAGCAGTAATAAATGCTTTTCTATACTTGAGAAGGCTCTCCTTCCATGCAAGCTGGAAGACTACAAGCTTAGTGTGGCACCATTTATGTTCTATTTTTCGAGTGTTTTGTTTAAATTGCGAATGTGATCATTACACCAAGGTTGTTGTTTTTTTCCCTAATTTTATTTTCAGTGGAGCAACATCATTGAGTATACAGCAAAATACTGATTCTAAGCATTCGGTTATTTGATCAAGTTCCGTGGGGTTTGAGGGTATTCTAGTCAAAAATGATGTGACAATGAGATTCACAATAAATCTAGGTGCAGTAGCTGACGTGATCATGCGTCTGGTATGGTCGTGAGGCAAGGTTACTATATTGTGGCTCATACGTAGTTCAAATGAAATTAGGGAATGGTCTGAGATGGCATCTGACTGGGACAGTGTTCTCTGTCTACACCGTATGTCAGTACTAATTCAAGTGTATGTCCATCAGAGTGTGTGGGTTCTCTTAGACATTGGATGAAATCAATTGATTCTATTATAGAGCTAAAGGCTGAGCTCAGAGGGATTTGAGGACTGAAACTGAATATTGAAATCACCAACAATAATGGCTCTTTTTACTAGTGTGACTACATTAGAAAGGAAATCTGCAAATTCCTCAATAAATTCTGAGTAGGGTCCTGGTGGCCTGTAGATGCCAATTAGTGGAAGAGGCTGGGTGTGCTTCTTATTGCTGGCTACATCATTTATGGTAGTAAAGATCATTTCAAAGGACTCAATCATAATCACCTTTCTGGATCATGCCTAATGTGTCCGTATAAATAACTGCAATGCCGCCTCCACGTCCAATTAGGCAAGGGAGGTGTACATAGCTGTAGCCAGAAGGACACACTTCATTTAAAGCTATGTACCCATTTCACTTGATCCAGGTTTCTGTTAGGCAAGGTACATTAAATCTATGATCTGTTAGGATTTAATTTATCATGAGTGCTTTAGATGTTAGGGATCCAACATATAGTGAACCCAGCTTGAGATAAAAGGTGCAGGCAGTGTTCTGTGAATCAGTTACTTTAATACTAATTATGTTAAGGCATGTTTTTCTTTGTTTTCTGTATTTCTGCTTAGCTCAGGCAACAGACACAGTGTCAATATGATTAACTTTGTCACGTAGCGACCAGCAGACAGTTGGTTTAGCTTCTTTGTCTGTTGCCTGGCCTCTGCTCTGGATTGTCATAGATTAACTAGGTCTGTCATGAGACTATGTCTTATGTTACAGGAAAGGAGAGCAGCACCATCCCTGGTAGGATGGATACCATCCCTCCCTAAAAGGCCAGGCTTGCCCTTGAATGTGTTCCAATTATCAATAAACCCCACATTGTTTTGTGAGCACCACTTGGACATCCAACATTTCAGTGAAAATAACTGGCTGTATGTTATATCGCTGCGCTGCATTGGGATTTGACCAGCGCATACTAAAGCATCGGACATTTCATTAGCTAATTGACACACCTCTTAAATATTATTTTTAGTAATCTGTGACTGATGAAGGCATATATTAGTTCTTCACATAGGAGCTAATATCTTAGAGAACCTATGCTTGCCTAAAACCTTAATATTACCTGCAATGTCCAGTGCCCTGGCCCCTGGTATACAGCTAACTACTGCTGCTGGCATCCCTAAAGGCCTATCTAACTTCATGTGTCGCAATATAGAATCCCCTATAACCAGAGCTCTTTCAAAAAGCTTCTCAACGGGTGCCTGGCTGAGTGGGGCAAACCTGTTTGACATGCGAATTGGGGATGTGTAGTGCTCCCATGGGCAAATAGAAGCTCGTCTATTTCACTGTAACATCTCCTATTCACCCCGCTGCGAGGGCTGTAGTGCCAGACTTGAGGGCTTGCTAGCTTCCCCTAAGGCATCCAGAGCTTGTACTTCTAGATCCTCGATAGGTCTAACACTTTCTAAGGTATGGATGTGCACTTTTATTGCTAGAATCTTCTCTGTCGGACTAGTAATTTAATCTACATGTCTGCAAATAAAACTATCGCTAACGACAGAGGAAGAATAACTAAACATGTTGTACTCAGCACACAGAAGGAACATGGAAGCCATGATGGAAAAGCAAAATGTTAATGTTACTTACGTTTTTGGTAGTTCTTTGGATGTAGTTTATGATGATAAAGTAGTTTTCAATGACTGATGGAAGTTGCCAGTTTCCAGGTAGAATGTAGTTAAGTCCAAAGAAAAAAATTGATAAACACTTAGAGAGCAGTAAGAACTAGTACACCGAAGCACTCGTGTTGGTGTGAAACAGTTTCAAAAACAGGAAGCCACACGTAGTATGTGCTTATGTCCAAGGGGCGTGCCTTAAAAGTCATCTCTACCAACCGTATCTTGCTCTCCACATTCAGGAACCAACAAGCTGTTCCATGGGTCTTTTCGTGCATTCTGATTGGTGATGGTCGGTGATGGTCCTTGATGCTGCAATGTAGTACAGTATTACTCATTGAATACACAGTATTACTCACTGAATACACAGTATTACTCCTTGAATACATATTACTCACTGGGGATGCTCATTTGGAGGGCTGGACCACTGTAGCAGTCAAGGTGACCTGTTTCTTAAAGCAGTGTGGACTGTGTTGTTCTGGGGTTGTAGTGGTAGATCTGTTTCTTGGGGCAGTGTAGACTGTGCGGTTCTGGGGTAGTAGTGGCAGGTCTGTTCCCTGGGGCAGTGTGGACTGTGCGGTTCTGGGGTAGTAGTGGTAGGTCTGTTCCCTGGGGCAGTGTGGACTGTGCAGTTCTGGGGCTGTAGTGGCAGGTCTGTTTCTCGGGGCAATGTGGACTGTGTCATTCTGGGATTATAGTGGAAGGTCTGTTTACTGGGGCAGTGTGGACTGTGTCATTCAGGGGACTGTGTTCTGGATGGTGGAGCCCTGTGAAACTTCTCCTTGGTTATTCCTCTCCCTCTGGGCACACCTCCTGAACTGGGTCAACCACTTTTTAAAATATATACATTTTCTAGCTGCCAGGGTTGAGAACCTCAGCTTCAGTGACCTCCTTCATTTAGTACAGCTCAGTACACATTTAAAGCCCTATTTGAATAATCAGACAAACTTTAGGGCACCACAGAACAGTGCAGAAAAGTAGACCAGCACAACATATTACATCTCAGTACATCTCAGTAGAACATAGTATATGTCACTATAACCTAGTACATTCCAGTATGGCCAAATGCATTGATTACATGCAATGCAACCCAGTACATCTTAGGACAACCCAATAAATCCCATACAATGCAGTATATCCCAATATAACCTAGTAAATTCCAGTACAACCTAGTACAACCCAATACAAACCAGTACATACTAATAAAGCCCAATCTTAGTACAAACCAATTCAACCAAGTACATTCCAATACAGTCCAATACAATTTAATACAGCCCAATAAAACCCAGTACAACCCAGTACAGCCCAGTGAAGAACAGTCTTATTCATTAAATTAATTTGGGAATTTTTGGGAAACACTGACAACCTAAAAGTTGAATTTAAGTATAACAGTAATTAAGTTTGCAAGCTGCTCAGGACTTTGTCCTCAAGGCTATATGACATTGCATAATTTTTCATGTCAATGTATATTGTTAATTGCTGTTAATTTGGATTAAGATTAAAATTAGATTAAGATTGTTCTTATTCCTGTTTTTCCTTCAATTTTAGAACAGCCACGTTGAATCGAGTGCATTGTTAGAAAAGCATTCCTCCATCGCAGAAACAGGCAGTGATCCAGACAACTATTGCATCTCACCCACGTCGAGTTCTCACCGGAACCTTCCCCTGCCCACTTTGAACAGCCCTGTGCGGCGGACCTCGCTGGGGAACCTCCTGGGTGACGAGCTTCGGCAGTTCAATGCTTTGCGACACTGTCGCTCGCCCCTTAGAAGGAGCTACAACAGCTCATCGCCCAAAGAGCAGCCCAAATCAGAGCACCAGCCTCTCACCACACCTTCCACTCCTCTGAGCAGCAACTGGTGCAGTGAGACGCAGGCGGGAAGTGCAGCCCGCAAACCCAACAAACTCCTGATCCCAACCCTGAGCTGCAGACCCCCGGACCTCAGCCCACGGTACAAATCAGCAGAACCACTGGCACTAGCAGCACATCTGAATGTATTTATGTAACACACTGGAGAATACTACACTATACAGCATACCATAAATGGACCAGTTCAGCCAGCCCACAACATGGAAACCCACATTATAAACTTGTCCCCAAAATGTTTTTAGTTATCATGACAAATGTATATGCTAAACAAAAAGGTTAATGTCAAACATATACAGGATACACAATCAGGGATTGAGTGTTATGCACATCGATGGTAAAGGTATTAGATGGAAACATTCTGATG
This sequence comes from Electrophorus electricus, assembly GCF_041902795.1. Taxonomy (NCBI): domain Eukaryota; kingdom Metazoa; phylum Chordata; class Actinopteri; order Gymnotiformes; family Gymnotidae; genus Electrophorus; species Electrophorus electricus. Next base: position 24,055,201 of record NC_137511.1, read on the forward strand.
TAATACATGATGTTTCTTTAGAAGCAGGACATTTTGTTCAGAGGTTTTTATAAACTACCAGTTTGGCAATGTACGTTTGTCTGTGTTACTAATCTGCCCATATGTGTGTGGTTTCTAACAGGGTAGTTGATGGGATTGAGGATAATGGACGTATGTTCCACTTCAGTGCTGAGACCAGTGCCCCTAGTGTCACTGTGCCGGGCTCCATAGGTAAGAATGTCTCAGAGCTGTGACTCCAGAACATGTCAGAGCGATGACTTCTGGACATCTCATAGTAGTTGCTCCAGGATGTTGCAGAGCGGTGGCTCCTAATCTCATGGGGCTATATAAAACTCCTAAATGTCTTGGTTCTGAGCTGGAGACTTCAGTGAGATATTTAAGAGCAGGGAAAGCAGTACAATATGCAGGCCAGGGCACTCTCAGACCAGGCCTGGTGAAGAGTCACTCAACAACTCTGGTATGTGTTCAAAATACTGGCCCATGTAATGAGATTCATTAAGTTAACAAATGCAACTATAATTATAATATCCTAAACCAGCACATTTAGTTTCATAAATGAAGCATCTGATAAATATAGCACCAAAAAAAGAAATGCAAACCTACTTTTCCATTTGGCAACAACAATACACACATCTCACAAACCTTTGAAACTAAACCCCACAAAATTGTTAAGCGGGTTAATGTTCATTGGGACACTACACTGGTGACAAAGGTATCTGAGGACAAGAGAAGCTCTCTCAGACCAGGAGGACAGAGAGGAGGGGTGTGGCACCGCAAAGCTGCTGTGAAGTAGGTTTGAGCTACTACTGAGAGTTCCCTTTTCCTTGATTTTCTGTCACACAGATTCCATGCGGGTGAATACCAGCCTTTTCCAGGAGACAGAGGAGGTGAGACAAACTATCTACCAACTGAACAAAAAGGTAAACACACAAGCACACACAAAGTTGATCAAACTGCAAGTTAACAAATTTATTTATTTATTCAGTTTATTGTTATTTGTTTAATGTGTTTGGGAAAGTGCAACTATTTATTATTTATTAGAATGGGAAATGATGTCAGCAATTTGAACTGCACACAGATGGACCCAGCCATATTCTGCTATAGGGGGCCATAAGTAACTTTCAGATGCACACCTTGTGTCCTTCTCACACACACACACGCACACACACACACACACACACACACACACACACGCACACACACACACAGACAAGCAGACGTGCTAGGTAGTCAGTGAGGCCCTGCATTAATGAAGACACAGGGGGTGCTTCTGCACTGCAGATAAAACTGAGGAAGTGCTGACTTCATGATCTGCCAAAAACATACTGCTCTCCTCGCCTCCTGCTCCCCCTCTCCTCCCTCCTCCATTCCTCTGCTTCTCCCATTTATGTCCCCCTGCCCTACTCTCCTGGGCTTTGTTTCTGAAATAGAAACAGGTCTTGTCTTTGCACACATAGCATGGAGAAGCACTGCAGAATCTGATGATCTGTTAGAAGGTTCTGAATAAGGGTTTTGGATAAAGTCAAAGTTTATATAGTTTATTTATAGTTTATTTATTTATATAGTGCTTTTTTTATTTATACACAAAGCAGCTATACACATGTCTGAGTCCAAGTCCCCAGTGAGCAAGCCAGATATAACAGTGACAAGGAAAAACTCTGTAGAGTATGAGGAAGAAACCCTCAGATTCAAAGGATGTCAGCCCATCCTCCTCTGACTGACAATGAACACTACAATAGCAAAAATATAAACAATAAAGAGTAGAATAATCAGTGAGAGAAAAAGAAAAATAATAATAATAATAAAAAAAAAAGAAATAAGCAATAAATGTCTATTCCGGTTTTCGTGAAGGCATTGTATGGTTTTGACGGTGTTTGTGTGTCTGAAACCCATCTTCCATGAGGACATCTGTCAAGGGCAATGGAGAAGTAGTTGGCTGGGGTGGAGGTGTGGTGGGCTACAGCAGGGAGGCAACGGGGGAAGCCATCGCAGCTGAAATGGGTTGAGGTTCTAGGATAGGGGTCTGCATGTGAGGTCTGGGTAAGGGCAAACAGTTATTCACACTAGCAGTATGAATCTGTTCTATACAGATTATGGTCTATCAGCCCATTTAGCCTATTTACCTGATAGGTGTCCTTTGCTCCATTCCCAGATGGGGAGTCTGAACCAGGAAGTAGGTCAGCTGACTAAGGACCTCCATGACATGATGCACCTGCTGCAGGTGCAGATGGCATCGCAGCATTACACCACCTCTCTCTCCACCTACTCTTATGGTGTGCACATGCTGTCCAACCCCACCAACAGCACACCTCTGGCCTACAGCATCGGTGCCAACTCACACCTGCAGCCTGAGGCACACAGCTGTCACCAGCAGGGGGAGTCCTACCACACAGGCCAAGAGCACCACTGCCAGGGCGAACACACGCTTACTGAGAACATCAGCCACCAGGGTTCAGGCATGTGGAGCCATGGTAAAAGCCACTGTATGAATTATAAACTTCATAGTTCCTTCCTATCTCAGCCACAGTCATCACTATAGAGTCCTGGCCAAAAGTTTTGAGACTGACACAAATTTTGGTTTTCACAAAGTTTACTGCCTTTTTTTTTAGATCCTTTTGTCAGGTGTTTATATGGTATAAGTTTCATACATTTTTTTCTTAACTTTTTATTGACAAATACATCCAGTTTAAGCAAAGACTTAATATTTACAGTGTTAACCCTTCTTTTTTAAGATTTATGCAGTTCACGTTGGTATGCAGGATATCAGCTTCTGGGCAAAATTTTGTCTGATTGCAACCCATTCTTGCCTAATCAGTGCTTGGAGTTGATCACAGTTTGTTTTTTTTCCACCGTCTTTTTGAGGATTGACCACAGTTTCTCAATGGGATTGAGATCTGGGGAGTTTCCTGGCCATGGTCCCAAAATTTCAATGTTTTCTTCACCGAGCCACTTGGTTACCACTTTTACCTCGTGACATGGTGCTCTGTCATGCTAGAAAAAGCATTGTTCATCAAATTGCTCCTGGATTGTTGGCAGATGTTGCTCTTGGAGGATGTTTTGATACCATTCCTTATTCATGGCATTGTTCTTAGGCAAAACTTTGAGCAAAGCCACTCCCTTGAATGAGAAGCAACCCCACACATGAATGGTCTCAGGATGCCTCACTGTTGGGATTACACAGGACTCATGGTATCGCTCACCTTTTCTTCTACGGACAATCATTCATCCAGAGGCCCCAACCGTCTGAAGGGGGCTTTAATAGAGAAATCAACTACTCCAGTCTGCTGCAATCCAAACCCTATACTTCCTGCAGAATATCAGTCTGTCCTTGATATTGTTCTTGGAGAAAAGTGGCTTCTTTGCTGCCCTTCTTGACACCAAGCCATCCCCCAATAGCCTTTGCCTCACTGTGCGTACAGATGCACTCACACCTGCCTTCTGCCATTCCTAAGTAAGCTCTGCACTGAGGGTGACCCGATTTCGTAGCTGCATCCTCTTTAGGAGAAGGTCCTGGCACTTTCTTGACATTCTTGGGTACCCTGAAGCCTTCTTCACTGGAATTGAACCTCTCTCCTTGAAGTTCTTGATGATTCGATAAATGGTTGATTTAGGTGCTATCTTACAAGCAGCAATGTCCTTGCTTGTGAAGCCCTTTTGATGCAATGAAATGATGACTGCATGTGTTTCATTGGCGGTAACCATGGTTAACAGAAGAAAATGTCAAACACCACCACCATTTTAAAGCAACCAGTCTGCTTTTCTAATCAGTATGACAGTGATATTATCTGCCTTGTCCTAGCTAACACTTTCTCCTGAGCTAACGATAAGATCACTGAAATGATGTTAGCAGGCCATTTTGTGGCAGGGCTGAAATGTAGTGACTGGAATGCAGTTGTTTTTTTGATTAAGTTCATTTTCATGGCAAGGAATGACTTTGCAATTAATTGCAATTCATCTGATCACTCTTCACAATCTAGAGTCATTGCAAATTGCCACCATAAAAAGTGAAGCAGCAAACTTTGTGAAAACCAAAATTTGTGCTAGTTTCAAAATTTTGCCCAAGACTATACATCACTACCTGGCTTTTTCGAATTCACTGTATATAGATAAATATGTACACAAAGCCATATTTGTAGAAATGTACTGCTAATAATCTCCTAGTTTTTCTCTCACTTTATTAGAAACATGTTATCTTCTGCCTACACTCACTGACCACATCATTAGGTCCACCTGTCTTTTAGGTGCATTTTACAGGTGTAAAATGGATGTAAAGGGTCAAAGTTAAGGTCAAGTTTATTTATAAAGTTCTTTTTAGAACACATTTTGTCACAAAGCAGCTTTACAAATGTATGCGTCCAGATCCATAATGAGATGACAGTGGTAAGGAAAAACTCCCTGGGTGGAATTAAGGAAGAAATCCTGGGAGAACCAAGACTCATAACGGAATCCATACTCCATTGACCGGCCCAGCTAGTACCAGTCCATACTTTATTCGGATATTTTTAGTCTGAGTAGCCACTTCAGTGTAGATATGGAGCCTCAATTACTCCAGTGGGTCTGGAGTAGATGGGCCTTTTACTCCAGTGGGCTTAGGGTGGGTGGAGGGTGACCACAGTCCTGAGGGCTCCCTGAGATATTGCATTCCACCTACATCATCATCACAAGCATCAGTGAATGCAAAACGTGGCTGGACGTCAGCGTCAACATCTCAGATGATCAGAAAACTGTATGACCAGGGGCTCCAAGCTCGGTACCTTTATATGCAGAAGGCTAACTGAAAGCTTGAGTGAATAAGAAGGTCTTAAGCCTAGATTTCAAAGTTGGGTGTACAGTTCCAATCTGTAGCTAATTTGTTGATGTGCTCAGCATATCTACCCGCAATCATTAGTGGTCAGTTTCAGTGTATACTGGATGGTATTTGACTAGATGGTATTTGAATGGATGGTAATTAACTAGATGGTATTTGACTGGATGGTATTTAGGTGGTGGGCCATTCCCAGCACTGCAGGCACACTGACATGGTAGTGGCGCAGTAATGTGTGTTGTGCTGATACATGCTTATTAAGCACAATAATGCATTAACACATGCTTATTAAGCGCATTAGTATAGGACAGAGCATGGCAAAAAAAATTGTGCATGGCCATAGACTGGCTGCAAAATATAACCGTACAGTGTTTATAACTGTATAGTGTTTCTAATAATTGTTTGTAATAAATTGGGTGATGAGTGGTTACATTTCTTTATGCAGGAATACAACTGTTCAACTGTTCATTCACTAAACTAGTTTATTAACTGAATCACCCTACTCACTTTTAATATATTAAATCATGTTGTTCGTTTTCTAAATCACACTGTTTACCACCCCACTATGTATTTACTAACCCCTGGTGTTCATGTAGCAGGTACAGGTAGTACGGGAATGTCTGAGCAGACAGACAGTGAAGAGCAGCTCCGCCTTCAGCTAACTCCTGCTCTGAGCAGCAACGATGCTGTCTCCTGCAAGTGGAGCTCTGTCAGCACAACCACCTCCTCCTACTGCAGTCACCATCAGCACTCACACCCCACCTCCACCCTCCTCAAGATCAATCCAGGTCCCAAGGGTGTAGTGGAACAGGACAGCCAAGCAGGGCTGGAGGAGGCTGCTCCACCCCATGGCCTCTCTGAGCCTGTGCTGTGTGTGCTGCCCCCTCCAAATTCAGACCACCTGCACATTCTTTCCAGCATGCCCAAGTCCACACGGTCACTGCTGACAGCCAGCCACCCATGCCCCGCCATACCCAACTCGGCACCAGCTCTGACTGAACAGAACCTGGGTTCAGTCATCGCCTGTGCCGACAGCCACATTCCAGACACTTCCAGCCTCCTAGACGAATACGGCAAGGCCTCCATGTGGCTGTCAGAGCGTTCCCCACCTCCCCCCCGGCTGGGCTCTGGAGCTGTGGACCTCCCTCTGGGTGACCTGAGCAGAGGGGAGCACACAAGTCGCGAGTGCCTGCTGGCAGAGCAAGGATCCACGGAGAGCCATGACAGCGACACTTCGGGCTCCCAGTCCAGAAGGTCCAGCACAGAGACACAATCTCAGACCCAGGGTTCAGAAACATCCTGGTGCCTGGACCTGATACACTGATTGCACTGATTGCAAGGGAAATTTACAGTAAAGAAATTTTGGTTTGCAGTGATTGTTTTGCAATTTTGCAGTTACTTGTTAATACTTTGGAATCATGTGTGGTCCTATCCTTACAAATGACTGTAAAACTATGCAATATGCATGTGAGCTGTGCATTATTACTTACTATCTTAATATTCAGTATACCACAAAATATCTAGCCATTGATATTTCATATTTGCTGTGGTAAACTGAAAGCAAATTATATCTATCGAGGGTGTTAATGAACCCTTTGGGCATTTTGTAAAGAGGATTGCTAACACAAACAATCCATCATAGCATTCAACTGTAGCATTCACTAGTTGTTCCAGACTAGGGCCACATTTGAGCTATATTTTTTTTTAATGTAACATAGTTTATGTTATGTATGTATCTCTTACCTTTCTGCATGGTAAAGTTTATTGATTGTTTTTCCTAAGGAAAAGATTCATAACTGAAATATGTTAACATTACATGAGCATGATGAGTAGGATATCTGAATAACATCCAAGTGCTTCACAGATACCATATGACTACTATTTAAATAGACCATTTCCAAGAAAAAGAAACTTTTGGTTTGTTAAAACTGAGCTCCCAAACTCTCTGATAACAAGTTACAAGTTCACATAAAACTTTCTTTGGTCCTTAGAGCAAAGGTAAAACACATGCATAAGACTTTCTTCATAAGTGAAATCTTACATACCCCAACCCAGTTTTTTTTTAAATTTTTTTATTTTTTTTTATTGTTACAGTGTAACAATACTGAGTTCACAGATGTAATTGATCTTCTCAATACCAAAGTTTAGTTTATAAAACATTTAGAGATACAATAGCAAGTTGTAATAATGTAGGAAACCATAAGATTCTACAAACTTTCCTTTTCAGCATAATCCAAAAATAATCTTAGTGTTTATTAAAGAAACTTAGATTTATTCTGAACTGTTATGGTCTAAACCCTGTATAAATGACAATAAACAAAATCCAGAGTGCAAAGATAAAGGCTGCTATAACAGATGACATACACAATATAAAGGGTACAGATCACTTCTATCACAAAGCATTAATATTATTATACATGATATACTGATATAGAATGTTCCTAGTAAATGAAGCCCCTACATGCTCCTATCTGATAAGTGCAGAGGAAGTGCAGTTTCACGCAGTAATCAAAGACAGCTCTGTGAATCATTAAACAGAAATAAGTTATCAAACCTACTAATATTAATCATTTACAATTCATAGGAGAATGTTTGAATGGTACACCTTCTAAACTATTATTCACTTAAAAACATAATTGTTATTTAAAAACTTAAGTTAATAGAAACAAATACATTATTTCCCAGTCTAAAAACTTAACAGATCTGCTTTTCAGATTTGGCTTCTGGAATTAATTTTTATACAGTGTTCCACAGTAAAACAGCCAGCTGTCCATATTCCATACAGGACTAAACCATTACTGCAGAAGTGTAAAACATTATATACAATGTCAAGTAAGATTCATTCATGTTTTATCTTTTTATCCCTGTGAAATCTTCTGTGCAGTCTTTCTCCCAGAATGTTTCAGAACTCTGTTCCTCAGGAGGCTGTCTTAAACAGTTTGGCTGAGAGCAGAGTAAGTATAATTCACATCTTACACCATTTCACGCTGGTCTACTTTACATGCATGAATTATTAAAAAGGAGTCATTATTGGTGAGGAATGTTGTGAAGGAATTTTAAAATATGGCTTACACCACAGATGTCATGAAGCAATAATAGGATGAGGGACGTGGAGAGAGAATGAACTCCCTTATATGGAACATGTGCTCTATAACATGCTTCCTCTTATGTAACATGCTCTGTTAAACAGTAAACCCTAGTCCACCCCCTACACACAGCTTCTTACTGTTTTCAAGCATTTTCCCCATTAAAACAATTTTTTTTGTTAATTTTTAAATAAAAATAGAACCTAAATGAGATTAACTGAGTTAGAAGCAAGTCCTCAGGAAAATGTGACAGTTAAATGATCAGTGTTAAAAGAATCGCTACCAGTTATTCCGGTAAGATACAGGTGTGAATTTACCACTTTTTTGCCTCAAGAGCAAAAGAAGCTTCGCAGTAGTGTTACTTTAAGTCATTTAAGTTGAACCAAAAATGTTCAGAATTTTTTTCTTATGAAAAACTAAATGTATATCTGCAATGAAATTAATAATATTTCTTCCCTTTAAACAGTTTGGCCACATTCTTTCATTAAGAAACTCCATAGTAGCATGCTTTCATGGTTAATTTTGTTGTAATTTTAGTGAAGTGCTATCAGGTATGCATTCATATACATGACTTTGTAACTTGCTGTTATTGTCAGTGAACAATCTGACATTTTGCTTGAGTTGCCTAAACCTGACCCTGACCCTAACTTGAAAATGATATGTTTTACTTTTTATCTGTAAACCAAATGGTAACTTGGTATCCATTCACCTTGTGGAACTAGGACTGCATTTGAACCATGCCATAATCTCTCTTATGCCTGATGAAGCAGACTGACTACTGTTCTTTGCTTGATGATAACATTCATAGATGAGTCCCTTATAACTGTAGCACTGTTTGCAGATTATCTTTATACAAGCACTGGTATATTTTGTGAAGAATTCTAATTACCTTTATCACTATACTCATATCAACTAGTTAGTTGCATATTTGCATGACAGTTTCCCTCTGCTCATTATTTTGAGTTTTAGCATGTGGTTTGAACAATTCTAAAATCACATTTGTTACAATAAAATCTGTAGTTGGTCACTGAATCATTTTCCTATTTTACAAAGTCATGGAGTATTCATGAACAAATATCTGTGCATAGAGGGGTAGTGAATATATTTGTGCGTGGAGAGGTAGAGAATGTGTGTGTGTGTGTGTGTGTGTAAAGAGGTTAGAAAAGTGACTATATGTGCATATTGTAAAGGGGTGGGAAATAAGTGCGTGTGTAGTGTGTGTACATAGAGGTGTGGATAATGTGTATGTAGGGGCAAATATATGTGTGTATAGGATAAGGGAATAAAAGTGTGTGTCTGTGTGTGTGTGTGTAGATTGAGGTGTGATAAATCCTGTGCCTTCAGCACACATGGATTAATGAATTCCTGAGAGAAAACAAAGGGGGTGCCTATTATAAAAGCTAATATCAACAAGGCAAAACACTAACTACACCACCATAGCCACACCAAGACTAACTACACAACCACCACAACACCAAGAGTACTAAAATGAAAATAATAAACTCTATATTTATGAAATTGGGAATCAAGACCCAATAAACCCTAGCACCAAGCTCAGCACCAGAGCTGTTGACTTGAGACTGAAGATCATGGCTAAGCTGGACGGACTACCAAGACCAAGTAAATTACCAGAAAGGCTGGTGGAAGGGTGAATGACTATCACTGATATATGCACAGCAACGGTGATGCTTGGCTACAAGATGTACATCAAGGAGCAGTATTCTCCGTCGAGGAGGAGGTTGGAGGCCAAGATAAAAGTCACACACAGAGAGAAGTTAGCCACATATCAGAAATGCAGAAAGGTGTGATGAAGGTACCTGAGAGGTACAACAAGCTATCCATACCTGAGGCCTTGGAGACTGCCAAGCAAAGAGCTCTGGCTGCCCACCTGAGGAGGTACACAAGAGAAGTAGAAGACAGGAGAATACACAGGCTGTTCTCACATGAGCCAGCCAAAGTGTGCTCTCAGTGGAGAACAGACCCACCAAAGCTGGAAACTGAAAAATACTGGAAAAGCGTGTGGGAGAAGGAAGCATCACACAATGACAATGCCCAGTGGATAGAGAACCTTAGCGCAGACCACAGCAATCTCCTTGAACAGAATGAACTTCCATATGGGCTGAAGAAGCTAACTGCACTCTATGCACCAGGTAGAACAAATGGACCAACTGATAACAGATGGAACCCACCCTGAATGGTTAGATGAAGGCTGGATAGTCCTGATTCTAAAAGGACCCCCAGAAAGGAACAGTTCCATCCAACTACTGGCTGATAGCCTGCCTCTGCACAACATGGAAGCTCCTGTCAGACATCCTTGTGGCGAAGATCAATAGGCACTTGGCTCAATACATGAGTAGGGCCCAGAAAGGCATTTGCAAGAACATCAAAGGAGCCAAGCACCAGCTAGTGCTGGATAAAACAATGACTGAATAGAATAATAGACCTATGATTCAATGCCCCACGCATGGAACCTGGAATGCTTGAGACTGTATAATCAAGAGGACTCTATAAGCCTTCAAGAACTCATTGGGGCCATGGAAGATAACCATAGAGCACAATTTTAAACCAATTGCACGAGTCACCATCAAGTGCGGGATTTACCAAGGAGATGCCCTGTCCTCGCTGCTGTTCTGCATAGGCCTGAACCCCCTCAGTGAGATCATCACCAAGAGTGGCTATGGATACTGGCTAAGAAATGGAACAACCATCAGCTACCTCCTCTACATGGACGACAGCACGTTGTATGCCAGAAGTGACCCACTAATCCATCTCACCAGGATATACAGAAATGACATCGGAATGTGGTTACAGGTGGTTACAAGGAGATCGAAGGTAGCTAGAACAGAGGGGATTGTACTACCAGAAGGTAACATAACAGATGTTGAGGGCAGCTACAAGTACCTTGGAATCCCACAGGCAAATGGTAATCATGAAGAGGTCACAAGGAAAGCAGCTCTATCCAAAAACCTACAAAGGGTGAAGCAAGTCCTAAGAAGTCAGCTGAACGGAAAGAACAAAATCCAAGCTATCAGCACCTACACTCTACCAGTCATCAGATACCCCACTGGGAATGAGGAGGAGCAGGAACCATATAAACCTCTGCATGGTTCCGAGGTCAAAGTGGGATACACCCCTGAAGGTGGTGGAGAATGACTAAGATCCCATGGGACTTCCAGATACACATTGACAAAATGGTAATGGCTAACCAACTGGACATATTAGTGGTGGATACACAGAAGAGGGCCATAGTGATAGATATAGCAATCCAAAAGTGAAAGAAACATCAGGAGCAAGGAACACAAAAAGCTGTAGAAATGCCAAGGGCTGAAAGAAAAGATGGAAAAGATGTGGAAGGTGAAGGCAAGAGTGGTTCCCATGGTAATCAGAATACTAGGGGCTTAGACCCTCAATCTGGAAGAATGGCTCCAGCAGATCCCAAGAACAACATCCAAGATTACGCACAAACATGTTTCTACCCCTCCAAACTGTTGTATTTACTTCTTTTTTTTGGGGGGGGGGGGGGGTTCAAGTGTTAATTTGAACGACTAGGTTATCTTTTTTTCAGTAGCACTGGGTCCTTAAGAGATCCTCTATCCAACTACACTGGTCAGCATTTCAGATTTCTTGTGATGCAACTTCTCTTGTATTTAAGGGGCACAAGTGGCATCACTAACAGCTGAAAGTGAAGCAAGATACAGAGATCAAACCGGAGACATTAAGTGTGGTGAGTCTGTACACAAACATCCCACATTCAAGAGGTTTAACGCCATTACAGCACTGCCTGGATTTAACACTTCTCTCTATACGATCTGTTCAGCATGTGAGAATGCTTTAGAACCAAGGTGTTTCATATTAATGTCACATGAAATTAAAGAATTTATCACGTGTGCAGGAAGTTGTGATATACTTGACTCATGATATACTTGACTATAAATATTAACATGTTGGCTGAACTGGTGGTCAAAATAATTTTACTGTTTCTATTTCTATTAAGGAAAAGGGGATTTTTTTAAGTGGTATACATTATTAACTAAACTTATTATTGCACAAACTTTAAATAAACCTCAGATTAACCTTACATTAGTTTACCCTTTGCAGTGATCTGCTGCATAGTGGAAGTTTGAGACAGAATTTAAGATTCATGGAAAAAGGCAGTGGCAGGTTAAACCTGTGTAAAGGAATAATGGACTACTGACTGATATCCTGAGGAATGGTAGACTACTGACTGATATCCTGAGGGATGGTAGACTACTGACTGATATCCTGAGGAATGGTAGACTACTGACTGATATCCTGAGGGATGGTAGACTACTGACTGATATCCTGAGGAATGGTAGACTACTGACTGATATCCTGAGGAATGGTAGACTACTGACTGATATCCTGAGGAATGGTAGACTACTGACTGATATCCTGAGGGATGGTAGACTACTGACTGATATCCTGAGGGATGGTAGACTACTGACTGATATCCTGAGGAATGGTAGACTACTGACTGATATCCTGAGGGATGGTAGACTACTGACTGATATCCTGAGGAATGGTAGACTACTGACTGATATCCTGAGGGATGGTAGACTACTGACTGATATCCTGAGGAATGGTAGACTACTGACTGCATGGCAGCACCATTACTGGCCAGCGCATGCAGGTCTACTGTCACTCTGTGCTTTAGGTTACTGCCTCCCTCCTCAACAGAACAGCTGTCACTTCCCACAGTACCATCAGCTGGGATAAAAGCCATACAAGGAGTAAGAACACATAGTACCCCCATCCCATTATGCAGACTGTATGTGTGGCCGTGTTCACAAGGCCATGAGAAAATTACTGCAGAGAAAGTCATTTGTTCGTCTTTGCGTACATGAGCATATGTGCATTTGTTGTTTGCCTCTCAAATATGTTGAGCATGCGTGTGTGAATGTGTGTGTATGCAGATACCAATGCCAAGTTACTCTTGGATATGTAATGTTAGCTAGCTAGCTAACTAAGTGCTATGTATGAAATGCAGAAATGTAGCATTTATCTTGTAAAAATCTGTGAAATCTGGCATTGTTGAGAAACTATGTCCATGAAATTATCCAATTTTTCCTGTGAATTTACTAAGGCACTATTTATATTGTATGTATTAGACTAAGTTGATGGAACTTTTGGCATTGCGCGAAACTCTGATAAAAACTCTTTTCTGATAAAAAATAAATAGCTGATAGAAACCAATTCTTTGTGTTCTTCTTAAAATTAAATTTATTTGTGGTCTTTGTGATTAGCAAAAAATGTCACTGGTACTCCCTACAAGTAACATAGATTACATTTAAATTTTCGTCCCTACAGCTGTGAGCAAGGTAGGGCAGATTTTTTTATATAGCACATTAACCTTCATACAACACTCACACAACCCTGTAACCCTCACACAGCCCTCACACAACCTTAACCCCTAGAACCCCTATTTAACAACATGCTATTTAATTTGACCTTATTTAAAGACAGTACACATTTTAGCAGCTCATTCTGGGGTCTACAAACTTTAAGATATATGGCCTGAAACCTTATTTAAGCCAATAAAAGTCAGTGCTTAAAACTCAATAAAATATACAACATTATTTATTTGAGCATAAAATATTAATAATCAAACTATAAGTACATGTATTATTTCACACTTTGAAAACTAAATTCTTAACACTATTGTACAGCCAGCCAGCCAGAGTAGTCGTTGGCTCCCTCTGGTGGCAGAAGTTATTAATCACATTTACATTCATTAGCCAAACTTTTTGCCCTTTAAAAGTTTATATTTGTTTCTTATTTAACTTTTATATTTTTAATATAATCTTAACAAGTCCTTTTTATTTGAATCAATTAGGTTTAATACTCTATTTGTAAAACACCTTGAATTGCCATGTAAAATGTACAATACACCAACTCAATGTCCTCTAGGTAAGGAAGTGAACACACTGCTACTGGCAGATAAGGAAGTCAGAGTCTCTTTGCCATTGGTCTAAAAGGAAGGTGCAATTTCCCTGTCACTGGGTGGTAAGGAAGGCAGGGTTTCTCTGCCATTCAGCTCTTTCTGCCACTGGGTGGGAAGGAAGGCGGAGTCTCTGTCAATGGATAGTAAGGAGGGCGGAGTCTATCTACTGTTGGGCAGTAAGCAGGGTGGAGTCTCTCTGCCATTGGGCAGTAGTAAGATCGCTCTGCCTTGTTTCCTTTCCATTGGTCTTTTAGGAAAAAGTTTTCCCCAGCAGGAAGTCTGCATGCCCTTTATAGCGGATGACACGGTGCATTTTAAACTCATTGGGCGAAATGTTCCAGAAAGCCATCATGCAACCTCTCAGCTCCTGGATTGCACCCTCACTAACAAGCTGAACTTTCATTGGTCCAATGCTACCTTTGATCCGGAATGACTTGTAGATAGCGGAGTCCCTCTGAAGGCTGCAGTCCAACTGTGTGTGTGTGTGTGTGTGTGTGTGTGAGAGAGAGAGAGAGAGTGAGTGAGTGAGTAAGTGAGAGAGTGTGTATGTATGTGTGTGAGAGACAGAGAAAGTGTGTGTATGTGTGTGTGAGAGACAGAGAGAGAGAGAGAGAGAATGTGTGTGTGTGTGTGAGAGAGAGAGAGAGAGTGTGTGAGAGAGAGAGACAGAGAGCAAGAAGAGAGATGGAAAGAATAATGGAATAATCTTTAATATTTTTTATTAAATTAGATAGATTAATAATATTCTAATAATCTCATAAATCATATAATCTAATAATCAATCAATCTCACCTTATATCTTTGTTCCTCTGTGAGGTTTCTGACTCCCTTCAGCTCCAGAAACACCTGGTAGTGAGGTTGGGCACCTCCTGATGAGTCCTCTATAAATGCAGGCATGTACATCAGGTTTACTAAATCAAAGTCCCCTATAAATGTAGGTGTGTAGGTCATGTTTACAAAAACAAATCCTTCTATAAACACAGGTGTGCAGGCCAGGGTTATAAAATCAAAGACCTTCACATGACTTTGCTTCCGCCCCTCATATATGCTTAAGGGATCGGGTCAAATTAATGAATGTATCTACTCAGGTAATGCTAACAATTGTGTACAAAACAGACATGAGACAGAACATCTGGTGCATTGTAGGGCTCTTATTCAAATGCTACAGATAAGTCACCCTGAATGTGAACATTCAAAAATCCACTTTTTTAGATTAGCTGCTGCAGTCTGCTAGTTCAGCATACATGCTCAGTAAGGTAAGCACACAGGTCACACTGCTAAGACAAAAAAAGCACACAGCTAAGCTAGAAAGAGACAACAGACCATAACTGAGACTGATGGCTCCTTACCCAGAATTCCACTCTCAGCACAGCAGTAGTCCACCAGTGTGGCACCAGGCCACTGGGCCACCGCCTTCTTTAGGGCAGATAAAAACAAGGCCTCTGACACCTCTTCCCCTCTAACGTTCAACATCTCACCACGCCTGACACACACACACACACACACACACACACACACACACACACACACACACACACACACACACACACACACACATATATCAGAACAGGTAAAGCACACACAGGTCAGAACAGATAAGAAGTTAGGTGTTTTTAATGGTAGTCACATAGACAGATCCATGCAAACCTATACTGATCACAACAGATCCATACAGACCTATACAGACCTATACAGAAACTCCACCACTGGAGACTGGTTGTGGAACCCGACCACTTTCACAATGTCTCCAGTGCGATACCTAACAAAGCAAAGGCAAAGACAGTCATGTGTGATGCTGGATCATTCCATCATCCTCTTGACACTGCTTATGGTTTATGTTCCATCATGCCACCCTGATTAAAGAGGCTGCTCATGGAGTCACAGCACTTAATCTAAAACCAGTGTGGTCACAGCACATGAGCTAAAGAGAGCAGAGTCCCAGCACATGAGCTAAAGAGAGCAGAGTCCCAGCACATGAGCTAAAGAGAGCAGAGTCCCAGCACATGAGCTAAAGAGAGCAGAGTCCCAGCACATGAGCTAGTAGTCACTTTTACTTGAATAACACTATTATTTGTATATTATTATATATGCAGAAATATATGGTCACCAAAACATACTTAAAATTTTCAAGCTGGTGACAGAAACACTGCAGAAGTGACAAACCTGTATAGTCCAGCGGCATTGGTGATGACCAGTTCATAGCTGTGTCCCTGTTCCACCTGGTCCATGAGGAAGGTGCAGAACTGCTCCATGTCCACACTCTCCTCAGGCAGGAACTCACAGAACATGGAACGAGGACAGAGCAGGAAGTTCCTGGCTTCACGCAGGGGCCACAAGTTCACACCAATAAGACCTACATCACCCCCCCCCCCCACACACACACACACACACGCCCACAAACATATACAATAACACACTCACAAAAATGCACAGATACAATAACACACACACACACGTACAATAACACACAAAAAATAAAACACACAAAAACACATCTATACATGAATTCATACACATAATGAATTTTTCTTTAAAAAAGCAAAAAACATCCATACAAACCGAAAATAAATATACATAATTTTATTGGTGTGTTTTGTTAAACACTACATAAACTGTCTAACTGTGTTTTGTCCAGCTGTGTCTGTGCACCTTCTGGGCCAGCGTAGAGCGGCGAGTAGAGTGGCAGCCCCTTGCAGTAGAGTGTTCTGAGCAGCTCCCCGTAAATCTGCTCAGGTCCAGAGTCCATAGCCACCACCAGGTGGAGGCGAGGCCAGAGCCGGCGGGCCACACCCTGGAAACCCTGGCTGAGCTGGACTCTGAGTTCTGCCGCCCTCCCTGGGTCGGGCTTCACCAGCCGCTCTAGATCAGCCCTCACGCCAGGGTCCAGGGCCAGCCTCGTGCTGATCCGCCCAAATTCAACATCATCAACCAACTCCTCCCAGCGTGCCTAAACTCCGCCCACAGCCAAAGAACAGTGACAACTCAATAGAATAGTATAATCAAAATATCATGACTTAAATTTATGTTACGCTTTAAAATGTTCAAATACCAGAAAATTATCATTGCCTAATTCTATCAAGCAAGCACGTATTA
This sequence comes from Electrophorus electricus, assembly GCF_041902795.1. Taxonomy (NCBI): domain Eukaryota; kingdom Metazoa; phylum Chordata; class Actinopteri; order Gymnotiformes; family Gymnotidae; genus Electrophorus; species Electrophorus electricus. The sequence continues at coordinate 24,072,146 of NC_137511.1, forward strand.
TAGAATCTTTCGTTGTACGATGGGATCATGGATATAAACCTAAACTGTAAAAACCCTAGTTGTGTAATTCTCAGTGACTGCTGGCTTCTGATCCTGTCCTACCTGCAAGGTCCTGAAGGCGTAGAGCACGTTTGAGGAGCTGCTGGACTCTACAACACCAATTTGGAGATTCTTCAGGGCAAACAGGAGATGCAGATACAACAAGTCCCCTTCACACTGCACCTAATGAACACAAGACAAGCTCAATAAATCTTTCTCTGATCTGCTAAGGAGATACAGTTTAAACAGTAGAATAATGTACAACATGAAAAAACTAATAGCACTGCAAAATACATATTTGTTAACTGTTATGAGTGTTCCTTAACCACGTTATACCAGAACCAGACTTTAAGCATGTCACACCAGGACCAGACTTTAGTATTAGGGCTCACCAAAGTGTTTTTAGGATATTGCAGAACAAAATGTAAAATAATGAATCTCCTACCCTGAGTGCAGGAGGTGGAGTCGTACACAAGTGCAGCATGTGGTTGGTGATGGAGAAGGTGAAGGGACTGGGTCCAGTGGGAAGCCCCACCCCAGATTGGTGCACGAGGGATGGAGGGAAGAGCCAAAGGATCCGCTGGGGGCTGCGTGTGCCTGTGAAGGTCTGCCTCCTGACATCAGCACACACAGCCTCTCCCTACCAGACGCGCACACACACACAGACACACACACACACACAGACACACACACACACACACTCTAAACAAACGAAGAATAGCACGGGCACACACACACACACACACACACACACACACACACACACACACTAGACAAAATGTGATAACCCACACAAACACAAAGACACACACTCAGTCTATACAAATACAGGATAACACACGTATGAGCACACACACACACACACTAGACAACACGTGCTAATTCTTATGTTAGCCTTTTTGTTTTGCACATCATAGCCAAGATGACAACCCAAAGTTGATTGTATAGGATCAGTAGAATCTGAAAGATTTAATGTTTGGGCAATCTGTGACACCATTACAGATCTCTCTCCACTACGTTACTAAAACCTCATGTCTGTGTGAGACAGGATTTCATTGTGAGAGAATGTTGCTGAAGACTGTGTAAAGTCAACATAAAAGTAAATACATAATTTGGATGTCTGTTACAATTATTCAAAATGAAACAACATTGACATGCTAGTGAAGATACCATTAGGCTAGCAGAGGAACCCCAAAGACTGATTAACAAATGCTAATGCAACATTACTTTAAAAAGCTAACTAAAACAAATTTTGTATTAACCAATTAAAAATATTGGGCAGATTTTAATGGATGGCTGGTTCTTTTTCATTCTTTCATTCTCATTTCCTTCTCCTGAAGGCTTAGACCTCCATTCACAGCCCCTGCCTTTGACTATCTGCACTGCTCTGCTAATATCTCAACAATTTTATCAAAGAATGTTAATGAAGACTGGGGAAGTAATGAAAATACATAACCTGAATGTCTATTAAAAGTGTCAGGCCCCTATTCATATTTTTTCTAGTGACACCCCTGATCTGAGGTTGACCTGGAAGAAGAACTCAGCCCTGGTGTCCTTGGTGCTCAGCACGAGGTTGCTGCTCCCTGATGTTGCAGAAGTCGTCAGGATGACCGGCTTCTCAGTGACCAAGACCTTCTCCACCCCGGCTGCCGTGTTTTCCAGCAGCTCTGTGTAATGCTCACGGGTGGTGAGGGGAATCCTTCGGCAGAAATCGTCTTTGTCTAAGACAGAAGAATTTAAATGCGTTTTCATTCAAGATGTTGGGTGTTATCCTGTGTGCATGTGACTTGGGGACCAGTGACAACAAAAACATGAAGGCAGTCAGATTTCTAAATCATGGACCGCGAGTATTTCAAGCAATCTGAAAGGTACCTTTAATTGAGCTGAATTGGTGCTGCCTTCCATAGAGTGTATCAGCGTTTTTTCTCAGGCGTTTGAGGAGTGTTTCCCACTGTACCCGTTGAATGTCTAGTGTATCTTCATTTAGTTTCCGTCTCTGCCTTTTACCTAACCATATCAAGATCCTGGTGGCAACGTATTGATTTAGGAGGCTGAACAGAGTTCGATTCTCGCCATTTGTCCATAGAAATGCCATTCCACTGAGTACTGCGACCCCCAGAGTCGTAATTATCATGTGCGGCGTAACTGTAGTTTAAAACAAAAGTTACAAAATCTCTTGGTAGTTATACAAGCTATTCATCATATTACTGAACAGATATAAACGTGATATTAGGCTACTGTAGTCTACTAGCTATATTGCATGCAAATATGTTGCAATGGGTGTGAGAATAGATTACTTCTATTACGGATGGAAAAAACCTGACGTGCGATAGTCGTGAACATCCTTCATTCCGACCCATACTTACCGCATGCAATAACCACCGCCAACAATGCAAGCATAACAAACACGACACCGCATCTTCTGCGAGATCTTAACATTGTGATCGCTGCTAATCCATACAGCTACATACAGTTAAAGTATAAGACCCATACGCCTTTCCTATTGGAATAAATACTTTTATCTACGCAACAAAGAACGAAAAAGTAACCAGCACTTCCAAAGATCTTCTGCTCTTCCTTGTTTATCACCCGCCTGTGACGTCACATGGAACAGGCGATTAAATCGTTTCGAGAACACCGCCCTCACGGTTTTGATCCACAAATTAAAGTTTGAGGGCTAATACGAACGATTTTTGCGTTTCTAGTTCTGTCCCGCGAACAGACGGACAAAGTTAAAACTATGAGCTGAAAGATACTTGTACCGACTGAAACAAGGTTTGTTGAAAGAACTTGCAAAATTAGTAAGATATATTAAAAAGAAGATGGCATGTTCCACTAATAACGTTCATATATACATAAAATTAATACTTTTTATGGATAAAAGAAATTCATACATGGTTAAAATATAAAACTTTATTATTTTTCTATCTCCCAACTTCCATCAAGTTTTCACTTGACATCAAACAAAACAAACCAGGGGCAGGCAGTAAACGCTAGTGTGTACTGGTGCAGAGAACAGCATACAGGGAACGTGTAACACAGTAACACCACTGCTTTACCTTTGTGAACACAGTCCCAGACCTGACAAAACAGCACATTAATTGACTGACAACTCACAAAAGATTATGAAGAAGCAGAAAACATAGCAGTTTGCAGCATTAATACCATCTCTATCCAAAACACAGAGCACATAACAGCATCTAAATGCACTTTAAAAAATAGGTTTATAAAGAAACATCCCCAGACCATATTCCCATTTTGAATTCACATTTTATACCTGACTTCCTTAGGTATAACCATGGACAAACATTAAAAGCATAAACCATTTGTATAACAGCATCATACTGTTAAACTACTTCTTATGTGGGGGTAATTTCTCATATAGTATTTAGGATAAGGTCATTTGCCTTATGCTCCTTTGAAGTTTTCCTGAGTTCTGTTGTACAGAGATTAAGTGCCTTGAGTGAAGTGCACAGTGGTGCGTCTCCCATCAGACAAGAGGTTAAAAATCATTGAATAATAGACAAGAGGTTAAAATCATTACAATAAAAATGTGATTTCAAAAGTGTGTACAACTCTGTAGCCCTGCCAGAATGCTGCTCCTGCAACACGTCACAAGCAGCGGTTACAAAACGATCACAGGAGATTAGAAGGATCACTTAGGGTGAAGGAGATTGCAGCTCTCTATCACTTTTTCTACGGGGCCAAAACATGAACGAACAATGGGAATGCAAACCAAGTACCATGTACTAACAATTCAATATTTACAACCTACAAACCAGAAAAAGAAGGGGCTCACCAAAAAGAGTGGTGACACCAGACCTGGGCTCCATACACTCAGGACTTATGGACACAATTGCATAGTGGGGTATTTCTACATTTAGTTTAGTTCCAGACTTTATTAATAATTGGAAAGCCATGTGGGTCTGTAGAGTAGAGGGTTAGGTTCAACATCACCCTCAAAGCCATGTGGGTCTGCAGTGCTCAGGGTAAAGGTCATCATCACTGTTAAAAACATGCGGGTCTGCAGTGTTCAGCTGAAGCCCAACCGCAAACAGTAGCTGCTTGCAGGCCTGCAGAAGACAAAAAGACCACCACCAAAATGCAGCAGGTAAGACAAGCAGGACAGCCGCACCTCTGGGGGTGGGTGGTGAGTCTCCGGGAACTTTTATGGTGACGCAAACACAATTCGACGGGGGGGAACGAGACTCTGAGCTCAGCCCCAGGCTTTTCTTCACAAGAAATCTTCCAAACATTCTAAAACACTGATCACGATGGTGTCTTTTATACGTGTGTACACAGAGGTATTGAGGACACAGCATGCAGGAGACCCAGGGCTAAAACACGGCTGGGCTGAGGAACCTCCTCTCTTACACTCACTACCTGCTGTGGGAAATGATAACACTTCTATCTTTCTTTAGGATGTAGATTCACAGTTGAAAGGCATAGGGTCAGTGGGCCATAAAGCCTCAACTCTGGTTTAACCTATGATAAACTTTATCTGTATTAAGGCACAGAGAGAGGGGGGAAAAAAAAGTTACATAAAACAGTACAAGAAGGAGAGCAAAAGAGAGCGCCGGCGGGTTTGTCAGATCAATGATGTTAGACTGACATCCCCAGTGTATGCGAATAGTGCATGACCAAGAACAGTGCACATTTGAGTAGTGCACGGTGTGTAAATTCCAGGTTCTGAATGCACACCATGAGGCGGTTGCTGAAGCAGACCAAATTGGGCTAAGATTATCAAGGTCTGTATGGATGAGTGAGCTAGGTTGACAAACATGAATGAAGCTCAAAAACACAATGCAAAATGACACATTAGTTATACCATTTAAACCAAGCATTCTAAAGGGTTTTATCTAGGTAATTTCAAGTGTGAGTATATTGGTCTATTATTAAAAGGATTAAGATCTTCAACTGAAGCATGTGAATCTTTGGTTTACATCACTACTGCCATGTGTAGCTTGTTACTGAAACACCAGCAGGGATGATGAGCTGCATCTAGGTTTAGGGTTAACACTAGACTCCTGACCATAGGGTTAGCGTTAACCCTAGACCTCTGACCCTAGGGTAGGCATCCGTTACACTTAACCTCTGACTCAAACAGGAAATCAGAGCTTGGCCTCTGATATTAAACTGCTGCCTACATTCCATCAGGAAGCCAGGACTTTGAATCCACTGCAACAATACTCAGTTTCTTTAAATTTCACATCACACCATCGGTGTGCGAGAACCCATCACCACCTATAGCTCAACATGATATGGCCTGGTTTTTTTATGACTAATATGACCATATAATTAAATGGTATTCACCATTACACATGCAACACTTATGAAAAAGGAGGAAAAAAAAAAAAAAAAAGAAAATGCACAAATTTCAGAGACTGCTGAATGTCAAAGCTGCAGCCAAGGACTGGGGTTAGGGTTACACTAGGGTTATCATTAAGACTCTGCTCTGCTCCCTAGCTGGAGTGAATAAGACTTCACACTGCTTCAACACCTGCTTCAGATGGTGTTTACAAAACTCAAAAGGTAGAAGTCCCACCATGGGTGAATGTTCCAGTATATTTTTCCTTAGTTTTTTTTATTTATTTTTTTAAATTAACTTGGTGTTTGTAACTTGGTGTTCTTTAAACTGCCATTTTTTTTTTAAACTGCCATTTTTTAACTTAATTTTTTAACTTATCTAACTGTTCCGTCTCTCTTTGAGGTTCAGTTGTCCGCTCTTTTATGTAAAGGAACAGAGTAAACTGCTAATGACTCAGCAGTATGCCATAAAGAGCTAAAATAATAGAACATAATAACATGCGAAGACGGCAACATGGTAAGTTATATACCTTCAGTTGAGCTAACAGTACGGAGCATTGGCCTGAGACACTATTGCTTTAAGGGGGTGCTCTAGTGAGTATTCACCATCTCATGGTTTTCAATATTTGAAAACATTTTTTAAATTTATATTTCCATCTTGGTTTTTTGGCTAGAGAAATCAAGTACATAATTGTTATGCAGAAAGAAGAAGCAGTCATGATTACACTGCAAAGTCATTATATAAAAGTTAATGAGCTATCAAATATTCTCATTTTGTAGAAAAACAATAACAACAAAAAAATGGAATGGAACCCCTTGTGTTGCTGTAGTTAGGGTGAGAGGTCATGGAACTTCAGGTCAAAGGTCACGACTGCTGCCCAGTCCACTGTGGTTCAGATGGCTGCCGAAGGAACTCTTCCACCTGTCTGGCCATGTCCATGGTCTCATCCAGATCAAACTCACCCTCGGCATCCAGCATGGGGTCACTGCTACGCACATCACACACAAATCACAAGCATATATGTATCAGAAACACACACACACACACACACTATTCATAACGGTCCACAGCTGTCACAAAACATGCATTTATTATTTGTTTATGAATATTTACATTGGAGGGTAGATTCCAAAACTGTTTTGTTGACTGACAGTAGGTGAGGCTGTGTGGTGGTCAATGAAGGCAGGGTTTCCAGGAGACTGCTCAGGATTGGGTGAGGTAAAACTAAGAGGAGGAAGAAGATATTAAAAAATCTGTGACATGAGAATGAAAAGATCTCCTGGCCATGCTGCCAAACTGCAGCCAAAGAGCCAGAGAGAGAACACACTGATCACTCAAACACTGACAAACAACCAAAAGACTGTAAACGCATGGCGACATTTAAAATGTGCACGGTAAAACAGCCTCCACAATATCCCTTTATAAAACACTCCCTTTCAGCATCTCTGAGCTTAGGACCTCTCCTGCAACATTCTGGTCTGTGTTCCATAAAACATAGATGTGTTTTTCCAGTCGAACTGTGATCTTTCAAAACTCAAGAAGGATGGAATTAAGATCAGGAGACAAGCAAGAATTTCCCCACTAAAATGAAAGACATACTTACTCTACTTTAACCACCTGCTTGATCTCAGGTTTGACATACCCATCCCCTACTGCTTTAGCTGGAAATCAAAAAAATAAAATTGGGTGATGAGTACATGAACATGGTAACATGAACCCCTTGTATTTATACAGCAACAGAAGAGGATAACTCTGCTCTTATTTATTTATTGATAGATAGAATTTGCTACTATAATATATAGTATATATTACACATATCCTATATAATATATTGTATATTATACTGTAACACCTGATCATAGTAGAAAAGGGGAGAAGAGCAGTAGGTCAGAGGTAACGTACAGTTTGGTGGGGTGCAGTAGCGGGAGAAGATCTCGTCTTTGGGCTGGTTGGGGTACAGAAACAGCAGGTGGTTCAGGTCACTAATGCGGTCAGCCAATGAGCGGATAGAGAAGTCTTTAGTGGTGAAGGGCATCAGGTTCCACACCATTCTCTCTCCTACATAAAGTGAAGAAAGAAAGAGGAAAAAAAATACAACGAAGGATGGTTATACTGGCAGAAAAGACCCCCTCAGAGGCAGAACCACCCCCAGAGAACCACAGGTCCAGAAGTGACGGCTGACTGACTGTACCTGCTTTATTGGGATTTTCTGCGACCCACGCGATGGTGATGCCCCCAATCTCAGAGTCACTGAAGCGCAGCAGGAAGGTTCCGTTGGGTTTCGACAGCAGCATGTCCTGTGCCTGCTGCTTATTCAGAAAGCCCAGTATCGCTCTGCAACACAGGCACATACACGAAAACATGAACGGGCAGACATACACACATGCACAGTCGCATGGGCACAGACACAGAGATGTGCAATACACAACCAGAGAGGAAAACTGTGTGAAAATATTTACACAGGCTACTAAAGTTCAGTAGCTTTCGATGATGAGCCTTGTGCAAATTATAAACCCAAAGCATTACCCCAAACCCACTGCATTTGAGCTCCTCTGTGGGGTATATTCAGCTTTTTTCTAAGCCAAGCAATGCACAGACATGCTACTCATAGGTCACTCTGGGAACAGGGGTCTTACCCATCATTCCAGTGGGCTTTGAGGTGCTTTTTCATGAGTTCAATCACTCCATCAAACCACTGCCAAAAGGTGAAGTTCCGGCCTGGTAAACTCTCCTGTAAAACACAAGAACACACAGGAGAGCATGAGTGTGTGCAAAGGCCATCAAACATTTATGTTTTTGTATAAATTTCAGCTCCTGCAACAAGGCAAAAACACAGTATAGATTCAGAGTGAACTACTTGAAACATGACCTGCTCCTCCCATCTTACCTACTCTCTCCATAAGACTCCAACTCCCATGATCTTCCAAACATCTTTATCAGATCCAATGCTCCCCCAAAATATTAAAATCACACCCGTTTCCTATTTAGTTACAGCTGCCTGTATATTTAAAGTCCTGTTTTCTGTTTGTATGTTTCAAAGCCTTCTTGTTTATATTCCCGAGTGCTCTGTCTTGTTGCAAACTGTGGTTTTTACTGTTTGGATTGTGCAGAGGGGGACAGACACATACACACAAACAGACACACACACACACACAAAGTGCAGAAATTGTATGTTAGCTAGAAGCCTATAACTATCATTCACCAAAATGTTGCTGGCAAGTTGATAACATTAATGCTAGCTTTCAGAGTCCTGTTAACGTGTCAACAAATTAAGTCTCCCATTAGCAAATGCAAGTGATTATATCTTAAGTTTTTTATCTTATAATTATCAAATCAATTAAGATAGCAGATAAGCTAATTAGTTTAGGTGGTTAAAGGCTTACTAACATTACAATTCCAAAATAACATTATTTGCACTCTCATTTTTGCATTTTAAATGACAGTAATCAATCTAATTATACAGACAGTAAACATTGTATGTTAAGAGTAACCGATTAAGGATATTAAGCTTTGAAAGATAGGAAGGAAAGTTTTACAGTTTTCTATCAGGAAACATTAAATTCAGCATTGGCATGCATGCACCATTTCACAGCACCAACTGACATCAGCCAGTAGATGGCAAAATGGACAAAAAGGGGAGCTCTGAACATCAGTCCACAGCAGCCAGACTGACGGGGCTGGCTGCATTGTGCCTGTAGGCATTTTTTGATGGCATTAATCACCAGATTTATCAGTCGACCACCATCATAAACAGGCAGTGGGGATGTGTAATGTGTGAACATGCAATGCTCACACATGTTTAGGTGACATTACAATAGTCCAAATCCCTTGTCCAATATGTAACAGACCAATCTGCTGGTGGGGTTACAGAGCCTCTTACCCTGTTGAACTGGGACCAGGTCATAGTCATGCTGCGGTACTCCTCAGGGCTGCTGCTGGAGCTGCTGAAGGCCTTCTGCGCCAGAAACACCAGGTTCTCCTCCGACAGACCTCGGTCACTCTGCACCTCTGCCTTGTACTTCATGTTCAGAGCTTCACACAGCTGCGGCCACGACACTTTATCGGGCACGGCGAATGGGACACGGCCCTACAAGAGGCCCCAAGACACGGCTAAGAACAGTCCCGTATGGGACACACTGGCTAGTTCAGAACAGAACCATCTGGGACACATCTGCTAGTTCAAAAAAGTCCCATCTGGGAAACACCTGCTAGTTCACCTTCCTGTTGAAGGTGAGCAGGGGGCAAAAATGAACACAGTCCAAGCCCGCAGAATGACCTTTCATAAGGTTTGGAAACATTAGAACATCAAATCAAACACAATGTATTTCTTCAAGACAAGACCATGAAAGTATAAACGTTATTAGATGGATACCACTGAGAAAAATCTGACAGCAGAACTATGTTGTTCATTCATTGATAAAGTTCAAACGTTACCAAAAGAGAGTCATCTGCTGGTTATATTCAGCTGGACTAAAAACACATCACAGACACTTTAATGTCAGTGTTAACCTATTTATTTGCATGTGAATAAAAAGGTAAATGGTATTTTCATACCTAAAGTCTTTGAAAGCAACACGCGTGCTTTTAGAGGTCTCTCTGCAGAAATTTGCAGACACACAGGCGTCTGTACTCACAGGCTCGGAAAACGCGTTATCCCACAGGACTGTTGCCGTGGCGTTGTTGTCCTGACTACCATGAACGATGACGACAACTGGCAGAGATAACGTCTGCAATATTTATGAAAATACACTTGAATGAAATTAAGATCAAATTGCATTAGCAATATAAAGCTTATAATAAAACAATTCAAATAATAGTGACTTATTACAGGCAAGATTTTACCTTGACATGAAACACAAGCTCATTGCCACCAACACTGAACTGCGATTCGAACAGAACTGTAAACTTCTCCTCAGTCACTGACTCAGCACCACGCCTGTCTGAACGCTTGATACGCTTTAAAGACTACAAGAGGAATTGGGGGGGGGGGGTTGGAAGAAGAGAGGGCCGGAGAGATAGGGAAGGGAAGAAGGAGGTAGTAGAGAGAGAGGGGTAGGGGAAAAAGTGAAAGAGAGAGAGAGTGCGCGCAAGTGAGAAAGACAGAAGAATAAAACATTTCACTATGATATGCACCATGTACTCATAAAACTTTAAACACTTCCCATCTAATCACTACATTCTGACATACCTTACATATACAAAATATATCAAGTAAATTCATATAAAATAAAAAGTGTGTGTTCAGCTCACCATGTTTCTAAAGTGTGCACTGAGGGTCCCTGTAGCTTGGTGGTACTCCATCACACAGTTGTTATTGAGGATCTCTCCACTACTGTCACTGCACATACAGAGACAAAAAAACCATTACACTCCCTGATTTAACTTAATTAATCTACAAAATTAGTAAAATAACTCAAACTTATGTTCTCTTTTGTTTGTGGTTCTAGTGAACTGTTGGACTCGTTTCCCAAGGGCTTGGGTACCAACATGCTCTCCATGCTCTGAACAAAGACGGCCTGAACACCAATGGCCTGAACAAAGACTGCCTGAACACCAGTGGCCTTATAGCACTAACAGCTTAAACACCAGTGGCACAAGCACTGAAGGACTGACAACCAAAGGCCAAAGCACCAATGGATCAACGGCCTTGGCACTAACAACCCCAAATGCCAGAAACCTGAACACCAATGCTCTAAACACTCTGTGTGACTGCTGCTGGATTGAACACCGATGGCCTCACAACCTGAGTACTGATGGCCACCTGAGCACTGACAGCAAATGCTGGTTCGAACTCAGACTGAAGGAAAATGAGCGGATTCAAAAAGGGACCGTTCATCAGAGCAGGCCATGATGCTAATATCAGCTCCAGTATGACTGAGGATAAATGCAGGTCTGACTGTGTGCAGGCATTTGCACGTGAGGGAGACTCACTTGCGGGTGCTCTCGTTCTTCAGCAGGGCTTTGGCTTGTTGTTCGTTGATGATGGTAGCCTTCACCTGAGGTGGGTTCATGTGCACATTTAGCTTCCCGCCGACTAGCAAGCGCACCGTTGTTGCAAACTTTGTCTGCGTCTTCAACACCTGCGGTGGCTGTTTCTCTATGATAAAGGTACTGTAAAAAACATTAGAAGAAATATTATAAACATCAGTAATGCATACACACTGCCTACACAAAAACTAAGATTTGTGGAAAAACTTCAGACTCATAGCCAAGGTTCCTGGACTCGGTGAGCCCAAGATTCACGTATCCCAGGGCCCACCTGACTAGTGCAGATATGATGTCTGTGTGCTCACCTGGTGACCAGTGCAGATATGATGTCCGTGACCGTGGCATTAAGATCTTTGAGGAGTTCTTCTGTTGGACCAGGTATAGGCAGCTGCTGGGTAAGGTGTTCCACACGGCGAATCTGCTGCCTGTTCTGCCAGATCATATCTGCCAGCTTCTCACACCTGCACACCACACACACCACCAACTCACAAGTACCTGAGTGGTAGCTCAGTGGTTAAGGTACTTCATTTGAAACTGGAAGGCTACCAGTTCAAGCCAAGTTGCCATTGTTGGGACCCTGAGCAAGGCTCTTAACACTCAATTGCTCAAGTTGTATTCAGTCATAATTGTAGGTCACTGTGGAACAAAGCGTCTGCTAAATGCCATAAATGTAAATTTGACCCCGAGTTGAAGTAGGTGTGAGGTGTGCAGTGTCATGCCTCATCAGGCAAAGCACTCTCTAAGACAGAAAGGAAACTGGCAAACTGTTTAACTGGCATGAAAAACCCAATTAAAGTAAAACCAATACTAACGCTGCGTGTTTTGTTGGTGGCCAACATTTAACTACAGATTATGGTGATTTGTTTATGCAAATAAATAGCCCAATGCCAGTCTTGAAACTATACAATACAGATTCACATTTCAGAATGTCAACCACCTCTATAGCATCTTTAAAAAGGAAATCACTAAGCATACAACACTGTGTGTGCGTGCGTGCATATGTTCTTACCAGGACTGCAGGATGTCCAGAGAACCCTCTGATGGTCCTCCATTGCCTGCCAGCTGCTGCCGTCTCTTCCATTGGATTAATTCATCATCCACAATCACAGTCTGCTGCTTCCGTAATAGGGCCAGAGTTCTCTGCTGTTTCTCTGCTAGATCCTTCACACACACAGTGTCATATTACTACATATCACATAGTGGTTTAACACACTGAGGCCTCATTGATGCTAGATCCTGCACTGTTGCCAGATGTGGGTGTGTGTACCTGTCGGTATTCCTGCAGTGTGTTGGCCTCTCTGGTTAGCCAAGCCTCCAGAGTAGCCTTCCTGCTCTGTAGGCTTGCCTCTCTCTGCACACGCTCCGCTGGGGGCAAGTTTGACAGACTGCTCAGCTGAGCTGCAAGAAGCAGGTGAGCCACAAACTTACAGATCAAACAAAATCACGCACAACAGCATGCAGGACTTATACATATGTAACACAAAGTAAGTACATCTAAATGGGTGGTGTGTGTGTGTATACCCTGTATCCTCAGGCTCTCCTGGTACTGTATGATGAAGTACTCCTGGCTGTGCTGGAGTTTACGCAGGTCGTTTTCAGTATCTTGTGTCATCACACGCAGTTCTTCAAACACCTGGTTGATCTGTTGGTATTTCTGAGGGGTGCCATCCATCAGCCCACCCCCTGAGGTGCTCACCTGCCCGAAGATGCACACGATCCAATCAAACCAATGGCAGAATCATGCTGAAAACACAGCCACTAAAACAAACAGGTGACTGACAGTATTTGTGCATGACTCACATTAGAAGCTTCTTGCACAAGTCTCTGCTCTGTATAGAGGATGTGTTTAATACACCGCACCAGTTCCATGGGACAAGGATCATATGTGCTCTTAAAAAAAAACAAAAGACAAGTAAACAAATAAATGTATATATAAAACAAGCAAACAAAAATGTACATATAAAGGGCAATGTATCAACAAAAATACAAACAAAATACATTTGGAAAAAATGTGCTGAGTTGAGAGACAGAGAAAAAGAGAAACAGAGCAAGACAAGAGATTATAATATGGAGAGAGAGAGTTCTACCTTTAACTGTGAAGCATAATGGCTGAGTTTGATTTTGAGGAGGAAACCATCCTCTCCCATCTGATGCTCTGCTTTTCTCTGCAGTTCTTGGATGAGACTGTCCAGCAGACGCTTCGCTTTAAACTCCTCCTGCTGTTTCTCCAGATCTATCGCATCCCTGCAAATGACCGACAAACTCTTATTAATCAGACCTGTTCCTCCTCACACCTGTCTCTGTGACAACTTCAAATACTCACCAGGGCTGGGACTCGATCCACTGAGCAAAGTAATGTCGCACTTCTATGGGGAAGTGCTGACCATAGAGAGCCTGCATCTGGTGCAGGGCATCGCCTTGTAGCTGCTGAGCCTGGATCCATAATGCCATCTCCACCCCTTCACAGACCAAGTGAGCAAGGGTGCAAGGGTATTGGGAGCAAGGTAAAAGAAAGCAGGGGAGGGAGAGAGCGGCAGACGGTATAGGGAGCGAGAAAGGGGGGGAAGAGAGCATGGTTTCAAGTGGTTGTAATAAGGTTTCAAATTACTCAGCTACCAATTTTGCAAACCAGTGGACACCATATTTGATTACACATATTTACACATTTAAATAGAGAAAATGGGTGTCAGGTCTCCCAACCAACCAGAAACAGAAGAAAACTGGTATTCAACATCAGGCATAACAGAGTGCATGAAGGTTCTGCCGAAGGCCTTGACGAGCACAAAAGATGACAGAGCAGACAACTTGTACAGACGCTCGCACAACGTCCCATTTAGTATGATCAGGATCAGTTATTAGGTTAATGTGAGAATTAAAACAATTAATACCAGCCGATCTGCATTAATTAACACGATTTTAATTTACTGTATTTCACACTTTCACTGCCTGCCTACGCATCCATGAAGCTACATGCTCTTATTGTACTGCTTTACGATTGCCTCATTCCCATAAAGATCCTAAGACTACCGCACCCCAGCCAAAATTATCTTAGCCTTGCACAAACTGTCCAATGTTTCTCAAACTAGGGAAGAGTAACTCAAACTCCAAAAGTACTTCCTCCTGCACCATTAGCTAGTCACGGAGTGCTTGCGTAATCAGTCACTCTTTGCACATGACATGCACTCTTAGTTGTTGCGATACTATTTATACCTTTACATTTAATAGCTTAGCAAAAAAACAACAACAACTCAAGATGAACACACAAGTCAGTGGTAGTCACGACCCTTCCTTCACGCGTTTTGCACTTGTAGCTAGCGATAGCTCTCCTTGCCACTGACTTTCATTTTAGCGAGTATTATTTCATAACCTCGGGTTCTTTGGGTAGGTATAACTAGCTAGTTATATAATTTGAAGTAGTCTTCTGATACTTTAATGTGGTTCTTAATTAGCTACTGAGCCTAACGAGTTCAAACCGTCTAGAACTAAACCTAGCGTTAGCTATCCTAGCATGTTAGCCCTTAATCTCATTGAGACGGCAGGTCTAGCTAGGCACAGTACATATCTTTTTAAAAAGGCTAACTGATTAGCCTCATCATTTGCTGGATAATTCCACCTTCTAATATATTGCATTATTGTGAGTACATGACTAGTGCACTGAAGCTACACAAACACTGCTGTAGTATCTCAAACCTAGGCTAGCTAAGCTAACCTCGTCAACGTCCAAACGGTCTGCTAGAAGTTAGTTAGATGATTGATAAACAGTTTATAGTTAACTAACCTAAACAAATATTCATGGCATTATACAGCTAGCGTGACCAGGACCGTTCATAAATGTGCTGTTTTATAACTAACGATAACGACAACTCATCATTAACTCCTAGCTAACTTAGCTAACTCACTAAAAGCGAAGGGCGCAAACTAGTTAGCCTAGCCTAGCCTATGCGGCCTGGTGCGATAGTTCGTGAGCAAATAACCCTGAATAGATGGAGCTTCATGTGGACAATTAGTTCTTATAATTCCGTTTGTTGAAATGAAATAGTAATATATGTGTCGATAAGAGGTTATGCTTGTTAACTAGCTAGAGACGACAGCTCCCCTAACAGGTTAAGTAATGGTTACGATATTATACGTGCCAACAGCTCAAGAGTCAGCAAAAGTATGTGTTTTCTTCACGCATACACGTTAAACAATGAGTGTATAGATAAGCTCACCGTTTATCTAGATCCTGTCGCAGTGTATACGCCGTCAGTCCATAAATAAACACTTGATTCTTACAGGCTAAATCATGACACCAGGTGTTAACTAGTTTTCAGCTTTCCGGATTGTGTTTCTGTGGGCGGGACATCAGCTCGAGCTCTAGCACGTTCACTTTAGAGGGCCATATCTCCACGCGACAAGCACAAGAGCCATAACCCAGCTTCACCTTTGTAAAACTGGCACCCCATCTAATAAGTATATTGAATACATCTGTTATTCAGTTTGTCTGTCATTTCTGCTATTCATCTTTCAATGTAAGATATGTGTCAGAAAGTGGTGTTATAGAACATTTAACCCAATTTAGCCAAGTTTAAATAATCCCAAGTTAGTGTAATTCATACATATGTTAAATCTAAGAGCCTCACTGTGACCTCTCTCTGGTAATGTAGTGTGCCATGCCTCAAATATAATGATCACTGTAGGACTCCACAGAGCACACCACCATGCAACACAGCGTTTCCATCTTGCTAAAGGTTGCAGATGTGTGCATAACATGCACCCTGTACATGTTCTCATCAGGTGTGCAGGTGTGTGTGTGTGTGTGTGTGTGTGTGTGTGTGTGTGAGAGACATACAATCTGTACTTTTTCTCATCAGGTGTACAGGTGTGTGTGTGTGTGTGTGAGGTGAGAGAGACATACAACCTGTACCTGTTCTCATCTACAGGAAGTGACTGCACCTGAAAATTAGGATGCTGCATGATATGAACAGATGGGAACATAATATAAACATGGAGAGATGAGAAATAAGATTTGAATGTGAGAATAATTTAAGAGCTAATTGCAGGGTTTGAGGTTTTCTGTATTATGATGTATAGTCTTTTAAGAGAGCAAAAAGGTGTCAGAGCACTTTTATACTAACTGTTGAGTAGAACTATAACACTGAGGATTGGTTTTATTGTCATAATGCTTTTGCATGCACTCAAGCCTCAGCCAACAGCAGCAATGATTAGACTACTTACTGAAAAAAGTTAGCCTGGGAAAATGCACCATTTATTTATTTAAAATTGCTTATCTTGTTTGTTAAATCCTCGCCCCCTCCCACAGAAACAGCCCAGTCATCTGACTCTGTAGACTTTTCTTATCACACACTCCTTCACAGTCAGCATTACTGCTTTCTACAAAGTCTTGAATATTTGTTAGGAGAACAAATATTGGTCAAGAAAAGCAGAACAAACTGAAAGAAAAGATGTACATGATCAGTGGTAATGCTATGGTTATTCGGGTGTACATGAGCAGTGGTAATGCTAAGGTTATTCGGGTGTACATGAGCAGTGGTAATGCTAAGGTTATACAGGTATACATGAGCAGTGGTAATACTATGGTTATTCGGGTGTACATGATCAGTGGTAATGCTATGGTTATTTGGGTGTACATGAGCAGTGGTAATGCTATGGTTATTCAAGATTGTTGTTTTGTCATCCCAATCTTCATGGTTAAATTTGTTGTTACTTTAAAATAGAACTAAATAACTTTAATTGCTTTAGAAAATCACAAATCTACAAAGCAAAATTGTTGACAAAAAAAGCCAAGCTTAGAATATGTAAAAACTATTCTCACTTCCCTCAACCAGAGACTTTGTTGTTTTAGTAGCTTTCTTTTATGTTGCCTAAAAAATGTTAGTCTTAGGCTTATGTAAAAAGTACATATCATAAGCACAGATAACAGCAGCTTTTTGATGGATTGGCTTATTCGTTATTTAAAAATACTATTTTAGTCATTGTAGTTGACGTCCTCCAACCCTTCCTCCAGGGGGTGTGGCTTGGCATACAGCGTGTTTGTCGTAGCCTATCACAGTTAACGCCTGCCTCTAGAAGATTTGAGTTCGTGTAGAGCTACTTTTGCGCTGTTGTTCGCCAGGTACTGGTTTTCTACTGCACCTTGAACAGACCACCTGCTCGTAGTAAACCAGTAAGTACTGCGTGATAATAGCAGTATTTAATTGTATTACATCTGTGGCATTTAGCAGACGCTCTTTTCTTTTATTAGATTTATTTTCAAGTTATGTATTGAATCACAACGTCTGAATGACAGCAATGTCTGTTCTGTTGCGTTTTGTGCTCATCCATCTTAACATTCGTTTGAATGCTTAAAGTTATCTATCAGCCACCAGAGCAAGGGCTTTATGTGTTATTACAGGGTTTATGTGTCACTAAAGGTGTTGCACGTAGAAAGCTATTGAATGACTAACCTAGCAAGATGAGGGTTTTTTTACGGCAGTAGCACGTGTTTAGAGCTTGGGTCCAAAGCTTAAAGGTTTTTCTGTGACCTGGAGGTGGTTCTCATAACTAATCTTTCCTGCCCGTTTACTTTCATCGTGTCTTTCGCCTTAGAGAAACACGCGAGGACAGAGGACTGAACGCTGCACGGATTTATGCTCCCGTTCAGTCTGTCGTCACTTTAATACGACGTTGCTCGTTGATGACGTGTCGCACAGCTGTTTCATCTGTCATCGGGCTTTTAATCTCACGCGCCCTACGGTTCAGTTGCACCGCGAGGCACGTGCCGCAGCTGCAGTCTGAAAACACGTGCACGCGAAACGGGATAGGGAAGCACGTGCTTGGTCTGTGCATGTGCAAACGTGAATAATGTACCGAACTTGAAAACCTAAACGGCCCAGTTATTAGATCAATATGACATACAGAACAAAAAAAAAACTGAAAATGCCAAATAAAGTTGAAAATAAAGTCGCTCCAGCCATCGGCTTTTTAATTGAACAAGATGAGCCTGTAGGTAAAGATTTTATACCGTAAACATCACCTCTCAGTACTCGAGTCCTCTGCGCGCATTCAGATAATTGATACGTCCTTAAAGGTGGCGGAGTGCGGTCGCTTTCCGGGTCATGGACTGGGTAGGACAGAAATCGAGGCGGTAGCAATTAGAAATGTGAGATGCACCCTTGATGTTTGAATCGTCGTATGCGTACGTAGATTTGAGCGTAGCAGTTTTTAGTCTTAAATTATTTTTGGAATAGTCCCAAAATAATTATTTCTGTCTCTGCATTTATTTTACATTTAGATTTAGAACTGTACATTTCGAATTTATAATCTTGGGTTATAAAATATGTTTGCATGATGATACTGTTATTCGTTCTGTATTTTCGGGGAGGCGGCGCAAAGATTCGACAAGGTTCTGGAAACATGCCCGATGCAGACTGCTTGGATGGATGTACTGACCTTCTAAACAGGTCGTTCTGCCTAGTCACAGTATAGGATATGCTGTATAGGATTCTGTAAAGGCCAGAGAAGCAAGGAAAACTAACAACCATGTTCCTGGAACTAATCATTGACTATATGACCCTTGTAGTGTGGTGCATTGTTTTGGTGAAAGTGTCCTCCTGCCATAGGGTAAACAGCTATGAACTTGGTCGGCCACAATGCTTAGGTAAACCCTACTGTCCAAATGTCCATCCGCAGTTATCGGAGGACCCAGGGTGTGGCAAGAAAATATTCCCCACACCATCACTCTGCCTGCACAAGCCTGAACTGTTGACTTCTGACTGGAAGGGACGCTAATTTCCATACAGGGAAGTTCAAAGGCAGGTGTCTCTATTAAAGTGTGTATATATATATAAATTACACGCACATAATTTTTTACCACAAATCCTAATATTACCTCTACATATTTCTTCTATTCTTCAGGATGGCTGAGAGCAAAGGCACATTCGACTTTGCTATTGACCGCGGCGGAACCTTCACTGATGTGTTTGCTCGCCTGCCAGATGGGAGAGAGCGAGTCCTTAAACTGCTCTCTTATGACCCCCAGAACTATCAGGATGCCCCCACCGAGGGCATCCGTCGGGTACTGGAGGAGGTGAGAGACAGAGAAACCAACAGTTAGTTGCACTTAGTCTGTGGTAGCTCAGTGGTTAAGATACTTGACTAGTAATCAGAAGGTAGCCAGTTCTAGCCCCTCCACCACCCAGTTGCCACTGTTGCATCCCTGAGCAAGGTCCTTAATCCTCAATTTTTCAGGTTGTGTTCAGTCATAATTGTAAGTCACTTTGGTTAAAAATGTCAGCTAAATGCTATAATGTAGTCTGACAACCACCACATCTGTAGAAAAGAAGTCATGGAGAGAGTCAGGTTAGCAGGTACAGAGAGATGTTTTGTGAGACCCCTGACTTCACCAACAGGAAACTGGACGCAGCTTCCCACGGGACCAGCCCCTTGACACCTCTCTGATTGGCTGGATTAGAATGGGCACCACAGTGGCCACCAATGCCCTACTTGAGCGGCAGGGAGAGAGGACTGCCCTCCTAGTGACGCGTGGGTTTCGGGACCTGCTGCACATTGGCACCCAGGCCAGGCCAAACCTGTTTGACCTGGTGAGTGAAAGGGACATACACCCCCCCCCCATATATATTTATGCACATTTTTAAAAAGTATTAAAAGAACTGCAAGCATATGTGCCCCTGGGCTTGTAATGGTTTGTTACCGCTGCTGAATCTTACATATTTTCACTTCAGTAACTTAACAGTATCTACAGTATCTAGTCTCAGACCCTAAAAATGTTATCTGTGGTAAGATGTTAAATTAGACCTGAAATAATATATTAAATTCTACTGGAAATAATGTATGTATTAAATTGCACCAGAAAATTATTTGTGTTAAATTATACTGGAAATAATTTGTTTTTAGTTATTCTAGAAAAGTATTTATTAAATTACACTGAAAATTAATTTGTGTATTATATTAGACAGGAAAATAATGTATGTACTAAATTACACTGGAAAATAATTTAGATATTATATTAGACTGGACAATAAAATTAATTAGACTGGAAAATAAATTATGAATTAAATTACACTGGAAAATTATTTATTTATCTTTTATTTTAGCCCTGTCAGCCCTTCGCCCCTTCACTAGTTTGTACAACAGTACCTATACACACACGCACACAAATGCAAAACACACTGATGTATCTGGAAAAACTGGAGAGATGAGATTTTATGTATTGTTTTAGAGTAACAAATGATCACCTCACTCTGATCACTGTGTAGCCCTTGGAGTCTTCTCTGCCCCTTGTTGCTGTGTGAGTGTTAGCACAGCAGAGAGATCAGTGTCTTCTGAAGTCCTTCATTACAGGAGGTGTGTATGCCTGAGGTTCTTTATGAAGAGGTGATTGAAGTGGATGAGAGAGTTGTTCTTAGGCAAGATGGCTGTCAACTGCCCAGGATGGAGCCCAAACGTTTAGTCACAGGTAGAAATCCCCTTACCTTCTATGCGGATAAGTCTTCAGCGTTACACTTGGAACTCATATTTGGAATTTTATGAAATGTTATGGACGCAGTATATACAATTTAAAATTGTTTGACTATAGTGTGTATCAAAAATGTATAAGGAAGGTTTTTATAGATTAGAATATATGTGTGTGTGTGTGTGTGTGTTTGTGTGTGAGAGACAGAGAGAAAATGTTAATTTAGGTATCATTATCTCTCTCGTACTGTGGTGTGAGGCCATTTGAGTGCACATATCTAAATGGCATTTCACAGGGCAACCCTTGACCTCTGTGAGCTTTGATAAGTGGGGGGCAACTCCCCCTGGGTTAAATATTTGTTTAACTTTCATTCCCCTCCTTTGTCTTGTTTCCTTGCCCTTACCCTTCCTTACAGGATTAAGCTTCTTTATCCTGCTCTATATGCAGGATAATTTACAGGATAGATTTCAGGATATATACAGGATAGTTATTTTTCAACCTCCCATTTTATAAATTAGTTCTCATCATTTGCAATCATTCATACCACAACCTTGCTAAAATCTTTCAGCACTGAGGAACTTACTAGAATTAAACACAATTCAGTGGGGTGAGAATTTGAGCTTTCGAAAACCAGACAAATCTTCTTTAAGGTTTGCGAGCAAACCTAGCAAACCTTTAAGAACATATGGGCATACTTAGCTTCTCTCTCTGCCCCTCGCCCTCTCTTGTCCTCTTTCTAAGGCAGTACGGGTGAGGTCCTGGAGGTTTGGCAGGAGTTGGATCTGCAGCATTTGGAAAGGGAGCTGAGGGGAGTACTAGCCAGAGGAATCAGCAGCCTGGCTGTGCTACTGCTGCACTCCTACATGTGAGTGAGCACCACCAACAGGCGCACACGTTTGTAGTGGATATCTTATGGGCAAACATGTTTGTTAGTGAATGCCTGATGGGCCCACGTGTCTGTGGTGGATGCCTGATGGGCACACGTGTCTGTAGTGGATACCAGATGGGCATACATGTTTGTTAGTGGATACATGATCAAACCTGCACACAGTTTCTGGGTTTGTTTGGATTTTACCAGAAACCACAGCGACAGACCAGGGGCCAGAAATAAAGAATGCTTGGGGAACGGTTCTTTTAGATCATATAAATGTATTTATAAAAGTTGTAACTTGTGGATGTGTGAGGAAGTGGTAAAGGTTTGAGGAGTACACTTTTAGTATCCCTTTGCATGTGTGTGTGCATGCATGTATGCATGTGCCTGTGTGTGTGTGTATTTCTGTGAGTGTGTCTGTGCGTGCATGTGTGCTTGCGTGCTTGCGTGCGTGCGCGCGCGCGTGTGTGTGTGTGTGTAGACTATTTTCTACTCTGACTCCTGAAGCCTTCTTGAGAGCATGCACAGTGAACCCAGTTAGTACTTACTGGTTGACTAATGCACTTACTGGTTGACTAATGGTATAAAGGATGAGAGACTCCTGGAGAACAGTATTAGTCTTGTTTGAGTTAATATTAAAGTGTAACATTTGTAAAATCAGTAAACTGTATTACTGTTAGATATTCTTAATTAACAGTGTTCCTGCTTTCACCAGGAATACCAATGATAACTGGCTGGTATTACTTAACTCTCAATTTTTAGGTCTTGTCTTAAACTAGACAACTAGAGATGCGTGATATGAGCTATCCAGATGATAATGATATCACAATATGCCAAAAAAGTACTAATTATTATTATTATTATTATTATTATTATTATTATTATTATTCTCTCTCTCACTCTCTCTCTCTCTCTCTCTCTCTCTCTCTCGCTCTCTCTTCCATGTATGTGGATACTGGTTGTTGAACCTGATGAGTCTTTGTCTTAATAGGAGTTTTTTTGTCAGATACCTGAATCATGTGTTGTGTAATATTTGTCAGGTGTGTGTGTGTGTGTGTGTTTCAGATGGCCTACTCATGAGAAGGCTGTGGGTTTGTTGGCACGGCGACTGGGTTTCACGCAAGTGTCTCTGTCCAGTGAGGTGATGCCCATGATCAGGATGGTACCCCGTGGTCACACTGTGTGTGCTGATGCTTACCTCACACCAAAAATACGCCACTACCTGACCGGCTTCACCTCAGCCTTCAAGGGTGGGCTGAAAGTGAGTGTGTATGTGTCCGTGCACGTATATGTGTGTGTGCGTCTGTGTGTTCGTGTGAGTACTGATATGACCAGAGGAGGAGCATAGGGCCCCCCCCTTTGAGTCTTGGTTCCTCTCAAGGTTTCTTCCTCATGCTCTATGGAGATTTCCTTGCTACTGTCACCCTTGGCTTGCTTACTGGGGGCTTGGACTCGGACATTTGTAAAGATGCTTGGTTATATAGATAAATTTGTATGTGTGCGTGTGTGCCTGCACCAAAATATGTGAGTGAGTAGCAGAAAATTCCACTCCACTACATTCAGAGCAGTGTCTTCGCTCAATCTCTGTAGTGAATCTGCAAACACTCCTACTCTGCTTTGTCGTCTCTGTGCACTTCCCAGTCTTTCTGCTCCTATTTACATTATTTACTTTCTTATTTTTGAGTTCACACTTGTGTATCTCCACACGTGTCCACATGTTCGCACGTGTCTGCACTTGTGTGTCCATGCGTGACTATATATACTCGTGTGTGTGTGTGTGTGTGTGTGTGTGTGTGTGTGTGTGTGTGAGAGAGAATGTGGATGTGTTATTCATGCAGTCTGATGGGGGTCTGACTCCGATGGAGCAATTCTGTGGCTCACGGGCAGTACTCTCTGGACCTGCAGGGGGTGTTGTGGGCTATGCTGTCACCTCCTACAATTCCACCTACAATAAGCCTGTAATTGGCTTCGACATGGGAGGTGAGAGAGGTGGAGTTAGTGTGGGAGAGACCTGCGGAAACAAAGCAAAAAACGCACAAAACGCCATTTAACACATCACTAATGTGTGAGGATGAGCAGAAGTAAGAGCTAATTGTGTCGTGTGAAATTTTGTCTTTTAATCTGGAATTAGGGTTAAAGGCTCATGGTTAAAGACTGGCTAGTAAGGTGACGATTACGAACCGCTGTTCAGAGCGTAGCGACTGATGGGCGGGTGTGTACGCATAAGTGTGTGTGTGTGTGTGTGTGTGTGTGTGTGTGTGTGTGTGCAGGTACGTCGACAGACGTGAGTCGCTATGCGGGTCAGTATGAGCACGTGTTTGAGGCAAGGACAGCAGGAGTTACACTGCAGGCACCGCAGCTGGACATCAACACAGTCGCAGCAGGAGGGGGATCTCGCCTGTTCTTTAGGTAGGACACACTCAAACACGCACGCGTGCATATACATTCACTCGCACATATTCACACTTGTTGTAAAAAGGTTCAACTTTCAGCTGTGTTCCTGTGGCCAAAATCGAACATCATGCCTTAAAACATAACTAGGAGTTAACATTTTAAGTCTATTAGGAGTAAAAGTGTAACAGATTAATGCAGCACTGTCTTCTTTTCAGGACCATCAACGTTGGTCCTCTTGAGTCAACCACAGACTGAAAACATACAGGCGTCTTCCATATCTATATATGACTAAATCATGGTCATCAGTTTTCTATATTTGATATATCAGATATAGGTATGTAATATATTTATATATCACAGTCATGATCATCAGTTTTCATTCACTGTTCATATCTCTCCCCCTCCCTCTCTTTCTCTCTCACTATAGGTCTGGGATGTTTATTGTCGGGCCTGAGTCTGCTGGTGCTCACCCTGGCCCTGTGTGCTACAGGAAAGGTGAGAAAACCAGATTGTATTTGCTTTTATCTGTATCCTATTATTTTAATATGTAGTATATCTGTAACCTAATATTTTAATATGTAGTATATCTGTAACCTAATATTTTTAGCATTTCTTACAACACCTGACATTATATACATAGTAGTAATTTCAGATCAAGTAAGAATGCTCAGATTCAAGAAATCAATCGGTGTCAACCTACTCTATATCAGTCAATGAGTGTATAAATCAGTGAGTCTGTATAGATCAGTGACCCTGCCAATATCAGTCAGCTCCTGTATATGTAATGACCATTCTGTTTAGAGTGAACCAAATGCAGCATCCATTACTGTAATGCCTTCTGCTATTCTGTAGGGGGCCCTCTCACGGTTACCGATGCTAACCTGGCCCTAGGCCGTCTGTTGCCAGACTTCTTCCCGCACATATTCGGACCAGGAGAGAACGAGCCCCTGTCCGTGGAGGAAACTATGAGGCACTTCCAGCAGCTCACGCATGACATCAACCACTTCCTATCCAGCAACCAACCACCGTGCGATGCCAACAGAACTACCCAATCATACGGTGACATGCTAAAAGGTGCCAAATCAGAAATGAGTGTGGAGGAGGTTGCCATGGGATTCATCAGAGTTGCAAATGAGGCCATGTGTCGTCCAATCAGAGCTCTGACTCAGGTAATGTGGCACTGATATTACACTAATGAGGTGTGCTCACTCAGATGCATAAGTGAACATGCAAGCAATATTCTTCATGAATATTCAGTACAAACTCGACCACATATCTTCAACCTGTAGCAAAATGCAAAGAATATTTGTGATTAGTTTTTGTCTACATGTAACAAGTTATATAACTTTTTGTTAGCATGTAACAAGTTATGTAAATGTTGCACATGAGAAAACATGCCCTGTCTGTCCTTATTGATGGGGTATGATCATACCTGGTTCTGGTCTGCAGCCATGAGGGCAGCTCAGATTGTGTGCTGGCGACTGTGAGTGTGAGCAGCTCCTCTCTGAATGTGTGTGCCAGGCTAAGGGTCATGATACATCCCTGCATGTGCTGGCATGTTTTGGTGGAGCTGGAGGTCAGCACGCCTGCGCCATTGCCAGGACTTTGGGCATGAACACTGTCCTCATTCACAAGTATGTCCTGTGTGTGTGTCAGAGAGAGAGGGAGGGAGGGTGTGGGGTTGTTTCACTTGGGTCCTGGACAAGCACAGCTCAGACCGGCTCAGTATTTACACTTATTCAACACAGCCAGTTAAACTCTTAAAATACTTGTGCTTGAGGTAACAATCCTGGAAAAACCTTGGGTTTGTGTTATTGTAATAAACTCCTGGGTTTGGGTAATAAACGTCTGGGTTGGAATTGGAGACTCCTGTATTGGCATTGGAAGATGGACTCTTGGGTTGGGATAGTTATCAGTCAGCTGTTTAAGCAAGTATGTTAGACCAGGGAAACTGAAAGTGTGCAGTGCTGTGGTTGTTTGAAATGGAGCTTTCTCTGTGCAGATACAGTGGGGTTTTGTCTGCATATGGTCTAGCTCTGGCTGATGTTGTGGAGGAGAGACAGCAGCCCTGTTCTCTGCACTACAGGGAGAACTCATACTCCGAGCTTGACCGCCACATTCAGGAACTCTCCCAGTGCTGCCAGGAGGTACTGCTTAAACGTGGCTTCAACAGGTAAACACAAACAAGTAAACACAAACAAGCCCACAACCTCAAACACAATTTCAGCAGGTAAACGCAGCACCAGATCCTCCGACACCATTTCAACAACCATAACACCACAGAGCATCTGTATGGACTGTATGGCCAGTCAGTATTACACTGATCAATTTCTCAATAATCCTTAGGGTTATAAGTGTGTTTCAACTTGGTGTTTGAATTCCTGTCTAAATACCGGGAATGCTTTAAAATGATTATTCATGGTAAGTGACCGTATACTAGAGATGCGTTATATAAAAATTAGGTTGTAAACCGGTGTAGTATTGCTAGACCCACAATATTAGGTCATAATTTTTTTTTCTCACAAACTGCTTCCTGTTTGAAGACATCCCTTATGCACACGAGACGTTCACACAGCAGTGTAGTCCAGGTTTCAGAAGGTTAGGTTTATCGGGTGTCTAGGTTGCTCGGTCAGCGTGGGTCCCAACCCGTCTCTGGGATGCACCACCATTTCCCTGTGAAAACTGCCGCCACCACTGTATAGTAGGCAAACAGCGACAGAGGGTGGGATTGCCATTACAGGCCTCAGATCAGTATGGAGGCATTTCTGCCCATGCGTTATGAGGGCAGTGACTGTGTTTTGCAGGTCTCAGATCAGTATGGAGGTGTTTCTGCACATGCGCTATGAGGGAACCGACTGTGCTCTCATGGTCAGTGGCAGCAGCTGCCCCGCACACACTCACTCCTGCCAGTCTGGAGACTACTACACCGCCTTCACTAAACGGTACTCTTAAGTGTGTGTGGATTCATTGTTACTATTATTAGTTACATTTTATATAGCACCTTTCTCATACTCAAAGAAGCTTTACAGACAGGTATCAGCTTTTACACTCACTCACACACCGAAAACAGTGTACTCTCAATCAGACACCAAGTGTAGGGGAAGGGGAGGAGGTTAAGACCAGGAGACCCTGGAGGAATCCCACACTGACACAGGGAGAACAAGACCCTAGCACAAACATGCTAGCCACCAATCCACCGTGCTGCCCACCATGTTTCTTTTGCCTTTTAACAATCAAACCTATATTTATTGTTTTGTTTGTTGCACATGCTCCCACAGTGACAGAGAGTGCTTCTGAGAACAATACACATAGAGCTCAGATTATTATACTCATAGTGCTCCTTCAGCGCATTCTTTCACAAAATGGGTCACTGGCTCAGTAACCTCTTTCTTTCTGTCTTGTGAACTACTAATAACAGGTACCTGAAGGAGTTTGGTTTCACCATTCCAGACAGGCCTGTAATGGTAGATGATATCCGTGTGCGAGGATCAGGGACGTTTGGCATCAGATCGATGACGGTTGGAAAGACAGGACATGAAGCTCCTAGACCAGCTAAGGTTCTGCAGACTACGACATAGCACACAGAGAATTACATGTCAGAACTCAAAACCTAATTAGAATCAACACTGCACTGTTACAGAAATTGTTAGTGTCTGTCCCTGTGTCTGACTCTGAGTGTCAGTACCTGTTTTTGATTCCTCTGATGCAGGTGACACGGTGCTACTTTGACGAAGGCTACTTGGACACCAGCGTGTACCTGTGGGAAGACCTGACGTGTGGCTATGGCATTGAGGGACCTGCCATAATCATCCAGAAGAACAGGTGTGTGGGGTGCTGTTGTGTCCATGCAGTTATTACAATAAACACCTGTGAACTTGTGCACAGTCTGCTGCACTCAACAACATCAATCATAACCTTAGTAGTAACAGCATAAAAAGACTCATGTCTCCTTGGTGTGGATCTACCCTATGGCTGCTTGGTGTGGATTTTCTATGCCATTAAACACTGATTTTGCCTTTTTTTGTGCAGCACTATCCTGGTGGAGCCAGGCTGCAGGGCAGAGCTAACAGTGGGTGGAGATGTGTGCATCAGTGTGGGCGGAGACAGCCCTACTGTACTGGGAACAGAATTGAACGCTGTGCGCCTGTCCATCTTCTCACATCGCTTCATGAGCATCGCAGGTAAGATGGGGGTGGGGTGGGGGAGCTAGAGACTAGAGAGAGGAGGAGAGACTATCAGCAAAACAAAATAAAGAAGTACATAAAGGATAGGGTAAAACAAACAAAAAAGAACAAAATATCTAAAATTCTAATTAAAAGTGTAAAATGCATTGTTTTAGACAAGTCCTACAAATGTCTCCCTTATCTTTCACACACACACACTCAATAACACACACATAAATCCATACAAACACGCTTACACACACAGAACAGATGGGCCGTGTGCTGCAGAGAACATCCATCTCAACAAATATTAAGGAGCGTTTGGATTTCTCCTGTGCTGTGTTTGGACCTGACGGTGGCCTGGTGTCCAACGCGCCACACATCCCTGTGCATCTGGGAGCAATGCAGGAGACTGTGCAGTACCAGGTGAATACATTAAACGCGTTACACCCCGTACGACACGGGGCACGTTACAACCAGTACAATTTGTACTGAGTTAAGTGCAGCACAGTGAATATGCAGTAACAGAGTTTGGGTATCAAACGATTATTTGAACGCAACATTAGACAATTAATACGGCTCATTCACTTTTCTGTGTTTTTGTCTGTCTGTCTCTCTCAGTTGAAGGCTCTGGGTAACAGTTTAAAAGAGGGAGATGTGATTCTCAGTAATCACCCGTGTGCTGGAGGCAGTCATCTCCCAGACCTCTCTGTCATTACTCCGGTCAAAAAACTACTTTAACTTTGTTCCATTCTGTTGTATTCAGCTGGTGTAACAATGTGATACAAAATGTATAAGCATAAAGAACATTTTTTTCTTCTCTTTTCTGTGCCTCTCTCACTCTTGCTGGGTGTCTCTCTTACTCGCTCGCTCGCTCACTCACTCTTTTTGTCTCTGTTTCTGACTTCAAGGTATTTCACCCTGGTGTGAGTGGTCCTGTGTTTTTTGTAGCCAGTAGGGGGCATCATGCAGACATAGGGGGAATCACACCTGGGTCTATGCCCCCACACTCCACCTCTCTGCAGCAGGAAGGGGCAGTCTTCACTTCCTTTAAACTCGTCACTGAGGGAGTCTTCCAGGAGCAGGGTAAGAAACAGAAAGCAAAAAATTTGGTTTGTTTGCATAACTCATATATGTTAATTCAAAGTGTTTTACATAACCAAAAGCATTTAAAAAGTAAAAATAATAATAATAATAATAAATATATAAATAAAAACAAATATTGGTAGCTCAGGTTGAATGGTTTGGTGGCACTGATGAGGTCACCTCAATTGGTGATGAAACCACCAAAATATCAAGCTCAGAGAACACTACAACACCACAAAATAAATTACAGGAAATGTTATTCCAGATAATAGGTGCCATGATCCCTAGCCCACTAACCTTAGCTTGCTGAGCACCAGCGTGCAGTTTGCCCAGCTTTTAAGATTTCCACACTTTCCCACAAGTGTTCAACTCTCCCTGGCCTATGTCTCTCTCTAACATACAGCTCACTCTCATCTATATCTCTCCCTGGTCTACATCTTTCTCTGGTCTACATCTCTCCCTGGTCTACGTCTTTCTCTGGTCTACATCTCCCTCTGGTGTACGTCTTTCTCTAGTCCACATCTCCTGCTGGTCTACATCTCTCTTTCTATTCAGTGTCTCTCTCTAGTAGTGGTAGTAGTGGGCCGATATATCGGATGGCTGATTAATCAAGCTGATGAATGTCATGTTGAGATAATCGGCATCAGCCGATGCCTGCGTTCACAAGGCCGATATTCAAAAAACGCCTACAGGTACGATGCAGGCAGTCTGGCTGCTCTGGAGCGATGTAAGAGCTCCCTCTTGTGTCTGTTTTGCCATTCTATGGGGAATTGTAGTCTTAGCAAGCCTTTAACCAGCTAAACCTGCTGCATAGCTAGGGCTCAAATCAACAGTCTGCTATCATAAGTGATTGATGCCATCTAAAACATACAAAAAGATGCCTCAGGACAGTATTGGGAAGGTGGTAATAGTTAGTAATAGTTGGTAATAGTTAGTTCGAGTTTATGTGGTAGCTCAGTGGTTAAGGTACTTGACTTGTAATTGGATGGTTGCTGGTTCAAGCCCTGCCACTGCCAAGTTACTACTGTTGGGGCCCCTGAGCAAGACCCTTAACCCTCACTTACTCAAGTTGTGCTCAGCCCTGATTGTAAGTTGCTTTGGATAAAAGTGTTATGTAAATATTATTGCTATTAATTAAATTGTGTTATATCAGTTGTGATATCGGTCTTATATATAGGCCATCAGTCACCCTGCATCGGCATCTGCATCAGCCCTTAAAAAACCTGTGTAAGTTGACCACTACACTCTAGTGTACATCTATCTCCCATCTCCAGTCTACTTGTCTATCTTGTCTACCACACTCTCTCTGCAGTCTACATCCCTATCCGGTCTACAAGCCTTTCTGGTCTCTGCTTTTCCTGGGGTCCATCTTCTGCTGATCACCCTCTTCCTCTGATCATCCTCTCCCTCAGCTGTCACCGATGCCCTCATGGCTCCAGCTCAGTACCCAGGATGCTCTGGAACACGTAATCTCCATGACAATCTGTCAGACCTCCGGGCTCAGGTAGCAGCCAATCAGAGAGGGAGCCAGCTGGTGGGGGAACTGATTGACAGCTATGGATTGACTGTGGTCCAGGCATACATGGGCTACATTCAGGTGGGTGTCTGTCTGTGTGTGTGTCTGTCTGTGTGTGTGTGTCTGTCTGTCTGTCGGTTGGGTAGTATTTTATTTGTTTGTCATTTATTTACTGAGCTATGGGGTTCCCATAGAGGACTTTCTACCACTTTTCTGTGGTATTTATTAGCATTAGTTTTGTGTGTGTGTGTGTGTGTGTGTGTGTGTGTGTGTGTGTGTGTGTGTGTGTGTGTGTGTGTGTGTGTGTGTGTGTGTGTGTGTGTGTGTGTGTATAGAGCAATGCGGAGCTGGCTGTTAGAGACATGCTGAAAGACTTTGCCCGTCACAGACAACAGCAAACTGGCTCCCTAGAGGTGGAGGCAGAGGATCACATGGATGATGGAACTCCAATCAAATTGAGAGTCCAGATAAATGAACAGGAGGTGTGAGAGAAAGCACTGATTGCAGACTACCAGCTCAAACCTGTTATACGTTATACATGATTATATGGCCATTATATCATACCTATGGAAAACAAGTCTTACCTTACTATACTCCATGATGATGAAAAATGTAAACATTCATCACTACATACTACAGAGGTCAGATCACTACATACTACAGACATCACACCACTGCATATAGAGACCAGACCACTACATAGTACAGATGCCAGACCACTGTATACTACAGACATCACACCACTGCATATAGAGACCAGACCACTACATAGTACAGATGTCACCCCACTACATACTACAGAGGTCAGACCACTGCTTACTAGAAATGAGACTACAAAATGCTACAAAGATCAGACCGCTGCATACTACAGCAATTAGACTACTACATACTACAGACATCACCCCACCACATACTAGACACGTCAGACGACTACATACTACAGACATCACTACATATAGAGATCAGACTACTACATACGACACAGGTCAGACGACTATGTACTAAAGACATCACTATGTATAGAGATCGCACCACTACATACTACAGAGGTCAGACCAGTGCTTACTAGAGATGAGACTGCAACAGGCTACAAAGGTCAGACCACTGCATACTACAGAGATCAGACTGTGATGTGTTTCATTTCTCTCTCTCTCTAGGGGAGTGCTGTGTTTGATTTCTCAGGTACTGGGTTTGAAGTGTGGGGGAACTGTAATGCCCCTCGCGCAATCACTCTCTCAGCTCTCATCTACTGTTTACGGTGTATGGTGGGCCAGGACATTCCCTTAAACCAGGTACCACACACACACACACACACACACACACAAAAGAGTGGCTGAATCATTTAGCAACAGTTTCAGAGATTCTTTTGTTGAACTAATTTTCTACCTGACAACAGTGTGAAATTGAATATGCTTGGTAAGGGCATGTCCCAATCACTACATCCTCAGTGTTTGTGTGTGTGTACTCTTCAGGGGTGTTTGGCCCCCATCAAAGTCATCATTCCCCCCAGATCCATCCTGCAGCCATCCCAGAATGCTGCGGTCGTTGGGGGCAATGTGCTGACCTCACAAAGAGTGGTGGATGTGATCTTCAAGGCGTTTGAAGTGTGTGCCGCCTCCCAGGTTAGCAGGTCTATTGCTGATTGTGTGAAAGCACAGTGTGGAGTTCTAGTGCAGAGGAGATGATGAACTCTCTACTGTCTCTACAGAAATCAACTGACTGTTATTTATCTCTTCAGTAACAACACAACTGTTCTGTCTGTACAGAATTCTTCCATACTAGGCGACGCAGCTCTTCAGTACATAACACAAACCTCTGTTTACAAACAACTGTTTCTAAACCTTTTCATGTTTCTGACAAGAAATCCAGTGTGCAGGCCAACACCAGCAGTTACCGTTAGCATGCTACTCTAGGTTCAGGGTTAGGGTCAAGGTTAGGGTTAGGATTAGCGTGCCCTGTTACCGTTAGCAGGCAGATCATGGCTGAACACAGCCTTTGTATTTAGCTGGCATCTGATACGGTCAGTTTGGGTCATCGGCTCAAAACACTGCTCATCATTTGACATGTTAGGGGAGTTTGATGGCTTTTATAGGTAATGTAGTTCAGTCCTGTAATGGTGTGTCTTAGTCCAGTCAGTCTGTGGAAAGGCCACACATTCTAGTGTAAATACACAGTCAGGGTTTCTTCATTAGTGTGTTCAGTTGTGGCCAAAAGTTTTGAGACTAGCACAAATTTTGGATTTCACAAAATTTGCTGCTTCAGTTTTTATGGTGGCAATTTGCCTTAACTCTAGATTGTGAAGAGTGATCAGATGAATTACAATTAATTGCAAAGTCATTCTTTGGCATGAAAATTAACTTCATCACCACAATTGCTGTATTCTAGCCACTGAATTCCAGCCCTGCCACAAAATGGCCTGCTAACATCATTTCAGTGATCTTCTCGTTAGCTCAGAAGAAATTGTTAACGCGGACAGGGCAGCTGATTTAATTCAACCATTTATCGAATCATCAAGAACTTCAAGGAGAGAGGTTCACTTGCAGTGAAGAAGGCTTCAGGGCGCCCAAGAAAGTCAAGCGACCATCAGGACCGTCTCCTAAAGAAGATGCAGCTATGGGATCGGGTCACCACCAGTGCAAAGCTTGCTCAGGAATGGCAGAAGGCAGGTGTGAGTGCATCTGCGTGCACAGTGAGGCAAAGGATTTCGGAGGATGGCTTGGTGTCAAGAAGGGCAGCAAAGAAGCCACTTCTCTCCAAGAAAAACATCATCAAGGACAGACTGACATTCTCCAGGAAGTATAGGGGTTAGACTGCATAGGACTGGGGTAAAGTTATTTTCTCTGATGAAGCCCCCTTCAGACTGTTTGGGACATCTGGACAAATGATTGTCCGGAGAAGAAAAGGTGAGTGATGCCATGAGTCCTGTGTCCTGAGACAGTTCATGTGTGGGGTTGCGTTTCATCCAAGGGAGTGGGTTTGCTCAAAATTTTGCCTAGGAACACTGCCATGAATAAGGAATGGTATCAAAACAACTTCTCCCAACGATCCAGGAGCAATTTGGTGAGGAACAATGTTTTTTCCTGCATGACAGGGCACCATGTCACAAGGCAAAAGTGATAACCAAGTGGCTCAGTAAACAAAACATTGAAATTCTGGGTCCATGGCCAGGAAACTCCCCAGATCTCAATCCCATTGAGAACCTGTGGTCTCTTCTCAAAAACAGGGTGGACAAACAAAAACACAGGAACTGTGATCAACTCCAAGCACTGATTTGGCAAAAATAGGTTGCCATCAGTCAAGAATTTACCTAGAAGCTGATATCCAGCATGCCAAGGTGAATTGCAGTTTTTAGGCAGTAAATAGTAAATTGTGAAAACCACAATTTGTCAGTCTCAAAGCGTTTGGCCATTCTTCCTTACTCTGCATTGTTCAGTCTTCCCATTTTTATCATATTTATTATTAAATTGCTTTATTTTTCTCATACAGACTCACATGCATGCGCACACACACTTGTTTTGCCTCCCAGGGCTGCATGAACAACGTGTCCTTTGGCAGTGAGAAGAGCGGTTACTATGAAACTGTTGCTGGTGGTGCTGGGGCAGGGCCAGGGTGGAATGGGCGGAGCGGTGTCCACAGTCACATGACCAACACGCGCATCACTGACCCAGAGATTCTGGAAAAGAGGTGTGCAATTCTTGAACTGTGTATGACTTCTAGACAGATTCACACTCAAGATTTCAGTGCAGTAAAAAAAATTAACACCAGTGCTCAGAGTTCACAGCTTGCCTGGTCCACTGCATGCTCTCTCGCTCTCTCTTGCTATCTTTTTCTTTTTTTTTTCTTTCTTAGGTATCCAGTGATTTTAGAGCAGTTTTCTCTCAGGCCTGGCTCTGGAGGCCGAGGTTGTTACCATGGTGGTGATGGCATAATCAGGAAGCTTCTGTTCCGGAAAAAAGTGGTGTTATCAGTCCTGACGGAAAGGCGATCTATGCGACCTTATGGTCTGCATGGTAACCGCTCTTCAGCACCACAACTCGTACACTCTTCAATCATACACTGTGAGATGATGGGAAACGTGATTTGTTTCTCTGTTTCTGTCTCAGGAGGGGAGAATGGATCTCCAGGTCTGAACCTCTTACACAGAGCTGATGGCAGAGTGCTAAACCTAGGAGCAAAGACCACAATCAACCTCGAGCCTGGGGTGTGTGGGTGTGAATGAATGGGTGTGGAGATGTTGGGGTGTGGGTATGTATGTGTGGAGGTGTGGGTGTGGATATGTGGCTGTGGGTGTATAGATATAGTTTGGTTTCCCCTGCCAAGCATGCGTTTCAATTTCTGTCTTCTTGTCTTGTGCAGGACATGTTTTCTCTGCACACCCCTGGAGGAGGTGGTTATGGGAGAGAGGAGGAGAGGAAGGAGGACACCCAAACGTCCTCCAGTCGACTGCGTCTAAACAAAGCCTTCTCCGAGAGAGGCAGTGTGTTTGAATTCCGCCGTGCTCAGGAGTGTGTGTGAATCCCTGACTGTGGTGTGACCTCTACCCATAGAAGCCCGAAGTAAAGTCACAACTCTGACTTCAGATCAGTCTAGTGGGCCCCTGCAGATTATCCCCTATAGAGTGAAGCCTTGTTTTACCATTTATTTTTTGACAGGTTGGATATTTGCTGTTTGTGTTTGGATATGCTGGCCCATGGCCTGTAACTGGTTAAAGAGCTACCCAGCTACCCTGGGAAGATGTCAGAGTAGTCCTCAGACCTGTATTCATGGCCTGTTTCGGGCATTCATGGCCTGGTTAAGGCAGGTTGGGAGGTAAGATCAAGCAGAAAAGTGGACCATCTGCCCTCCCAAACACTGTGTCAGGAAGCACCATTGTGCAGCGTATACTGTCAGTAGACATGGAGGATGAATGCAATGCATTACATTCAAGCAGCAGTTCTACAAAACATCGTGGGTACTTTTAAATATGCTGTGAATACATTGATGAAATAAGGGTGATCATGTCATCTTAAGATATTTGAATTGCCTTTACCTTTCTTGGAACTGAACCAGTCATGAACAACAGCAGATTTAGAAAGCATAAACACCATCACTTAA
Source organism: Electrophorus electricus (assembly GCF_041902795.1). NCBI lineage: Eukaryota > Metazoa > Chordata > Actinopteri > Gymnotiformes > Gymnotidae > Electrophorus > Electrophorus electricus. Next base: position 24,108,059 of record NC_137511.1, read on the forward strand.
AAGTCAATGTTTTTTAACATAAAAATCAGAAAATAACAGAAAACCATCCATATCAAAATACTGCATGTAAAAAAAAAAAATGCATTTTAATAAACTCTTATCATAATGCATATCAGTTATCTAACAGTTATGTAAGTCTAATGTGATTTGGCAGTGTTTTAACCCTGTGTGTTTGTGCTTTTTTGGTTGAGGGTTCAATGTTCTCAGACGAATTTATTGGACAGACTGACTTGTGTTGTTATTATTATTATTATTATTATTATTATTATTATATGTAGCTATCAAAACATCCTCAGGAAATCACAACCAAAACTCTGACCTTTAATAGGGTTACCAGCCTGAGCGCATTAATGACCCTCATGGCACCCATAAAAGGGCAAGACTTCCTTGGTGGAGTCTTGTATGTTGCTTTAATAACTACTGAAAAGACTAAACTTTTCTAAACAGAATGGACTGTGATCTAACACTGGGATTATATGAATTTGAAAATGAGAAAATGAGTGGTTACCGTATGGTGCAGATCCTGGTGATGGTTGTCAGACACATGTAGTCATTCAGGTCATTGCATTGTCTAGATAAGGTGACTGGACTAGTATCGTAACATTAAAGACATTTAACACTCATTCAGCAGGATTTATGGAAAAGCTATCTGGACTTAAACATGACTGCTTGGTGCAGACATACTACCTGTACCATTACATAATAGAGACACAGTACCTATACTATGGGTTTGGTGGTTTCTCCTGGTGCCACTAGGCAGTACTGCTGGGGGAGTCTGACACCAGATTAGTTTTCATGGCAGGTCTCTATAGCTAATGCTAAAGAAAAAGTGGTCTGTGGTTATTTTCTGTTACGTTTTGGCTTCATTGTATGGATTTGTAAAAAACAATTTTAAAAAAGGGAAAAAAACAGCATATATTTTTTACACATTTATTCAGTAGACCACCTGAAGATATGACTGGATGTCCGTGTTTAAAAGGGAGATTTATAAAGTGATGATTTCTTGCCCTATTGGACTGTTTATGCCCACTGATGGGCTGTGGAGGAATGCTGAAACACAGCAAACCTATCCTTTAACACACATTTATGTTGAGATAGAGATAAATTATACCAGACTGTCTCTACCATAAGTTATCTGTTTGTTTCCTTTATTTTTTTAAATAGTGTAACAGTGTTTCTGCTGCCAGTCCAGCAACCAATTTGTAAAACACACAGTTCCAGAAACATCCATAGTCAGAGAGAGAAAAAGCAGGCACCTCTTCCTTTTCTGATGTTTAACTCAAATGCACACCAACCAGCCTCATAAAGAAATACCCATGTCTATCCATCCACTGTTACAGCAATAAATAAACCGAATGCACTGGACCTTGATACATCCCACTGTCTGATAAGAACAAGACAGCCAGACACAGCAGGAGACCCAACCCCCACCCCAGTGCATGCTGGGAGATCTGGGAGTATTCGGAGATTAGACAACGTGGGAGACGATGAGACCATGGCATGTGCGCTTACTCTGGACAGGATGCAAGGCAGAAAATGTGTAAGCGACATTAATTCAGAAGTAATTAAAATGATAAGCAAAAGTTTTATTAAATGCTGAAACAGCAAACGTACCCTTTAACACATTTGTGTTGACAAAGTCCAGTCTGAACCACCTGGGGAGGGGGGGTTGGGCAACACTCACCCTGCATCTGTTAGTTCACAGATCAAAGTGACACATGGTCTCTTAGAGCATGGCAGTGGGTAGGACAACTTCTCAAAGATGACGTTGTAGAGCGATCATCTCCTGTTGATGCTGCTGCTTCTGTGGAATAGTTTACTTCTTACAACAAACCTGGAACACACTTATTCTAGATCAGAAGTCTTACCTTTAAAAATTCAGTTCAATAATTTGTTAAAGATGTTTTAGTGTTTTCAGTGTGCAATTTTTTCATGTAACAGTGATCTGGCATCAGTTTGCCATTTCTTTACCCACTGTTAACTAAATTATAACTGAGGAATTTAAGAAAAGTCATTTTGAAACAGAAACCGGAAGCAATCAAATGCAAGACAAACATTAGTATGATAGCTTTTGTATTTAAACAAACATTCACAGTCAGGTAAGTCACATTTATGTGAACATAAAAGATTGTTCAACCTGAAAATGTTTAAAAACATTTAAAATCAACATATTGTTCTTAGTATAGAAGGACAGTGTTAAAATGCTGTAGACACTATATAAGCAATGGAAGCTAAACTCTGCTGGTTTCTCTTCAAGGGGCCAAAAAAAAAAAAAAGTAACTATCTGCACAGATAGTCCAGTCTACTGTGAGATAAGTTTCACCACATTGCTTTGAATAGCTCAGGAGATTGCAGACCAAAGACAGACCATCACCCCCACTCCTAGGTTTGGAGCCCCACTTGCACATGCAGATGCAATGAGGCTGGAAAGTTCCAAAGGGGGTAGGGGGTCAGGACAGGGGTGTGAAAGGGTGTGTGTGTTTTTTTGTTTTGTTTTTTTACAGAAAAAAAAACCCATAGCAGCTACTCAGCAACTCAGAGCAACCCCATCTAATGAAGACTCCAGTCTCAATGATGCCACAGTTTTGATTAGAAACTATTAATGCATTAGTCTAATCAGATAACAGCTCTGATCCAACCCCTGCACCACCCTGTTAAGCTCTAGAGTTCATTTACAGCACCATCCTTTAATGTCCTTCTTTCATAAATGCCATGTAAACACATGCATCCATCATCTAGGTATTAAAAACCAAACTCTGATAAAAATCTATATAAAAAGATAAGAGAAAAACAATGAGGTAGGAAGTTGGAATTCATAAACATTTACCCTGATAAAATGTTTGACATCAAAAAGCAAAACTCAATCAAATGTAAAACACCCTCATAAATGCACTCTGCACAAGTGACGTGCACTACTGAAACGATGTACCATCCTGTTTATACAACACCTTCCATTCGACATTTAAAACCTGAGCTTAAGATATTAAAGAAACAAGAATAATTTTCAAAGTTACAGTGACATTCAGACATCAAGGTAGTAAACATTTAAAAGGTTTCTCTAAGAGAAAAGCATACGAGTGCACACCGTCAGTGCAAAGTGTTTGTTCACTGTTGCCTGACATCATCCCTGTAGGACTGAGGTAGACCTGAAACGTTGTTTGGAATTGGATAGAATTCCTTAGGAATGTGTTTTTGGAATGTTCAAAGCCCTGGTGTTATTGCTCTACATCTGGAATGCTGAAATGTACAGTGTCCTGGTAAAATGTAAACGTCGCTTTCATATGACCAGTCCTGGGATATGAAGAATAAAAACACCATTGAATGAAGCTGCATTAAGAATACTTGCTGAATGAAGGGCCGTGCGGTATGGAATACTGATCTGTGGTTGAGTGTACAGTCTGATTCACAGCACCAAGGACATCAAACACACTCTTATTGGGTGGAACCGACTGAAACATTCTGTCCAAGTCCATAAAGAGAGGAGGGGCATGCCTGCTTGGTACGATGGGCCAATAGCCGTGACTACTAAAGTGACTGGGTGTGGCATGAGGGCCACTGTAGCTGTAGAATGGAATACCCCCAAGTGGCACGAAGGGACTCCCGTTGAAGCGCATACTGGGAGGAGCAACTGCATTGGGTGGAGTGTACTTCGCGTAAGAGGTGGGCAACTCCCATGGAGGGGCAGAGCCACGTTTGACAGTCTTGTTTGGTGGTGGGCAGGAGTCACCGTATCCGTCTGGGCCCAGCTCTCCGTCACTCCCCCGCTTGCTGGGCCGTGTAAGTCCTCTCCACTCTTCATCTGATGAGGAAGAGGCGGGGCTAGCAGAACTGGCTGATGCACTGTGATTAGAAGAAGGGTGGCGAGGGTGTAGTGAAGACACAAGATGGTTATGAGGAGGCTCCACCCCCCAGCTGTCTTTTACCCTAAGCCCCTCCCCTACAGTGCTGGCTGGCCTAAAACTGTGGAGGAGTGAATCAATAGCAAAAGACGAATCCAGTTTGGGGCGGTATGGGTCCTCCAGAGGAGGAGAGGCCTGTCTGGTGGGTGCACTGGGCAGGGGAGGTTTTGGGGGGGGCAGATCAGGCTTGTGAGCAGGAGAGTGTCCTTGAAGGATGTAAGGTGCAAGATCCTGGGCAAATATGGTCTCGTCCTGACGGGACACAGCCGTGTTCTGTCTCTTCAGTAACTCCAGAGGAACCCTGCTGACTTCCACTGCCCAGAAGTTCCCTTTACCTTGAGGCTTCCCAGGATCCTTCAGCACCTAGATAGATAGATAATTCATATTGACTGGTGAAACTGAAGACCAGTTCAGCAAGACTTAGTCATTAGTCATTACATACAGAGTGGACAATGAGGAATTAGCACACACTAATATGCACACCTTAACAAAACAGTCATATGAGGACAGGTTGTGTCTCACTGAATCTCTCCACCCTTTATAGTTGCCTTTGAAGAAGGGGAAGAGAGTGCTAATCTCCTTCAGGATCTGAGAAAAGAACATTAAATGCAGTTAAGAAGTCATACTTTCAATCAGTACTGGTTTTTCAAAGGGGGTGTTTTCAAGTGTTACCACTCATATAGGCTATAACAATTTTAATTCACTCATTTGTTTGTATGTTACCTTGCTTTATGTGCATCTCAGACTATAGATTATTTTAAATTCTTAGGGAATGTGACTCAGATATCTTTGCCCAATACGATGGCTAGAACTTCAATAAACAAAACAATGTACATTGCAAGTCATACGAGTGCAATTTTGATCACATCACAAATGACACTGAGTAATCAGTCTGTTTTTTTTTTTTTTTTCTTGCTGCAACTTTGTCGACTTGCGAACCATGAAACTAGAGGTCTACTTCAGGCCTCCCGTGACAACCTCGAGAGTTTCTCATCGATTTACAGTAAATTGACAAAAGGTGCAATTACAGGGTTGACACGAACAATTTCCGACAAAAGTTCACAAGTTGTTCGTAAAGTTGTCTTACCTCTGATAGTGTGAGCTTCTTCTCAGGGGAGTTTTGGATGACCATGGCGATCATGGCGAGGTACGAGTACGGTGGTTTGGGATAGCGCTGATAGTTCTTTTTTTTTCTTCCACCAGCGTTTCCATTTTTATTGAATGAATTCGGCACGTCCGCCTGCTCCGAGTACTTGCCCGGCGGATCCACGGTGATTGGGGGCGCTGGCAAATAACACGATCCGGGGTCATGCGTCAAAACTTTATCCATTGGCACGGCTCCCCGGGCAAGCTGGTCGTAGGCAGAACTCTGAGGCCGGGCTCCTACCTCCGGCTGCGGGTTACTGGCGCAGTGCCAGCGCTGGCCTGGTGAGTGGCGCGCTATAATATTTTTATAATGCGTCTGCTGCGCATTGCGAGTTAGTGGCTGCGTTGAGCTGAAGTCAAGGTGATGGTCGCGGCGTGCTCCTGCGGACGGCAAGTAAGGTGGTTCCAAGAACCCGGGACCCCCCCGGGGTTTTGTCATGTTGATGAGCGCAGGGCGTTGAGGCATTGGGGTCGAGGCAGGAGGGGCCGGTCCTTAACCCGTGGCAGACCGCTGGCTCCAGGACGACTCTATTTGAGGAGCAAACAATTAACAGCTTCATGTAATTCCTGCTGCGTAATCGAGGGGAGAATGGGCCGCTATCGCTGCGCGGATTGAGTGATCACCCTAGGGGGAGGGTCCGTCCCGCAGTGGGAGAGCGACAGTAAAGCTAGAAATATCCCATACGCTGGGCAGATTTACAATTTGTTCCCATTCTAGAGCTCAACCCCGCTGAAGTCTTTCCCTGCGACCTCGCTTACATCCACAGCTTTTGGTACTATAATATTTTTATTCTTTCTTACTCTTCGAGGAGGTGTCAATGAGATTGTCGTTGTGAGATTGGAGCCCCGCACCCCCGCGGGCAACCACCCCCTTCCAGGTCTCTGCATTGAAAGTTTGCTTATAGTAAGCACAGATAAGTACAGAGATGTGCCAATGCGTCACTCGCGCAAGACGCCACGGTGACTCCCGATTAGGGGCCGCGTGACCTGATCTGAAAATGAATACGACGATCTTATTTAAACAGCAAAATACAAGATAGACGTTCTCCCGATTCAGGCTTGCTGTAGCCGCTAAACAAATGTCGCAAGCAATATACATACGGTGGAGTTGTTAATAAACATATGCAAATCTTGCATTCAAATTTAACACCTGTGGGTTGAAAAGTGTACGTTACATCACCCAGTAGATAAGCAAATAGGCCTATCTCTAACAAATCAAACAACGTGCGACAAGCAATTAGGCAGTTTACGGACGGGCTGGCTATAATCCTGCTCTGTCCATTCATGGAATCAGACAGTGAGCTGTTGTAGCAATTTCTTGTACATTAAATTTTATCTTTTTTAATTCATAAGGTAATAAAAAGAACCTTTTTTTTGGTAAAGTGTCGTCTAATTCAGCCGGTGCTGAATTAAATGCATCATGTTGGAATCTCAGGCATTCTCTCAGGAGTGGTCGTATATAGTTACTCATTTTCCTTCACAGTAGGGTACATATTCCGGAACATAGATGATGGTACTTGGGGTTTCGGGGATTGCAGCTATTGTCCTGGATAATGGAGTGCTAATGTCGGAGTTCTTACCTCTCAGCAAGACAGTGAAAACAAGTTGGATTAGTGGACTTCTCTCCAGCGCGTCGACGACACTGCGACGCGGGGGTTCCCTTTTACAGAGGAGAGGAGACAATGCACGATTGAAAACTATACTGATTGCCTCTGCCCTTTAGAAATGTGCAGTAATCGCATTGAGAACCAGTAGCAATGTTGTTTAGTTTGTAAAGTCAGTAGATGTTCACTGTTCATAATATTTAAAGAAGCGACGGAACCTGTGCTGATTGGTGTGAAAAACTGATTTGTTCCAGATTAGTCATGTAGTGGCCATTCTCTGGATTAGCTACATACTTAAAAAAAGGACACAACGGTGTTACATCTTCACACCAGCGCTGCTGTTTCGTTTAGTTTTCATTGCGCTTTCTACAGCATGCCAGTGGCTATAAGAACCTATTTATTGAAATGCCTACAAATGTCTTCACACCGTGTCTTGACCTGGGTGCATTCTTGTTAAATTTACATTTACCACTTGAAATCGATGGGAGTGTTCAACATACTGCCTTCATTTTGCTGGGCGTAGAGCTACAGAAACATCCTTGGCGTTGTGATGAGCCTCCACCTGTAGCACACCCATTAGGCCACCCGAGAGCTCCTACCAGCCCCCGGAGATGCTCACATTAATAGACATGGTAGCAGATTTCACATCCAAATGTAAATTGTACAACTATTACTTTTCAATCCTCGTTTGCAACATATTTGCAAAAAGCAATAAACACTTAAAAAGCGAATGTGTATTTCTTAATAAAACAAGACGACTCATTAAAAAAACAGACTAATATATTAAAATAAGATGTGGAAGTTACGCTGAGGTTATGTTTGGACACATCATCGGACGCGTTTGTATGCTTAAAGCGTCCATGTGAATCTCTTGCGTCTCTCTCCACACGTTGCACAGACATTTCTTGTGACATCGTTTTTCACTGTTTTCGTGTCATTAGTTTCATAAAATGTACTCAGAACATCTATAGAGGCAGTATTATAAGCGATCTGACACTTGCATGTTAACAGAAAATTTGCAAAAAAGGCACACCGATTATTTAAACGTTTTAATATCTTTACATAAATACGCATTGTAGAGATAATGACTGCAGAAATCTAAGTTGGAAAAAAAACAACCACCACTGTTTCCACAGAAATTAGCAACTGACCAAAACACTGGTTATCAAAAAATAAAAAATAAAAATGTGTACAACATATAAAAATATAACATTTTTACATTGCTGGTTTGACCTTCTTTTGGTTAACTAATATATCACTGACTTTTAAAACATCCAACTGTTTACATGGGTAATGGCTGAAACATTGGCTATGCATACCTTAACTGAAAAAATAAAAAATTTATTACATCATATTGTCCAGCTAATTATTTTTGCAAATGAAATATGATTCTAATGAAATAGGATAAATGGTTATACAGAAGGTTGTACAAACACCCCACGCACACTCACTCAGACACACTGGGGCACACACACGCATACATACAGAGTCGCCTGGTCTTATCCTACTTCATCTGAAAGAGCTCCTTCTGGCCTCTGAGACTCAGAGGGTGAAAGGTCTTTGTAGTTGAGAGACAGCGTGAGGCTCTCAGTTTAGCTGTGCCTTCAGTCTGCGCACACTGTTAGCCCACTCCATGAAGTCTGAGCCTCCCTGTACATCTGGGTCTGATAATTGCCACTGATCTTCATGTTGAAGTGTGCAACACACTTCCGAGCCTTCTGTTCAACACTGATCCATGGTCAGCATCTCTTATTTAGAGCCCAGTGTTTATGAATTTTAAGAGAAACAGCTAACCTCTAACCTCAGAAACCGCCAACAGCTAACCTCAGATCAGCATATAAACGCATCATCTACTGATATAAACAGCCTCTATCTCTGTAATCAAGACCCGACAGGACACTTTGCTTCCTGTGGATCTCCGCAAAATGTCACCATGGTGATGGAGCAGTGTGGCTTTCCGAGTAATCACCAGATTAAAGGGTGATGTTTCTCCTGGGGTTAGGCCAGGGACTGTCCTGGGAACCATCTCACTATTAGAGTGATCGCTGAGAACATATGTTCTTTCTCAGTGGGGTTGCTTTATGGCTATTGTATTGCACCTATAATTCCAAAAACGAATAAACTAAGAATAAATTAATTAATTAAAATATGTATTCTATTTTTAAATTTTCATCATAAGTCCCCCTTTCCAGTTAATGTGATATTAAAATTATGTATCACAATTGTACAGGATTTTATAATTTCCCATAATTAGCTTTGACTTTTACGATGACTACATTTATTAGACTTGAAAGGTTGCTTTTTTTTGCACTAACTGGTCTACAATCTAGAAACTATTGTAAATTGTTTCTCTCAGAGTGTATTTATTTCCACAAAGAACACCTTGCAAAGCTCCTGGGGGATTCATATAGTAAATGTTTTATGAATGATGAAATTAGTAGCTGTGTTGCAAACAATCAGTTGAATTGAATTCGATTAATCTAACTACCAGACTCTGACCACACACTCAGGACCACTGTTACACTGCAAACAGCCAGAAACTTAACAGCAATGGCACACTCATCTCTTAAAAGGACTGAAACACACAAGTTCACCTGTCTTTGTCTTCACACTTCACAGTAATAAGTAGCCTAATGTCAACATACAAACACCTGACATTGGCCTAATCACTGTGATATGAACATATGAATACAACTGCTGTATTTATAACAGATTCGGTTCTTCTCAAGATTACCTGCCACAATTTCAAAGGCAAACCAGGCTATGGTATTGTTTTCTGGAGAGAACCTGCAGCCTCACTTGCCCCTTGCAGATTCGCCATACTTGTCTAGAGGTGGAAGGAATAATTTACTAGACCGTGTCTCAGGCAAAGTCGCTGAGTGTAGTTTACGGTCTTACATGTAAACTTGGCAAATAGTCCCCTTTTCACACTTCGTGGGAATATAGTTTAATAGCTGTTATTTCCGTTTATCCATTAGGTATAAATCAGCTGTTGTCTTACCAAAAAAGGTTGTGTTCTAATCAAACACCACGAACTTGACTTTCTGATGATTGCGAACCAAGCCCAAAATTTAATTAGCCCCACATTGTTGTTGAGAGCTTTCTAACAAGGCCTCTGGTGGTGCCCTCTAGTGGAGCCTCTAAGAGCACCGCGAATGTTATGTCTGGTAGCGCCCTCTAGTGGATGCTCTGAGCACACCCTCGTTGTTATGGAGAAGCTTTTCCCAGTTAGGCAGTGAGGGAGACATGGCTGGACCTGTTGATTGGGATCTTACTGCGTCGAGAAACACGGATATGAATTTAGGATTTCCTTAAATTTCATCTTCATGCGCAACAGGTCTGATACACTCGATATCTGATGTTTTGCACATTTCATGGCATGTTTGCGATGTTTTGAAGTTCGTAAGTGTAGCTAGCTTTAGCTTAGCTATCTTAGCTCAGCGAACGGTGACAGGTTACCAAGATAGGCTAGCTGGCACGTCTTTGGTTTCTATCGTTCATAACAGATTATAACTTATATTTCTACACACTTTAAAAACTAGTCCACCACATGTTGTTCTTTATTAAAGACAGGCGTAACAGCTGTTTGCGTTTTTAGCCCTCTATGTATGTATGATACGTAGATTATTCATTCATTGTGCAGTGTTAGTCGAAGCCAGTCCCTTACGGCGAAACATCCTGTCAACCTCAGGCTAATACTTTTATTTATTATACAGTTTTGGAGTTGGCTTTATAGGTAAGTGACATGATTTAATGACTACAAGTGTACATGGATGAATTACTGTTGTATATATTGCTAGAGGATTACAACAAATAAGGCCATTTGGGACATTAAAACTCCTCTTTCTTGGTTGTGTAACACTGTTGAACTCAAGAGTATCGTTTTACTTCATCTACCTTGTTCGCTAGCAAGCTACCGATTTAGCATAACAGCGCAGCGTAGTTCTGTGTCCAACAGGTTCTCCTACCTGGACAGCTGGAGCCATCGATTTTTAGGAATAAATTTCAATAGCAAATACCTCTTCACAGCTTTTTCGTTCTTGGATGTGTTTATTTGGTAATACTAAAGATGAACGAGTTGGTAGACGGTAGATGAATGTTATTGGATTCTTTTCTATATCCCGTTGGCGTGATAGCTAACGCCTAGCTGTTAATGGTGTAAATATCGGACATAGTTATCTAGGATAGATAATAAAAATGGGTAATTTGATCTCAGATGCCTTTATAATTTTATTGTTGTTACTCTGAGAAATAACTGTATGACCGAGTGTTGGCACATAGTTTTTTTTATCCTAAGGTTAGGTCAGTTCCACAAACCTAAGAGCTCACTTTCTCTGCTTTATTGACCTCTTCGTCAGGACGGTAAAAGGTAATTAACGAAGTTTGATATAAAAAAGAAGCAGTGCAAACGTGTTGAGATTGGACACAGTCAGAAGGGTTCATCGGCTTTCTTAGCCCACACTGTGCGCCTGTATTGTGTTGTGTATTTGGCATTCGTGTAATGTGTTTATCGTTCGGTTTCCACATCTATCACCCGCCCTTCTGTTCCCTTGTATCCACATCTCCTCCTTTACTTTCCACATATTCCTGCTTTTTCCCGGTTATAGGAATACTGTGGTGGGTTTTGTAGTGGGGCAGTGGTAGCTCAGTAATTAAGGTACTTCACTAGAAAGTTGCTGGTTCAAGCCCCACCACTGCTGAGTTACCACTGTTGGGTCCTTGAGTATACCTGAGTCCCTTAACCCTCAATTACTGAAGTTGTACTCAGTTATAATTGCAAGTTGCTTCGGACAAAAGTGTCAGGTAAATGTAAAAATAAACTGGATAGGTTACTGTGGTGGGTTTTGTACTTGGTTTTTCTACTGTGGTGGTTTAGTTCTGGGTACTGCAGGGGTTACTGCCACTGCTGTAGACATGGAAACACGGAGACAAGAAAACAGCTTTTTTCTGCTTGTTAAATGTTTTGAAAGGCTGTGAATTGCCCAGTTCTCAGTATTTGTCATTTAACATTTCAGTCTAACTGCTTGTGATTCAGTCATGTTAATTAGGCAGTCACAAGAAACACAGTTTGAATGGGCCTGCAGACAACATTTTTGCCTGTGTAGTTTGTAGACTGGTCAAGTTTGCATGTGTAGTCTGTAGACTGGTCTAGGCATGGGTTGGAGCAGCATTCCTTTTTTTGAAAGTTTTTGAAATTTATTTTATTATTTTTTTAATAAATAATTTTCCTTTGGCCACATCACCCCCTTTCGAGAACACCATTTATTTCTTTGGTATGTTTGTTTATTATTATTATCATTATCCAGGTTACAATTAATTCATTATAGTACAAATATAGTGTGCCATGAGTGGTGAAGCTGTGTTCCCTAACCAAACCTGGCTGGAGGTCAGAAGGAGCAAGGTGCCATAGTCAGGTGATAAATTCAGGGTGCAGTTATACAGTTGTACTCACGTGGTGCAGTTGTACAGTTGTACAGTACACATGTGGGTAGGACAGTCAGCCAAAAGCTGTAAATTTATGTTTCCTCTTTCTTGATACACAGTTAATCACATTCATGATTTTGAACATTTAAGTTCAAACATTAGGAATTTCTGCAGAGTTTGCAATTTTTGCATTAATAGCATGAATATTCTACAGAAATAGTTGGAAAATTGATGAATAGGACCTGTGTAACTTAGTGTGTATATATCTGTGCTATTCAGTTCACTACGTCCAGACAAAAGCAGAAAATGTATGCTGTTGCACTTTTAGTCCTGATTCATACAGCAGTATGTTGTGAGGTGTGTGCCATTACATCCTGAGCTGCGTCCACCACATCATTCTCTGGTTCTGAAACCATTCAAAGTCATCCCGTGCTCTTGCGTGCTCTGACCTGCACACAGGCTGAGAGGTGGGCGGATAAGAGGTGTGCTGTGGGAATTCTCTGGACCGCACGGCAAGCCTCCCGAAAGGAGGAGGCACAGGAAACAGGAAGGAGGGGTGTGTTTGTGCTGGCAGTGCTGAATTAATGGTGCTCTTCATACTCCTCATACACATTCACAATTGATGTTTTTCAGTGTCTGATCTTTGAAGGTCTCTCTTAGTGGAAACAAAACACACATCTTTTAAAAAGGGACCAATGGATAGAATTGGAATTGGGAGGATTGGTCATGCCCCCAGCCCCTACCATTCCTTCCATATGATGACACACCCTTTTCTGAGTTGGCTATGTCTATGGGTGAACATTGGCACATGCCACTAAATAACCTCAGTGGACTGTGATTTCTGAGGTGAAAGAGTGGGTATAAAAATGTTAAAAGATTATTCACGTCTACAGGTTAAATATTACCAAGATGTTTTCCCCTACTTCAGGTAAAATGCCATTTTTAATGCTACAGGTAGTCTTGTTTTTGATTTTGTTTGTAAATAAGAAAACTGCAGAATAGAAAGGGACAAAGCCATCTTGACTTTTAGCTTTTTGTACTTGTTATTCTAGCCCCAAATTTAGATGAGCATTGTGGTAGGTAGTATGTGTAATTTTCTGAGTATGATATATCACTAGATCTCAAACTATGGGAAAGATTGTGGTAACTGTGTATGACTAAATATCTTTAACCTGTAACACCTGTAGCACCACCTGTAGTGACACCTATATTACCTGGTGAAATTCAGTAGTCAAGTCAAAGTTTTAAAAAGCACTATATAAAAAAATGTGACTGTCATTATCACAAAGCATCTTTACAAGCCCCCAGTGAGCAAACCAAGGGTGACAAAATGACATCGGGGTAGGTGTACCTCGGCGGAAAGAGACTTGATTATGAGGCGTGTCCAGGTACACAGGTGTTTAAATTGGGGAACTATAATGTTCAAAGATGGACTCCAGCAGACCAAGCCATGGCAACACAGATAAACGGATAGCGCCAGAAGGACCCACATGCATGAGGGCACCCTGGAACTTCAGCACTCTGTCGCACTTTGTCAGCAAACTTGAGTGACAAAAGAGGTGAAGTGACATCCCATAAACATCCCAGTTTATCATAACTCTCAGTGCCCATGGACCCCCAGATCCACTCCTTTACCCAAAATGGGAAGTATTTAATAAAATGTCTGACTGTACAGATAGCCTTAATATTTCAACCTAGCCTTAAATATTGAGACTGTGTCTGAGTCCCGAACATTTACAGGAAAGTTATTCCATAGTGTGGGAGCTCTATAGGAAAAGGCTCTGCCCCCCTGAAGTAGATTTTCTTATTCTTGTTACTAATAAAGAGCCTGCACCTTTGATCTAAGCAGACATGGTCGGTTGTAATGCACTAGGAGTTCACTAAGGTATTGTGGGACCAGTAGAATACCCTTCCTAATACATTACCTACATCATTACTGTATAATATTACCTAGTTAGTTCACATAAAATGCATCAATTAATACATTAACAAGATAACTACTGTAGAATACATTACCTAATAACTTGAGAATTACGGTGGAATATATTTTCCATTAACATAAATGTTATAGCTGTTCACTTTGTAGCCAGTCACAGTTAATTTTTTAAAACTGTAAAAACATTGCTTAACCAATACATTGGTTAATAAGTGTACACATTTCTTAATAGTGTAAAAGGTAAAAGTGCTTCAGTTAAAAGTGTAGTTTTGTCATTTGTCACGTGGGCTGTTTTTGCTGTGCTTGTCGAATGGTGTAATCTAGACTAATGACTAATGTTACTACTAATGTTTCCAACTAATGTTGAGTTTTATTTTTTGATCAGTGGTTAAATGAAATGCCAATAAACGGCAACTGAGCTGCTTTTAGTGGTGATGAAGCTGTAAGATGCTTAGGATCCTGCAGACTATATTTATCCTTGTGAATTTACCTGTCAGTGGGTGACAATGAATCCCATGAAAGGTTGTGAGTGTTCTAACCACATCCCATAATAATCACTGCCATTTGGTGGCCATGCTGTCCCATTGTGCCTGCATAACAGTATGAGGATGATAATGATGTACCGGAAATTCTAAAACTGTTTCGTCATTGTTTTTGAGATCTAATGTTTTGAGATCTAATGAGACACAATGTTAAAAAGCAAGTGCAGGTGTAGTGCCGCTGGATGCTGGCCTTGTTATGCTTACCTCGCCGTGTTCCCGAAGCTTGGGGAGACAGCGGATTAGAGGCCTGATGCATGCAAAGTGTTGCTCCTTAAAAACCAAATCCTGACCTTCAGATGATCAAGCTTTATGTGCACTGTAGTGCGCGCCTCACGTCTGTCAGCTGATGATGATGGGTGGGTTTCTGTTCACAAGACTCAGGGAAGAGGGAGATTGCTGAATAGAAGGGGTGTTGAGCAGAACCTGTCCTACCCCACTGGAACTGCAGTAGAACAGGGTGAGGAATTTCAATTCCCTTTGTTGGAAAGGAGTGCTAAATGAATGACGTGCGGTGCATTTAGAACATGTGGTACCTTGTCCATTCAAATCTTAAGACGTGTTTCTGTGGGCTCTCAGAACAGCTGCAGTCTCAGTTATTGGCAGCTAAAAGCTGCCCCTTAGCATAACCCTCACTTAATATTGTCACTAACACAATCTGTCATGGACACAGCTTAGATCTGTATGGTGTATTGTTCAAAAATTCTAGAAATTTTGACTTTTAACCCCTTCTGCTGAGGGTCCAGTGGTAACATCTGCTGCTTCAGCATTCTTTGTCTCTGTAGCACTGCCTGAGTACAGGCTGACGGCCGTGTGTTGTCTGTATATCAATGTCTGTGGCCAGATTGAGATCCTTGTGCTGTGTGTCGGTGTAGTAGTGTCTCTGTCCAGACAGAAACCTGTGTGTGTGGCAGCATGGGTTTACATTTATGGTATTTAGCTCACACTTTTATCCAAACTTTTATCAGGGACCCACTTTTATCAGGGGCCCAACAGTGTCAACTTGCCAGTGGTGGGGTTGAACGAGCAACCATCCAATTACAAGTCAAGTACCTTAACCACTGAGCTACCACTGCCCTTTTATTGAGCTTGGATGCACTGTTGGGTTTCTTGACGCCTCTAATGGATGTTTGAAGTGAATGATGTGAGGCACTGGTTGTATGGGTGGGGTAACATACAGGACTTTAGACATTAGACAATTATCTCTATGTGTGTGTGTGAGTGAGATTAAATCTTTCTGGACAAAGCAAAGGTCTGGAATATTTTTGATTCCCAGGGAGTATGCGTACTATCACATCTGGGTGTAAGTGGTTGGCAAATGCCATAACAAACATCTCATCTTCACTCCCTCAAGTGTTAGTGGGGCCTGTACATCACCTCCAGATCCTGGTGGAGAAACTCCATCTCCCCCGGCTCCTCCAGCTGTTCTAACACTCATACCCCAAACCTGTATTTCCCAGCAGTGCTCTCATTCTACACCCTCAGTTTGGAAGTGACCCAGATGCTGGCTTCAGAAGTACACATTTATATTTTAGTTTGCAGTCTTGACTGTGGCTGTCATCTAGACCATGAAGTGAAATATTTCAGTAAATGCTCAAAATGAAAACTCTAAATCTTCGACACATGGAAAATGTCACATGTCAATTAAATTCATGAACAAGGTACAAACTTGAACTTAAATAGCTACTAGTACTTTAGGAGGCTTTCATAACCAATATTCTCTTTTAAAAATGATAATTAATATTATTATTAAAAAGTAATTAACATAAATGCGATGCAGACGCTATGGACAAAAAATTGATTGCGATAAATGATCAAGTAAAACAAACCACAGGAAAGAAAGAAAGTTTCATTTTTTTTCCTATGACATCAGGGAGTTTCCTCCACCCTTCAGAGGATAGTTAAATCACCTCGTATCTTTAGATGGTCCTTGCCTCGGCTGTTCACAAAATCCATAACTTCTGAAACTAGAAAGTCAGTGAGGCGATTATGTACCTGTGCCTTGGTGAGTACCTGTCTATTGCGTCTATTCTAAGAGGACATATGATGAGTGGTAATAGGGTTCAACTCAGGGTGGTTCTTTATTTCTTTTATTTTATTTTAAAGGTCTGCTTTGAATTCTCTTTCCATGCTCCTTATCTGGCCTGTGATAGGCAGTTGTAAAACCTCACACTGAAACTTTGATAAATGTCCACCCCATCCCACCCCAGCACATGCAGCACTACTGGCCCCCGCTCTCCGACAGGGGTGGACCGCCTGCGCATGTCACGGTGCAGGCCAACTAACCAAGTGAGTGTTGTGTTGTAATAGTTCTGTGTGTGTCTGTGTGTGTTGGATTGTGATTAGTGGTTGTGGGTCAGTTTGTGCTCTAACTGATTTGTCACATTTTCTCCACATCTCCTGAGAAATGCTTGCAGGAATGTTATCACATACCAACCTTATGCATATTTATGATCTGGAATGTTAGTGCTCTGGATCGTGCTATTAAGTGCAGGTTTGTGTGTGTCCATGCAAATGTGATTTTTAAGCAATGCATGCTGAAACGTGACAGACTAAGTTCAAAGTTCATATGACTCCCCTCCCTTCTTGTTTTGTTTGTGCATGCATGCGTGTGCGTGCACTCAAGCTTGTGGGTCTTATCTCTACTGGTGTAATGGTTATTGCTGTTATGTAAAAGTCAGTTCAGGCACTTGCCGTTTCTGACATACAGAACAGCAGGTCAAGCCATTGCATACTCGCTTTTCTAACATACTGGTTGTGTTACTATGTTTAACAACATGTTGTGTGGGAGATCAGGCTTGATGTTTTATATGTATGGGATCCATAGTTTATTATTATTATTATTATTATTATTATTATTATTATTATTATTGTCAGCTGTGTAATATATAATAAAATATTGTAAACACATTTTTAAAGACGTCCCATTGTACTGGAGAGCAACTGAGGAGAGGAATTCATATGATAAACCATTAAAATGTGTCACAGTCTCATTGAAATGTTAAAACATTAAAATGCGTCACAGTCTCATTGAAATGTTAAAACATTAAAATGAGTCACAGTCTCATTGAAATGTTAAAACATTAGAATGCGTCACAGTCTCATTGAAATGTTAAAACATTAGAATGCGTCAGTCTCATTGAAATGTTAAAACATTAGAATGCGTCTCATTTTTGGGGCAGCCTGCATGTAAGGTGATCTTGGTTATAGTAAACAAATCTTATTTATAGCACTTGCTACTGATATCTGTAGTCCAAACAACCCCCTCCCCCACCTGACCCAGAGCCCAACAGATATGAGACTTCATGTTCTCCAGATTCATACCCTTAACTCCAAACTCCCATTACAGCTCAGGGGTTGTAGCTCTGCTTGGATTGACAGAAGGAACAATTAGAAAGATTTATCAGTAAATAAAATCCAACAACAACAACAATGAAATGAATAATGTATGAAAAAGGTGCAGTCATTGGAAAAGGCTTTATACTGTAATGTTTTGGACATGGAAAAAGGTTCTTATCAGGAAACAAAATATTGTACCATCAGTAAGAAGTGCACTGGACTAGCTATGTGGGTTTCATAATGCATGGCTATCAGACATATGGCGTCAGATTCATAAAACTTGAACAGATTCAAAAACGTGGAATACGGAATTCCTATTTGTAAAGTCTTTGTGGCTATAGTTAGTGTACCAGTGTTAAGTTATCTCTGAAGTAAATTCACCTATGTTCAAGGTGAAAGCCAATCAAAATTAATATGTATGGCTTCTTTTACATGTGAAAGACCCACATCAAGAGACAGATGATTGACTAACCCCAGTTGTGAGACCAGTGGCACTCTGAAAACTGCCAGCTGCATAAAAATCTAACACATTTGTAACTTTAACCAACACGACAACTTCATGGTTGCACTGAGTTGATGAATTCAGTTAATCTAAATCAAGGCAGAGCAGCAAAATTGTATTTCTTCTCAGTCTGTATGTTTCTTACTCTTTTTTTTACTCTGCAACGCCTACATTTTCATTTCTCATGGCGTTTGTCACATTCTGAGATGCTTCCCAGGTCACCTTCCTCTTCATTTACTCCTACTATTACAGATGCACAGTTTGTCATAATGCTCAATCCAAACACACCTAAAATGTGTCTTTAACAAAAAATGGTGAATTATCTAAATTGGTGCATGTGCATTATTTTGTTCATGAGTTGCATATGTGACCAAACATTACTAGAGAAAAGATCATCCAGTCAACACAGACTTCTTATTTCTGTTAGAAGTCTCGTCAAATCTGGCGATATGTTTGAAGAATTTGGCTCATGGTTTGTTTTTGGTGAATATGCATAACACATGCTGCAGCATCCACTGTACAAGCCCTGTGGAGTATGGTCCTCTGAAGTACATCTCTGCATTAAACTGCCATGTTATGTTTGTCAGCTGCAGATACTGCAGTGGACTCCACTGTCATTTCATTTTTTTGTGTCAGATAAACTGTTTTCTAGCCTCTTGAGTCATTCATTTTTGTCTCTCCATGTGGGTGGTCAGGTGTCAGTCCTGTTGTCACTGTTTTCTGCACAACCATTGGCTGTGCACAAAACATTTACAAAATACTTCAGGTTTAACCCTAATTTTAGCACCAGTTACTACATACTTTAGGGTTAACCATGACTCTAGCACCAGTTACTTTCAAGATGTAATCTGTTGGTGCTTACTATCTAAAAATGATGAATAGCTGGTAAAGGAAAATACTTGAAATCTGATGAAAATGCACTTTCCAAGGTTGAGCAACAAATGTTTTAAATAATGCTGATATATCTGGTCTGAAATGACTGATACATGAATTAATTTTCAATGCCAGTTATCCTTTTAGCCTCTCAAAATTGCTTTAAACATACAGTGACGCTGTAAAAATGGCCAAAATCGTCACTATATCAGTGAGCTCCTCAATGTAATAAAAATAAATGGACACTTATGTGTATGATGTTCATGACCAATCGCACTGGCTGTAGTTAATTTTCAGCCAGTTAATTTTGTTAACTCTTGGCTGTTACTCAGTTTTTACAAAAGGAGGAAATCTATTAGAGCACTGGTTAATGTGAGCACTGTGTGCATGTGCACACATGCTAGTGCCTTGCTCTGAACACACTGGTGCCCCTTTATGCCATGGCACAGCAGGCTTGGCTGGCTTATTCAGGCTCATTACTGCACTCCGTCAATGTTGTGCAGCGTTCTGACAATTCCAAAATTATTTCTAAAATTGTTTATTGATGATTTGACAAAAACAAGCTTGTTGCTTACTCCCTCATCACTGTGCTGACCACTCAGTTTGGAGGGACAGCCTCCAACTGGTGTTTATGTATTAACCCTTTGTCACATATCTCTCACTGGTGTTGAACTGGTGATGATGGCTTCATGGTTCATGCTGTTATACAGTTCAAAAGAAGATTAAAATGTTGGCAAAGTTTTGGAAAGAACATTTGCGATGACCTCACAATTTAAGTACAGGGGCAAAAAACTGAAAAAACTGCTGTAACAGGCTGTAAATATGGGGCAGTGGTAGCAGTGGTACTTGATTCAGTGGTACATAGTAATCAGAATGTTGCCTTTTCAAGCCCCACTACCACCACACTGCCACTGTTAGGTTCCTGAGCAAGGCCCGTAAGCATCTATTGCTCAAGTTGTATTCAGTCATAATTGTAAGTCCCTTTGGATATAAAGTGTCAGCCAAATGCTGTAAATGTAAACAATAAATACTAGCAGGTTCACGGTTGATGAGAAGTATGTAGGGGTGAAAAAGCCAGAGCTATAGCTGCGCTTATGCTTTTCTGTTCCTACGTCTGATAAAATCTAAAAAACTAGAAGATAAGAGTTGACTTGCTTGCTGTGATAAAAGGATAAATAACGCAAAAGTCTTGATTAAAAGATCAGAAGAGTGTAACGTGACAAGGAAGGCCAGATGCTCGCGGATATGGATAGATAGATAGGTTTATTATGTTCCAACTTCGTAATGGGTGAACAAGCCAGGGTCGAAACCAGGAAAGCCAATATAGGGGTAATCCAAATCATGTAGGTAAACAGTCCGAGTCCAATAACCAGCGAGCAAAAAACTAATCAGGCAAACAATACAAAATGGGTAGGCAAAAATCAGTAGTCCGGAGAGCAAAAACACAATTGAAAACACGGGAAAGCAATCAAGAAAATAACGCTCGGTATGCACAGTCAGAACTAGTGGCAATACTTCGCAAAATCCTAATATGTGAGACAGGCTTATATAACCAAGTACACAGTGAAGTCAATAGTCAGGTGATGATGATCTAATGTGAAGTTCAGGATTGGTGGAGTGCTGGGTTGGTTGATGAACTGCCTGCTGGGTTATGTAGTGAGATGAGGAATCAGGCAATATGAGAAAGAGGCTTTTTTATACCCAGGAAGGCCAATAGGTCCCTAGAACCTGACATCAGCTATTGTTCAGTCAGGAATAAAACGGTGTCTGAACAGTGTCTAAAGCTTTTGGTAGACTTTAATTGTAAACACTCAAGAAGAACCTTGGTTTATTTAATTGCTTACCACTATAACATTTCATTTTTCTTAGAATCTTGGCTAACATAATTAACCATACTTACGCTGATCCAGATTTAATTACTGGTCAGGACATCTGAGAACCTGTTATTTTTATTCAGCCTTTTCTGTCCCCTGATCCTGTTTCTCCAAATCTGCTTAGAGATTAATGAATAACATTTCTTTTCTTCCTGGATGTAAGAGAAGAGACCTGTGGATGATGCAGTGTTGGCCAGAGCAATTCTGCCTTAAACTGGTTTTAAGTAAAATGCAGTACATCATCATTTCGAGGTACCTGACCATTCTGAGTCACAGAATTCTGCTGTGTAACAGACTGATGTGACGTGTTTCAACCTCAGATTGGAGCAACATTCTTTTTTTCTCCCTGAAAACCAAGCATGTGCAGTGCCTCTTAGCTGCTATTGCTTTAGAGGAGTGGGAGGGCACAGGTGCACAGACTCTCCCTTCTTCATCTGGATCCAGATCAGATCAAGATAAAACTGAGGTTATGTTGGTAGACCCCAAATCCCAGGCCTCTAAATTGTCCAGTTTTGCTATTACAATTGAAGGTGTGACTGTTAAACACACACAGCCTTGGTAACTTTCTAGATTATACACTGTTTCTTGAGTCCCGTATCTCTTCCCTCACTAAATCTGCTTTCTTTCATTTCCATAATATTGTCTGGCTTCACCCTTTCTGAATTTTAATCATGTTGAAACATTTTTTAATCAGCTCCTGTATTGACTACTGTAATTCCTTCTTTATAGCTGAATATCTGAACAGAATTCAACACATTCAAAACTCTGCTGCTACAGTCCTGACATATACAATGACATCTGCTCGTATTCCTCCTGTTCACCAGTTACACTGATTACCTGTCTCGTCCTGTATTAAATGGTATAAGAGGTATAAAAATTCCGCAAGCTTATGTTTAATAAAAATCAATTCAAATGCTATACCTCTATGCAGACATGGGCATTTCACTAGTCTGTTGTTTTGTTGTTATTCAGCTCACTGATGCACGTTTGACTTCTGTATTTCTTCTTGAGCTTTGACACATTTTTATTGGTGGGTGTGAGCGCATCTAGGTATGTGTGTACATAAAAGGTTTTCCTGGTCTGTCTAAGGATATCCTACTTTGTAGACAGTCAGCACGAGAGCGTAGCTATGTCATGGGAAATGGAGGCCCTGCTCCACACTAGTCTGGCTGGAGTTTGTAAGCTTATGTCCCCACACTGCAGCAATTCCACAGGATGACCATCCCTCAGATCTCACTGAATAATGCATACAAGGCCAGGAAGATCTGAGACGGACAGACGGACAGACAGACGGACAGATGGACAGACAGTCAGTCAGTCAGTCAGTCAGTATAACAGTGAGCGATGGGAGGGATAAGGAAAAGGTTTATAATTAGAAAGTCATGTTAGAATAGGCTCTGGATAGCTGATGAGGGAAGACAAAGACATAGCAACGTGAACCAGTGAACTGGTGACAGGCTCCTTCACTCAAAGTAAGGGGTGGAGTGTAAGACCACACCCTCAAATTGTGATGGCCCCAAATAACCGCAGAGCTGCTGTTCAGATTGTCGATATTAATGAAAGTCTGTCTGTCATGTCTTCAAGCAACCCGATCCCTGATTGCCAGGCACCTGATCCGCCTTGCTTCAGTAGTAATCGTACTCACCTTTTCCCCTCACTAATTACTTCCCCATATAAACCAGGTTTTCTTTTGTCTCATTGTGAAGTATTTTTTGCCTTGTGCCTGTATACCGAGCCTTCCAGTAAAGTTCCTCAGTGATTCCGATTATTGATTGTGTCTCGACACGGTTTGTTTTGTAATAAGATTTTTGGAATAGTGTTTTGGTATCTTTTGCTCATTCTCTCGCTTACTTGTACATTTCAGCCTGTATTACATTGTTGCATTTTTTTTCTTTGATCTCCCTCTTTAGGTTGCAGCGAGTGTCACTAGTGTGAGCTGGAACGGCTGCTGTTTCTGTGATGACACCATTCCCAGGGTCCTTCTTCCAGCACTGTCCCCACAAGATGATCAGGCTTTGATCTCGACACCTTTTAACATGAGTCTCATCTTCCAGTCCTCACACATCCCTCAGTGGTCAGCATCACTGGCACCCATTGGGAAAACAGGAAAATATTCACAGAGTATATGGAGCCAATATGGATCTGACCCCCGATGTTTGCTCAGTGACACTGGAAACAAACATGATTTGGAGTTGCATCTCTCCTGTGACTGAATAAAATTGAAACAAGAGGCCAATGAACCATTTTTGTTCAGTAAATTCACAAGATTTGTTATAAATTGTCAACTATTTCTTTTCTGACCTGTTGAGACAAACCTTTAAGGTGGGAGAGAATTATTATTCTAGACGTTTATACTCACCTTCTCACCATGGAGGCCTCTGGTCACCTTCTCAGTTCCCATCTTTGAAGTGGTCCTCTTGGGTGTGGATGTCACTGGAGTCGCTGGACTGTGTTGAATGTTTTCTTTAATGTACCCCTCAGTGTGACTGCTTTGTTTACTGACTGTTTCCTTAATTCAGGATGTTGGCTTACTAATTTCAGGCTGTTTGATTGATTTCAAGTTAATAACCCTTACCTGATGAGCTTGGACTGACAGCAGTTTGGAATTCTGAGGCTTCATGTACTTGGCTGCAGAACTGAAGAAGGCCATGTTTTTGCCTTGAGAAAGCTCGGAGTGTGAAGCCAGATCATCAGTAGCAGCAGAAAGGGGAGGGGCAGGAGCGAGTGGAGGGGCAGGGGGCTCGTGGCCATGGCAGAGCACGCAGAGCTGCTGGCGGAGATGTCAAGTGTTGGGCGCTTGTCTGCCACCGAGCGCGTCAAACACGCACAGAAGCGGCGAGCACAGCAGCTCAGGAGCTGGGCGGTCATGGAGAAGGAGAATGCTCACATGTCCAGAGGGACCCAGAAAGGCGACAGGGAAAAACATAGCGGGAAGGAGCGCAGCAAGAAGGTGACGTTCCCTAGCAACATCACCCTACTGGAGGCAGCTGCCAGGAATGATCAGGAGGAAGGTAAGAGCATCACACGGGAGGTTAAGTGGTGTTAATAATGGTCCTTAGTGAGCGTTTAGACGTTTGGAGTTGGTGTGTTGAAACTGGCTAATCGTAGGAATGGTGAGCTACTGTAGTTTAGAAACATGGGAAAGTTGTCTGTCCGTCCGTCCGTCCGTCCGTCCGTCTATTTAAAAGACTTTGCTAAATACCAAATGGCACTGCACGTTCGTACCCTATGGTCACATCTAAGTAGCTTTAAAAATGGTGGTGGAGCTTTGGGTAGGTTGGGGACAATCCTAAACTGAATTTCACTGAGAATTCCAGTAGAGTTTGAGGAGTTCAAATTTGAGCTGACACTAGAACTAGAAACTGTGATCAGAATTACAGCAAACACACGCAGTCACACGAAGTTCATACCCAAAATGAGTTTCTAACAAAGATGTGATATTTATCTGATTTATGAGTGTATAACATAGGCAAAATAAAATTATGCATGTAGGTTTAAATTATTGCATGTTTGTTGATGTGAGGGACTGAGAGAGTTGGGGGAAGGGAGTGAGAGAGTTCGGGGGAGGGCGGGGGGGTGAGGGAGTCCAGGGAAGGGAGTGAGAGAGTTCGGGGGAGGGCGGGGGTGGGGGGGGGTGAGGAAGTCCAGGGAAGGGAGAGAGAGAGTTCGGGGGAGGCAGTGAGGAGAAGGCAGGCTACTAACCACAGTCGTCATGGTCTAAAGAGTTCATGATAATGATATAGCTACAGAAAATGTAAAGAAAACAACACTATCAATCAAATTCATCTATATATTTGTTTGTTGTGTGTTTTTGTCTCTTGTTTTACTGGAACGGGGTTGTTTTATGATATATATGTATTATTAAAGTCTTTCATTTTTTAAATATCAGTTATCGTCAGTACACCCCTATTGTGTATGTCTTAGTAGTTGATGTGTGTGTGTGTGTGTGTGTGTGTGTGTTAGTGGTAGGTGATTAGGGTGGTGAATGTATGTGTTACAGTAGCTGATCCTGATTGTGTATATGTATGTTATGTGTTATGGTAGTTGATCAGGGGTGGGGGTGTGTGTTACAGTGAGGCAGCTCTTGAACAGTGGTGTTAGTCCGGACCTGTTTAATGAAGATGGTCTCACGGCGTTGCACCAGGTATGAAATTGTCATCTCCTTCATACACATGTGTTCTTATATTGCTTTGCTGGTGTAGATGTTCCTTTGTTGTGTTTTGTATGAGAGTGTTAATAATAATAATAATAATCCTTTACATTCATATAGCACTTTTCTCACACTCAAGGTCACTTTAAAAATGATCACTTCTACTTTTTAGCCTTTCCAGGGGAAAAAACACAGCATTCTCATAATTAAAACACAACATTCCTAGTCCTGAAAGCCTGAAAGGTATGCCGTGCTAGCAGGCAGGATGGTTAGTGATAGTGGGGGAGCAGCCTGGTACAGCCATCTCACAAACTTTCATCTTGCTCTGGTTCAGAAGTTCAGTCTGGTACTGGCATTACTCCAGGGGACAAGGCATTTGAGAGTAACCTCAGGCCATGTACATTAAGACATGGAGGTGGGGGAGGGGTGTGAGTGTGCGTGTGTGCGTGTGTGCGTGTGTGAGTGTGCGTGTGTGTGAGTGTGCGTGTGCGTGCACATGCCGGCAGTCTGCTGTTGCCTGGTTTGTTTGCATTTGCATTTGCCAGGTCCATCCCAGCCCTCTAAGGTGAAACGTGAAATGGTGTGATCGTGCTCCTCTGCTCCGCAGTGCTGCATCGATGACTTTGCAGATGTGGTGCGCTGCCTCCTGGAGATGGGGGCGAGCGTTAACGCCTGCGACAGTGAGCTGTGGACACCCCTGCATGCAGCTGCCACATGTGGACACACAGGCCTGGTGCAGCTTCTTGTGCAAGCGTGAGTGCCCACCGTCTGCTGCGGGGGGGTGCTTCCTTCAGCACACTTCATGATGTAACCAACATCCTATGGGCAAGACTAGTGATTAAACTGTACAAATTAAGCACTTTTGTGGGGTCAGTCAATGTCATGAGGCATTTATGTTTTTTGGTTTTTGGTAGATGAATCTCAGTGAAATGCAGCATCTCATTATACCAAGTATAGTTTGCATTTTACTTGTGCCTGCCCTCTACTTTAGCACTGCTTTTAGCATCTGCAATTTGTGTAACCACAATGAGAAGTGCCTTGACCTGTGTGGTTTTGAGGCTCTATGTTCAGAATGCAGTTAGGATTTTAGCAAATGCATCTGTGATTTGAGGAAAATCTTTTGAAATCTGTCAAATACATAAACATGTGTTGTACTAACACTCTCAAACCAAAGACACGAGACACTGGTTTGAAGCTACCTGTAGCCAGTAGATTGTTCAGAAAACCTCTGCTCTCATTGACCCATAAATGTAAGCAACTGGCTGACCTTCACAGCTCCCCAGCATGAAGACTGCTGGAGGATTTGGGATGTGCAAAGTTTGGTGGTGGAGGAGAGGGAAGGTGCGGGGTTTGGTGCTATAGGAGTTGGGTAGTGCAAGGTTTGATGGTGGAAGATTTGGGAGGAGTGCGGTTTAATGTCGGAGGAGTTGGGATAATGTAATAACGCTTTTCTTTAGACACCCTGAAATCTTGTTATTGTAGATCTATTCTAGCCACACCTAGTTTGTATCTGATTATGGCTGGTTTGTATTTATAGTAGTGACCTTGTGTGTTTAATAGTGTTAGTAATAGTAATGTTGTATATGGGTGTCTACAAAGGGGTGCAGATCTATTGGCAGTTAATGCGGATGGTAACATGCCCTATGACCTGTGTGAAGATGAAGCTACCCTGGAGTTGCTTGAGGTGGTCATGGCTGAACAGGGTGAGTAACCCTCATTACCCTAACCCTAACCCTCTTTACCCTAACCTTAACCCTCATTTCCCTAACCCTCATTATGCTGACTCTCATTACTCAAACCCTAACCCTCAATACCTTAACCCTCATTACCCTGATCTTCATTAGCCTAATCCCAACCCTCACTACCCTAACCATAACCCTCATTACCCTGACCCTCATTACCCTAAACCTCATTACCTTAGCATGCATGCGTGCGTGTGTATGTGTGGGGGGGGGTGTGCATGCGTTTGTGTGCGTGGGCATATCTGCAGGCATAACCCAGGAACGCATCGATGAGTGTAGAGGAGCCAAAGAGAAGGAGATGCTTGCAGGCATTAAGCAGCTAATTGAGGCGGGATCAGACCTCAACATCCCACATGAGCACGGGGCTACTCTGGTGAGACAGCCACAGACCAGATCAAAACACACACACATAGGAGAGACAAAAATTATGACTTTATGAAATTATTTCTTTATGACTTTAAATATGTCTGAGGAACACAAAAAGGAACAGAATGTGCAAATTATGTAATTCAAGATTCAGAGACTCCCCTCAGAGTCCAAAGCAGAGCAAGAAAGCATACAGAAGACAGACAGACAGATTACTGAATACTGAAGAAAGAGAGACAGAATTCTGAAGAGAGTGTGTTAGAGAGAGGGAGAAGACCACAGAGATAGTCAGCTCAGTTATAAAAGCTTCTAAACTCATCTGTGCTTTTCCCTCCCACCCACGCGGCGAGCGCAGATGCACATCGCAGCTGCTAATGGCTACCTCTCTGTGGCAGAGGTCCTGCTGGAGCACAGTGTGTCTGTGGAGGAGAAGGACGATGATGGCTGGACACCGTTACATGCCGCCTCCTGCTGGGCACAGGTTGAAACTAAGAGTTATCAAATTCTAAACCATAGGCAGATATTTTCTATTTTCCTCTTCTTCTAAAGAGGAGACATTGTCTAGTTTAACAAGTGTTTAAATTATGCATTTTCTTGAGCACTTTTTCTGACGTTTTCATATCTGTTAATTAGCTGAATTATTTACATTTCTGTGAGATCTGCAACCTGACTCTAACCATAGTTTGTACTGGTACCTTGCCTACCTCTAACCCTAGTTTGTACTGGTGCCTTGCATAAAGATAATACTAGTTTTCCTGCTTTGACAGATCCATATGGTGGAGCTACTGGTGGCCCATGGGGCAGATTTAAATGCCAAGTCTGTCCTGGAAGAGACTCCTCTGGGTAACAGCCCAAAATGGGCCCTTTTATCGTGTGTGTGTGTGTGTGTGTGT
Source organism: Electrophorus electricus (assembly GCF_041902795.1). Classification (NCBI taxonomy): domain Eukaryota; kingdom Metazoa; phylum Chordata; class Actinopteri; order Gymnotiformes; family Gymnotidae; genus Electrophorus; species Electrophorus electricus. The sequence goes on from NC_137511.1 coordinate 24,136,346, forward strand.
GTGTGTAAGTGACTACACAATGTTTGGTATGTTTGTCTAGATGTGTGTGTGGATGAGGAGGTGAGGACCAAGATGATGGAGCTAAAACACAAACATGATGCCATCATGAGGAGCCAGGAACGACACAAAGGCACATTACAGAGACGAGCATCCAGTGCCAGCAGCAGAGGGTAAGGGCTATGTGTGTGTCTGCATGTGTGTGTAAATTTTAGAACCCTTTAATCTACAACTGCCACTTTCTCAGTTTTAAATATTGAAGTGGATGGACACAAACATAAAATACTTACTAAGATTACTCAGATTTATGTGCATATCACACCATTCCCCCCCCCCCAATCTCTCTCTCTCTCTCCCTCCCTCTCTCTCCCCCATCCCATGAGCAGGAAGGTGGTGAGGCGCACCAGCGTGAATGAGCGAAGCAGTCTGTACAGGCGGGAGCACCACAAGGAGGCGATGGTGTGGCAGAGTAGGGGCCGGCAGGCGGAGGTTGTGGATGATGACGAGGACAGGCAGACGGACGCAGAGCTGACACTGGTGAGTTGTCAGTCCTTTCACACAGGGCCATGCGTTAGAGCTGTCTGGTGGCACCTAACCGAGCATTGACTTCTTATGTGCTGCAGGTGGCAGGCGTGAGCAGAATCCCAGCTGCTGCACTGTGGCCAGAGGACAGGGAGGAAGGTGGGAGTCGAGAGTCCTTTCTGGGGAATGGCGGGACCTTTATCGCCCCCTCCTCCTCAACGTATGTGGCAGGTGAACTGCGGGGAGGTGGGCGTCTGGACCGCAGCGCCTCTTACCAGCTGGCACCAGAGGCGGGGCCTGCTGAGTGGAGCAGTAACAACATGAACAGAGAGAAATCACACCATACGCTGGCTGACCTTAAGCGCCAGAGAGCCGCAGCCAAGCTCCAGAAACGCCCTGCCCCTGCACCCCCTCTTGCTGCCCCCACGGCCCTGAAGGAGGAGCCAGCGTTGCTTGAGCTGGGCCCACAGGGCAGCACGCAGGAGGCACAGGAGGTGGTCACGCCCACCACAGTGTATTTCACTCCTGCCAGCGGAGACCCTCCACTGCTGAAGCTCAGAGCACCAGAGGAAGAGACAACCAACACCAAAGAACCATGCTGTGGACTGATGTAGCAGTGAGAGTGTAACACACACACACACAGCCAATGCCAAAGAACCAAGCTGTGGACTGATGTACCAGTAAGAGTGTACAACCCCCCACTGCCCGCACAGACAACACCATGCTGTGGACTGATGTAGCAGTGAGCATGTAACACACACACAGACTCATCCACATGTGCACTCATACATTTCTTCTGGTGAGGCTGAACACTAAAGACCTTTGCATGTCAGACACAGACACACAGGCACATGTGTTTTCATGGACAAGTACATACACTGCTGCAGATGCTGTCATAGTTCCACACACTCCCCACCAGCACACGTAGAGGGAGATGACTCAGTGAAGATGTCATCCTGGTCAACTCTGCTTTGGTATTCCAGTACAGACACAAATTTTTATGAGCATGAAAAACAAACCAGTCAGTGAGTCCTGGACACAATCACAATATTTTCTTTTCATAAATTCTGTATTTCTTTCTTTAGCTAGCAAATTAGTCCATAATCTGTACTGAATAAGCCTTGAGTAAGTATGATGCTGTAATGAAATGTTACTCTTGTTTTTATTAGTTCACATACCTTCAAGGAAAGTTTGGTTTTTATATTATGTACATGAATGCATTTCTGTTGGAGAACGGGGAGGGTTTTACTCTTTATTAGGGATGATAAAGCCCTCAAACTCCCATTCCGTTCACTCTTACACTCTCGTTGCTAGGGTTAGGGTCAAACTCTCACTTCCTCTAACCCTCAAACTTTAATTCCAGTAACTCTCATCCTCTTCGCAGTAACTCTCAAACTCTCATTCCCTGAGTGACATGTATAGTTCCAGCTCCCCCTTAGCTCATCTGTGATGGAGTGAATAGCAGAGCCTGACTGTGAACCACATCCACCTGTTCAGGGTTTAGTAGAGCTTATACTTGATCACCAGTTCAGGGTTGTCACTCAGTACTAGGTGATCAGCTCAGAATGTTAACAGAATGTTGCTTTTTCTATATATTACAGCGAGTCGCTCCTATTGGCTGATGATGAATCTGATCCATCCCTGACTTTGAACACACAACTCATTTAATAGCACTTTTAATGTAAACAGACTGAATCACACATGGTAGAGCTCTTCCTCTTACCCCAGTCTTAAAGCAGGGATGCTGATCTGCTCTTAAACCAGGGTTAACCAGAATTAAAGAGAAAGCATATTGATAAACTTACACAACCTACATTTGATTAGCCAACCTTAACTTTCTTGGCAATAAAAACTGGGTCAATTTTTCCACAAAGTTGCATAATGTGAGAGTGAAAGAGAGAAGGGACAGGGAGAAGGGAGTACTAGAGAGGCAAAAATGCCCTGCTGCACATGTGCAGACCCCAGGTCTCTGGTCTCCTGAAAGACCAGAGTTGGTGTCTCAGCTCTCTCATACAGTAATATACTAGCTGACAGAGACCCGGGTGGTATGTAGACCTGTACAGGTCTGGGTGGTGTTGAGGGATTTGGCCTCATTATCTCCAGTCTTCAGCTACAGTTCACCACATCCACAACTTCAGTAGGCTTCATGTTAAATATAATAGATTCTTACCTGAATACTGAACATGTTTTTGAAAATACTGATCAGGTATTTGGGTAACCATGCTATGAAGGATAAATTAATGGATTGGAGGAATCTCTTTAGATCTGAGCCTAATTGATGAAGGTTGAAGATTTTGATGTATTTATTTGTAATTTTATTTATTCTTGCCACTGAGAAAGTAGGGAGCGTACAGATCCAGGATGTTAAATATTTTTAAAATGCTCTAATTGTAAAATTTGCTTCCCATGAACATACACTGAATAACAGAAGACCTACTGTGCCTTTTCAGTCTGTTCTGGCTTTCAGTAATTTTTGACTGAAATAGTTATTTGCTGAAACACACTAAGAAATGCCTATATTTTAATGAGGTTTGTGCAATTCCTATGCTGTTTTCTTGAATTGTTATGGATTTCTAATGAGATTTATATGAAAAGCTATTTTGATAGCATATGGACAAAATGTTTTCACAGATGGAAATATTTTTAAATTAGCTTTACATTTCAGTTTGAAAATACTGTACTTTAAACAACTTCTAAATGTTAATTCCTGATGCAGTGTATTTTTGTCTGTTTGTTTTGGTATTTTATATTTACATTTCATATTTACAAAGATTTTACAACTATCCCAACAATAACCCTGACATACAGGTTACCTCTATAACAGTGTCATGTTTGGATGTAAAAATGACCTTCTAAAACATGATTCGTTTACTAGGTCCCTGCATTTAATTAATTTCTCATTAGATTAGTGTCATTTCATTGTTTATAAACTTTGGTCTTGCATTGCTGTAGAAACAACTACAGTTCAGTGGTTTTGTACTGAAACTGACTTTTTCCTGTTGTGATGATGGACTCTATAGAATGAATGAACACTTTATCGTACATAGTACAATGAAATTCTGTTTGGTACTCTCAGCATGAACCAGATTAAAAGAGATACTCGACAATACAAACATGTAATTAATTATAGCAGCAGTCAACAGTAAGATGCAACAGTAAATACAAAGTACATTGTGTGCAAAGTAAGTGCATGTGCAAGGGTGCCATAGAAATGTGTCTCAGTGCCTAGGGACTGGGCTGGGTATGTACAGATGGGGTGATGGAGTTCACAGCTCTGGAGAAAAAGCTGTTCCTCAGTCTAATGGTCTTAGTTTTTATATTTCCATCCTGAAGGCAGGGGGACAAACATTCTGTGGTCTGGGCGGGTGGGACCTGCGCTAATGCCGCAGGGCTTCTGGAGGCGGGCAGCAAACACTGATTTCAGGTCAGGGAGAGCAGGCATCCTGCCATCTAGGCTACCCTCACCAGCCAGGCCAAGTCCTTCCTGTCTTGTGCTGTACATCTGTCATACCATACAGTCATACAGAAACAGAATACTATGAATGGTGCTTCTATAGACACTGGCCAGTAACTGGGAGGAGAGACCAGCCTGCTTGAGCCTCCTCGGGAAGAAGAGCCCTTGTTGGGCTCATGTTGGGCCTTCTTCACCAGGTCCGAGGTGTTCAATGCCCAGGTAAGATCAGCCGTAACGTGGAGTTCCAGGTAATTTTATGTTGCTCCATGACCCCACCTTGTATGGATAATGGAGCAGGAATGCTGTTCTGGTTGTTCTGTAATCCAAAATGACCTCTTTAGACTTGGTGGTGTTCGGAACCAGTTTGTTGCTTGAGCATCATCTGGCTATGTGATGGGTCTCCTCTGAAATGGTTCTTATCATTATTCATTATGAGACCCATTACTGTGGTGTTGTCCTCAAATTTCACAATGGTTTTGAAAACGGATGGGAGTGCAATTGTGTGTGAAAAGGGTGAAAATGATTGGGCTAAGCACACAGTCCTGTGGTCCGACTGTATTCAGCATCAGCATCAGTCAATGTTTTGTTCACTGAGCCACATGGTTATCACTTTTGCCTTGTGGCGTGGTGCTCCAATATGCTGGAAAAAGCACCAAATTGCTCCTGGATCGTTGGGAGACGCTGCTCTTGGAGGATGTTTTAATACCATTCTTTATTCATGGTAGTGTTCTTGGGCAAAATTTTGAGCAAAGCCACTCCCTTGGATGAGCGCTTGCTCAGGAATGGTAAAAGGCAGGTATGAGTATATCTGCATACACAGTGAGGCGAAGGATTTTGGAGGATGGCTTGGTGTCAAGAAGTGCAGCAAAGAAGCCACTTCTCTCCAAGAAAAACATGAAGGACATTCTGACATTCTGCAGGAAGTATAGGGATTGGAATACCATTCTGAAGTGATACTGATTCAGAAAGAAAACAATACCATTCTGAAGTGATTCTGAAAGACAGCGATACCATTTGCAATTGATACTGATTCTGAATGTCAATAATAACATTTTGAAGTGATTCTGATTGTGAATGACAACTATACCATGCTGAAGTAATTCTGATTGTGAAAGACAACAATAACACTTTGAAGTGATACTGATTCTGAAAGACGACAATACCATCCTGAAGTGATTCTGAAAGACAACAATACCATTTGCAATTGACACTGATTCTGAATGTCAACAATAACATTTTAAAGTGATACTGATTCTGAAAGACAAGAATACCATCCTGAAGTGATGCTGATTCTGACAGAAAACAATACTATTTAGAAGTGATTCTGAGAGGGGGAAGTTGCCTTCTGCCTTACAGATGCTTGTGTGTAACTGAGACGCCCTCAGGCTGAGTCTTTGAATAAACATAATTCTTCTTTTTTTGCCCTAGCCTCCGAATCAATTCATTTCACCTTATTTTAACCTCACGCTCAGGGTTTATGAACTGGAAACAATAGCAGGATCTTGGGGAACTGAGCATTTTTTACCTTCAGCAGGATCAGTATTCATATATTCAAAATCAGAATCAGTTTATAGTTACTCACCAATCATCCCTTTATAAGGACAATAACAATATCGGCCACAATCACAGCTCTGATCACAATTCCACTCACAGGTCCAATCAGAGTTTTTTTCCATTGAGGAGTCACTGTTTTTTCCATCTATAGTAAGAAAAAGTAATTAATTCTCTTATTATAAAGCACAAAAAAAAATTCAAACAGTAATGCAAGTTGAATGTTCTGAATGTAATATCCTCCTCTCATTATCATTACCTCTCACTGGACCTCTGGTTAATACGTCTGATGTGGTTCTAGAGTGTGTTGAATTATGCACTTTGCTAAGGTGCAATACTTTAACAGCCCAACATCTTCTCAAAGTCATGACTACAATTTTCAATATCACAAATGCATTTACCCCATTTTTAATTACTGGTTCGCTGAGACTACTGAGAGTCACATAACATAATCTGCCTTTTCATTCCCCAGGATGTCCACACTCTTCCTCAGCTGGTAGGTATGCTCATCATTGGGTCTGACTCCTGAGGATGTTATCAGCTCTTTAGGCAAAGTGGTGTTGTTCTTCCTCACACTCATCATCACATAGGTTTTGCATAGCCAAAAGAACAATGCTTCATTCATGAGTCATGGCTGCTTATTAGCATGGGAAATCTTCCATGGCTCTAGCCCCCCCTTGTGGAGGCTGCAGGCTTTAGAATCAGCAGAAATTGTAACAGTAACTTTTTACAACATCTTCCCACACATATGTGGCTCCTAATTCACTTATATGAGAGCCATCGCCAGTTATTTTCAGTCTTGATGTAAAAATCATATGAATTCTGATCTGGTGGTGAAAAAGACAAAAATCAATCACATTAACTACAGGGATTTTAATTACAATAGAGAAATTAATCACAATAAGTGTAAGACATACAAAGGACATTTAAAATAAACAGAACTATTTCTTTACAAAAATGAGAATATTTAATAAACATATTCAGCAATGTATCCTAAGGCAAAAATATTTTCCCCATATGATTTAATATGATAACACATGATATTAATTTGTGACAATGGACTCTGAGTAATAAAATACAGACAGGCCAAACCATGGATTTTAATTACAATTGTGAAATTAATCCAAATAAATTTAAAACAATGAAGACATGCAGAGGAATTTCTTTACTAAAATGAGATAATATTTAGTAAATATATTCAACCATCTAACAACAACAACAAAAATCCTTCTCATGTGTGTGGCATTACTGAACCGGTCAGACACTTGCAAATACAAGGGGCATAAACTAAATTACAGGGAATATCCAGTCCGAGGTGAAAACCAGAAGACAATGAAAAGAGCAGTTGAAATCGAAAGCACAAGCGAAACAAAACAGGTCGGTAACAAGCAGTCAGAAAATACACAGAAAACCACTCAGTACACACAGAAGAATAGCAGCAATACTTCGTAGAGACTACATGGAATAGGAGAGAATAAATAGGATTACAATGGTTAGAAACAGGTGACACTAATAATCTGGTGATGAGGATCTGGTGAGGTTTTTCCGAGGAAGCCGGGAGTTGTAATTACGAACTGGGGGCGTATTTTATCATCTGTGATGATAAAATATAGATAATCCAAACCCTCCCTAAAATCCAGCACACTATACAAAACCCATAAGTGATCTACAAACTTGTTACTATGCACGGCAACATAACACATGGACTTTATTGTCTTCATTACTGGATTATTTCACACACCAAAACCCTCCCATTTTAAAATGTTGGCTTCAGATGAAACAAAATATATGTTTAACCCTTTTAAAGATTAACTGTTAATATACACAGGTAGTCACTGATTTTTATAAATCACTTCTTGGTGATCAACTCAAGTTGATAACATGTATAGATGCTCTGCCCCTTTAAAACATCTGCAGTAATCCATCCTCCTCTAGTGGACAAATTCAGAAACAATATCCCAAATGCAAGTCCAAAGAACCAGCAGCCTTGTTCCACTGATCTTAGGCCAGTTTTGCTGTTTATCTATTGATATATTAGTGAGTGTCCTCAGTCATTATATGCTATACTAGACCAGAGTTTTCCATAACACTAAAGTGTTATCATTGTTTTCCATAACACTAAAGTGGCATAACACTGCTGTTTTTATTTTTCTATATACTTGTTTTCTTTGCTGTTCCACAGTTTTCAAGTTTGGTTTGAAAGCAGTTGGGGAAACACTCATTTAACCAGGACCCAACACTGTCACTAGTTCACAACAAACGGTGAGGGCCACAGAGGTTCATTGAACTATAGAACAACTTAAATGGGCTGCAGTAGGGTTTTTATTATATGCAGCCACTATATGACCCAGCATAAGTACTCTGCTCAGTCAGTTTATTTGTCATGTACTTGACAGAGACAGGGTTCCCACTGTTTTCTAGCAATCTTTTTTGAGGACTTTTCCAAGACCTTTTCATGATGATCTAGCAAGCTGGTATGGCAGACAGGAATCATGCTATACACTAATGTGTTCCTCGCTGAAGCATACAATTTTGCCTAGAGACAAATTTAGATTGTATTTACATACCATCAAAGTTTGGTATAACATGAGGTTCCCTTAGTGATGGAAACAAACTCAGGTGCCTTTGTATGGGAGACTTGTAAAAATATTGTGAGCCGCCTACAGAAAATGGAGAAAAAGACTCAAGTGCTCAACAGTTCACAGAGTTACAAAAAGCTAAACTAAAAAAATATTAATAAAACTAAAAACTGCACTCCACTGCAGCAGAACAGCAGTCTCGGCTACGTGACTGTAGTGAAGACAGAATATTCAGAGATAATATAAACTCATTATGACCACTAGAGGGCAACCAAAAAACCATTTATTGTTTTTCTGCCAAACGAACTCTCTGGATAAGTCTTTGTCATATATGACAGAATGGACCTACAAGCCTAATTTTCCCATTTAATCTTTTTTTTTTCTCCAGATCCATTTCCCTTTGTCACAGTATCATACTGCTTGTAAAGAAGCTTTGAATCTTTTCAGATTTTATATACTAAAAAGTATTTGATGTTTTTGTAGAATGAGGGCAGCACAGCGCAGTGAGCAAAGCAATGCTGTCATATTTAATGAAATGATTTGTTTAGAAATGTTATTGCTCTATACTTATAACCTAAGCTGCACATAATACTGAAACTAAGGTTTTACCATCACAGATAAGTAAAGGATGAAAGAAATGATAAACGGGCCTCCCGTTTTGATTACGTTAGGTAGCTAGTTCTATGCCCATTTTTGGTTGGTTGGTTTCACGGATGGTTAGCTTGCTAATGCTACTTTTGTAGTAATACAGACCAAAGTTGAATTATTTTAAATTATCACCAGTAAGATTAGCACACATAGAGAAACGATGTTCATTCATCTTATGTATAGCCTTATGTATAGCATTGAAAGTCAATACATTTTATATTATGGTAGCCAGTTTGTGAAACGACAGTAGGAGAAATTGTATCGCACTTTTAGTGCAGACGTTGAAAATCTCCACTATATTTATAAAGATCACTTTCTTACCTACTCATTATAAGATTTCCTTATGTTTTTAATATGATAAGGATGAGAAATATTGCAATATAACTACTGTGCAAATGGCTAATCATTTCACTAGAGTATATTTTAAAATTGCATAAAATACACAAATCAAATTGTTATCAGTTCAATCCTCTATATTCTTGAAGAACACTTTCCAACATATTCAGAATATGATGTTGAAGTGTTTTTACTGTATTGGAGTCATGGAATGGTAAAATCCTCTTAAATGTCTATTCAGTTCTCTATATATCACTACTTGAAGCTCTTTAAAACACAAATGAAATTGCTATCCGATCCCTGTATGAGATTCTTGAAGTACACGTACTCTCATACCCATGGCATGATTTACAGTCATTTTTACTGTAGGAATTTGGAGTAATGGGGTACCAAAGTCCTATTAAATGTCTTCGGTTTCATATATATATTCAATATTTGAAGCTCTATAAAATAAACAAATCAAATTGTTATCAGATCACCCCTCTATATTCTTTAAAAACACTTTGTCATGTACCCATTGTATGGTTTCAAGTGTTTTTACTGTAATAATTTTGTGGTAATGGGATGGTAAAATCCTCTTCAATGTCTATTCGGTTCACTATAATATGGGACTTTAGTTATCAGCAGCAGATCACCACCACTGCAGTCAACCTCATCGTGTTTTGTCAATTGTTTTAGTAGAATCGTTATTACATGTTTAAAAATGTTTAGCAGTAAAGCCATTTTTTAATTGCAAGGAAATCATATTGTCTTGTGTGTTTACCTTCAGTGTTTCTTGTAATCATCGTCAGGCTAACATGTTTTACATTGAACTTGTCCAGTAATCGCATTTGATTGATTCAGTATTTTCCTCATGAACGCTTATACATAATCCATTCAGTTAATCAGTCAAGTAATGTGCATAAGCAAAAGTAAGTTTCTTTAATCTAAACTATGTCTATGAAAATAAGGTAGGCAAATATGTTTTGGAGGAAGAATGATTGTCACTCATTGTCATCTGTAATATAACTCCTAATTCCATTATTAGCAGAGGCTTGTACTTTGATGAATACATTACAAACAGTCACAATGCGTTTATATAGGGGTCAAAATCCGCTCTACACTGCATCTCAAGATCCACACATCTGGAAAGACATCATCTGATGGATAGAAAGCTCAGAGATCCACACTGATCTCTGATCCTGTACTGGTTAGTCCTCACAGAATTTGACCCGGGGAGGATGATAACCCGGAGTCTATCATGAGAGGCTAGGGCAAATTTTTAATTAAAACTATTATTAAAACTATTATTGTTCTTTCACATGTATTTAACTTTGGTTAAAATATAATATTTTAAAAAACCCAGTAGTGCGGTCCTGCAGTGACTCTTCAACCAATGAGAATACTCACATCCAAAGGGGTGCGAACAGGTGTGTGAAGGTGCGTGGGATCAATCGGTATTCTTATCAGCAGCATCTAACAGTTGTTCTGTGACAAAGGGGTAAACAATGCTCCTGCAAAAAATAACACGTCACTAACACTTCAGTCAAAACATCTTCTACCAATACAACTGCCATCGTTTCCTTACTGCTACCAGCACACTTGTCAGCTTACACTGCATCAGTACATGAGCGTTCCTGTCACTGTCTTTTGTGTGTTGCATGTAAATTCTTTCCCCACTCAGGAGCTAGGACATGAGATTATTTGAGATGTAGTGACTCAGAAATGCAGACTCACTAAAACCCAGCAAGAGGAGGAGAAGGATAGCCTTCCTCTCAACTGCATTGCATCTGTGGAGAGACAGCAAAAGAACAGAGCTATGCAGAGTGCAGAGTTGCAAAAACAAACATATGCATACACAATCACATACACAAACACACGTATAAACATTCACATGCACACACACGCATATCCACACATAAACTTACCTGGTGTGCACTAAATCATCAAGCATACAGATTCCAGAGGTCAGACTGTACCATGCTGTTCCCAGCAACAAAGAGTATTGCAAAGGCACAAGCTAAACAAACAAACAAACAAACAAACAAACAAACAAACAAACAGCACATCACTCAAACAGGTGATAATAATGATGATGCATTATGTTTAATATGGTGAGCAGTGAGCTCCTGGGGAGGTGAGAACTTTACGGGACCCAAACTCTGCCTCGGCTGAAACCTGAAATGGACCTGAGAGAAGGACATGGGCAGAATAAATCCATCCCCCACACACACACACTTTCTGTCTAACTGTCTGTCTCTCTCAGTTTCACACACACGCACACACTCATATTCCTTCCCATTCTTATAATGACACTGGCACTAAACTGCCACAGCACCCTACCTCCTACACTAATATATTCCCTATACCTTACCTCCTGCTTCAACATATTTCCTATACCCTACGTCCTACACCGAACATATTCCCTATACCCTACCTCCTACAACAAATACAAAAAGTCCTAAACATGCGCACAATAAGTGGTTTAAAGAGTGAGCTGAGATAAATGAAGAGAAAAGCCCACTTACTTCTTCACTCTAACTTGTAGTTTGTGCATATTACTTTGAAGTGTCTGCACACACACAAACACAAATACACACACAGGCATGTCAGAGAATTATAGCGGATATTGGTACTGTCCCACCCTGATTTTTATTTATTTTTTTTTATTTCAAGGGCCCATTCATCACAGTAAAGTACTAGTTTTGAAAGTAATTCTCTGGCTGGTATTGTCATCTGAGTATATTATATTTTATTTTTTTTTATTTCAGGATATCTTGCTTTCCTCCTTTGTTTTGTATGCTATTCTTTTTTACACAGCTGGATGATACTGTATTGTGATCTTATTATATTGTACACCCAACAGTCCACACCATTCGTTTGAAAAATAATCCTTTGTGAAATATAACCCATTTCTATTGGTACAAACCAAAAAGCAACATTAGTCCAACCTCTGCCAGACTGCAGAAATTAGCCTTAGTACCCTTATCGTGCTAACAATTTAGTGGTCAACTTTGGCTATGATAACATGATAACAGTGCCCAACGTGTTTCTGAGACCTGCCGTCTTGCAGAGCCCTCTTCTCGGCATAGGAAGTTATATGCTTTCCCTGTGCATGTGTCAGAACATGCTGGTTACGTGCAGCACATATACCAAAACTAGACCAATACAGAGAAGCCTGTTTTGACATAAATGCAGGTGGTCCATGGTGATAGAACGTTCTATGGAATGCTGACAATGCAAAACCCTCAAATCTGTCAGTTGTTTACCGACCCCCAAACAGAAAAGCCAGGTTTTTTTACCCACAACAAATCAACAAGCTGTTTCAAAAAATTAAGTTTCTTCTGCCTCTCCCTGGCATCCAGCTGTGACCAGTGGTCCTTTGTTCCACTGGCATTTCAGCCATAGCTGTAACTTATTTTATTGCATTTGTACTCTAACCAGCTTTTGCAAAAGAAAATCATTGAAGTGAAAGTTCTGTCACAAAACTAAATATGGGAATCCTGGAACTTTCTGGCATATACCTGTGTGTCATGTAGACTTCATCACTGTGTCACAGAAAGGTGCATTTGCACTTGGCTTACTCCTATTGGAAGTTTGGCTGTGTTATGTTACAGATATGGCTGTTCAGATATGGTCCAGATTTAGGCCATGATTCACTTTCTCATGTGGGTCAGAGCTCAGCTGTTTATGTGGCCCAGATCATGGCTATAGGAAAACTGCTAACTGGTTAGCTCTTAGATTTAACATAATGACAGCAGATTCAGCACATGTGAGAGAGAGCAAATTGCCACACTTCTGCAAAGGTAGTCCACAAGCAGTGAGTGGAGACTTTGTGATTGGGGGTTGTATAATACTAGTGCCTCCCCTTTTGATGTATAAGGGGAAGCCAAATCTGTATGTATTAGCCCATGTATTCTGATGTAGTCAGCCCACAAAACAAAAAACAAAAAAAAAAACAAAAAACAAAAAAACAACTGACTGGGTTGTCTTATTTAATAGTTTGTGTGTTGGTAGGTAGTCAAGATATCTAAATATATGTGCACAAGCATTTAAAAAGTCAATTAGATGAATTAGGTGAATCACTTTAAATAATGAATGCATGTGTAGCAGTGTAATGTTATTACACTAGATTATGGCGTTTAGATTTTGTTTTGAGATAAGTAGGGCAAGATTGTTGTGGGTTGGAAGTGGGCAAAGTTCTGTCGTGTGTGCGGAGTTATGGCGAGCTGTAGTCACGATAATCATCCTCTTTGAGAAATGCCCTGTTAGGAAAAGAGAGAGCACAGAGAGAAGCCTGCTAAAGCCTGTTTTTGCTGTGTGTGCTCTTTATGCAAGCAGGGGGAGAAGTCAAGCTGTGTTGGTGTCTTTGCTTGGGTCACAATTAAAAGATTTATACACAACGCAGATGTAAATTCCTACTTTTGTGCCAAATGTGGCCTGCAGTATCAAAATAATAATGAAAACATCATGTTGCTAAATGTCTTTTTGCATATTGTAGTCATGAAAAATAACATGTTTTGACATAAATAAGGCTTCCCTTAGCCATTAAAATTCCTCCTTGTTTTCTGGTTTTGTTTGGGAAGGTTTAGTTTGGTTTTCCCCAGTGCGTCAGGGTTGCCATTCTTCCTGTGGTGTCCTTAGTTCTCCCTTTTTCCACGCTTGGTGGTTAGTTTTTCCCTTTTGTTTTACCTGTTCCAAGATCTAACTGTTCTGCACACAGCCCTACCATCATTAGAGCATGGTTGCTCACCCAGTCTGTTTCATCACTGAGCCAACCTGGGTTTGAGCTCACCTTACAAATGTAGGTGACCACAGTGAAGGAGCATGAGGAATAAAACACTTTGGGCGCTATTCCCAGGGCTGTGTCCCACTCCCATAACAGTGGCAGGTGGGGACTTTGATTGGGGTGGTACACCTTTCAGAGCGTAATGCAGGCAAACTGGGGGAGGACAGGAACCTCCCATGGAGCCAAAGGTCAAAAGCTCACTTGATTTTGATTTTCAGTATGAATACAGGCGGTGAAAGCAGGGCCTCCCGATCCTTCTGGCTTTTTGGGTTTTAAGCAGGAGGTATCAGAAAAATTACCACAGGGATAACTGGCTTGTGGTGGCCAAGCGTTCATAGCAATGTCTCTTTCTGATCCTTCAATGTTGGCTCTTCCTACCATTGTGAAGCAGAATTCACCAAAAATTGGATTGTTCACCCACTAACAGGGAATATGAGCTGGGTTTAGACCATCATGAGACATGTTAGTTTTACCCTACTAATGATGTGTTTTTACAGTAGTAATCCTGCTCAGTATGAGAAAAAGCACAGGTTCAGACATTTAGTGTGTGTGCTTAGTTGAGGAGCCACTGGTGCAAAGCTACCATCTGTGGGATAAGAATTCGTCCTAAACGTAACGATACTGCAGTGCTGCAGATCTTTGGATTGTCTAGGTTACGAGAGGCTCCCCTCCAGGGGACCTCAGTGATCAAAGCCACTCGTGAGTGGGCCAGGATGCAGCTCTAAGGGGGCTGCACTCTCTCCAGTTGGTGCAAAGCATGTCCATATAGAACCTATTGCTAAATAATTTGTAAACAACCTGATTCTGAGCCAGGGTCTTGAAAGATGCAGAGCAGCTCTGTTGCTGTGATCCATTGAAAGTCAGCCCTCGATCCAATATTTTGTCAGGGCATGTGGCGCTCAGTGGGAAAAGACCCATGACTAATACTCATGGTGCTCCACAGCACATTTTCGCGTATGAGTAAATGTCCCAGTGGCCAGATGGGTGGCCAACATGACAAAAAAAATTGCAAAAATTTCCCAGTGGCTGAAAACTTGAAAAATGTCCTAGTGGCTTGGTGTTCCTGAGGTGTGAATCTTAAAATTTTAGTAAGAGGAAGAGGGCTTACATGTGGGCCCTAAAGTTTCAGCTGGCGCACCAGGTTCCAGGAGATCTGAAGCCCTGGAAGATTGAGGGTGGCAATTGGTAAAGTGTGTCCAGGGCAGGAAGTACTGGGCTGGGCATTAGTGTTGGAGAATTTGGCACCGGAAGTGTGGATCACCCAAGGTCAAATTGCATTAAATGTACCCAGGTCTGGGACTTCTTTACTGGGCATAAGTAGTGGAGCAATTAGGACTTTAAATCTGGCTCTCCAGAGGTCAAATTGCATCAAATGTGCTCAGACTGCACATCTGTGTGCATCCCAGAACAGCCTTTTAAGAATCCCTTCTCTGTATGTGAGCTGTGCAATGCAAAATCTCATGTGACATATAATCTGTGCTTGTGGGGTGAGTGTGCACATGTGCAATTCCCATGAGATCCTGGTTCACATCACCAATGGTGACCATACACAGTTGCCACTTGTAAACATACAGTAAGGGCACTGCACTGAATTTTATGGTTTGAACAGCAAAATGATCGCATTGAACTCTTAATCCTTCTGGTTTACTAACCAATTTGCACATTAGATCTCTGCCCATTAAAATTATATGACAATCCTTTGACACCACAAATAAAAATATGAATTTATACCCATTATCTGCTATACTATTTATTTGGGGTTGAAAACTGTTCTGTCACCGAGACACCGGATGCCCCTACTGAGTGTAGGATCCATTCACACATTTTTTGGCATCGTTAATAATTTTCTATTCACAGTCCTTCCTGCACCTGAATCTACTAAAATATCATGTCTTTTCTATTAACATTTAAAGTCATAGTTGCCATTTGTTCACAAGCATTCTGGCTTTATTTAGTATACGTGCCTTCTGGCTGAAATTTTGTTTCCAGGAAATCTATAGCCTGAACAGTTAAATCATATGTATTAAAGGAGATGGGGTTAGCTGAAGCATTTCTTCATTGTAAAGCATAGAAAACTGTGACTCACCAGAAAACTGTGACTCACCCTTCTAGATGTTACTCCAGCGGATCCTTTACCCGTCAGTCTCACCCCATAACTTTGCCCATCATGTCTGTCCTTTTCCAGACATTCCCTGGCCTAGTGTCCTGATTTTCTCTTCAATAGCCTCGGCTTTTTCCCCTTCCCCTGTGGTGATTTGGAGCATTGCCAATTGAGCTTTGTGCACTTCATCCTCATGTTTGTGAGTTTTCTTCTGCTTATCCATGTTGATGAGTTTCTCAGCATGTACTGCGTGTTGTTCAATTATTTTCCAGTGTCCCATGTGATGTATGTCTTTCACTTTCTAAGCGATGTCCTCGTGCATTCCGTTCCGTTCCCAGGTGCGCTTTGTAGGGGGTCAGATGTGCCCCTTCCAGATCACTCGGTTTGTCCAGTCCACTGCGCATTGTGCACGTCAGTGAGACGTGCTAAATATTGTGAAACAGTCTCTCCCTCCTGTTATTTACTCATGGCTATTTTGGTCATATCCATTCTCACAGGGAATGCTGTGCGAGAAACTGTTCAAGAGGTTGATTAACTATAAATTTTCCATTACACCATACAATTATTTAGCACAAATAAAAATGATATGGGACACACATGATTATTATTATGATAATTGATAATCATGTAAACTCATGATTATCAATTATGATTATCGATCATGTGAGCTACCAAGATGTTAACCATTTGTCTTCTTGAGGCATCTGTTAGGGTTTCTGTTGTTTGGTATTCCTGCAGTACTACTTCACCACCGGACTTGTCTCTCAGCACTGCTTCAATCAACTAATAAAAAAAAAACCTCAGTAATGTAAAACATGGTGATAAACATCTTTTCTAGAGACTGAGTGAAAAAAATGTTACTGTTAAGAAATTCTTGATTATCAAGCTTTGTTACAACCTTTTTATCAGACTCTGCATCACTCTCAATTCTTTGTCTCTTGTTAGGGATTACAGTTGATGCATGTGAACTGAAGTTTGAGTCAGACATCTCAGAAGCAGAAGACAAGGAGAAATCCTCTATAGGATCAGAAAAAAACATAAAAAAGTGTATTTTGTCAGATGTAGAGTGTTTGATTATCACTGTCATTTGAGAAAACTGTCAGCACCACATTGTCCAACAAGGTCACTGAATATTTCTGTATCAACTTCTGTCCCTGTTGCATCCTTGTATATAACATCCGCATCAGGTGGCAGGCCAAATTTGTGTTTTACACTGAGTCCTTGTTTCCATCAGCATCTGATAGTCCTAATAGTTCTTTGACGGTCTGACTAATTCCTTCCAGGCAGCTGTATTCAGGAGGTACTGTCTTTGATACAGCAACTTCATATTCTGTTTCACTTGTATCTGTTGTGACCATGTGACTTTCTAATGTTACCATGTACATTATGTTTTTACTATGTGACTTTCTGTTGTAACCATGTAACTTTCTGCTTCCTTTACCAGGACATCACCAGTGTCATCATTCAAATTGGAATGCAGGAACATTTTGCCAGCTGATTACCATTGTTTTAACTATGACCCCAAATTGAAATTACATTTCAATTTTGAAATTACATTTCAATTTACCAAGGATGACCAAACTTCTCTGTGTACAACTCAAGGATGAAAGACATTTCCACACAAAATTATTTGCAAGAACTATCAATATGTATAATAAATCTATTTTTTGTCATAGGTTTGTGGTGCCACAGGGCAAGGAGGAGTATAGTCCACAGATGTAAGTTCTACAGCATAAAAATGTGTTTAACATTGTGTTCACTGTGGCTCCAAATTACTCAAATAATATATGGTCAGTTTAAAATGATCCTTGAATTACATTGTGTTTGTTTCTTTTATTTTGGGAATTTGTCCACTAATACAGGTGGAAGTATGTAATATGACAGAGAGAGAAATAGTATACACTTTCAGTCAAAATGACTTGTTGCTTGAGTTTGATTGATTGATTGATTGACAGGTCAATCACCCCTCCACCCCTCCCCGACCCAGCCCCAAATATTTATTCTATAAATATGATATATGTGATATATGATATATGACATCATAATAAAAATAATATATTAAATTAAAATAAGTTATATTGACTTTTTAAAAAATTCTTTAATTGAGAAATAATCAAGTGGTTACAGTAAATAAAAGTCATGAGTCTTAAATGAATACGTACCACCCAGTCTTTAATGCCGGCTGTGCTCCACTGCTGGTCATGTACTGATACTCAAGCATGCATAAGGGTCTCAGGTGTGTGTGTGTCTCTCTCTCTCTCTCTCACTCACCCACTCACCCACCCCCCTCCCATTGGATGATTCTCTAAGGAAGCCACAACTCCTCCCAAATCCCTCCCCTACCCATACAGGAATACATGTTCTGACAAAAATTGATATAAGGCCCCTCACCCATTCCACTCCACGTCACGAACCTGGCACAGATATTGGGAGAGATTCAGTGGTGAACTTCAAATGTAGCAACTGGTTTCAGCTGCAACAGTATTTCAGCCTGATCAATATGTTATTTAAGCAGTTGAAACAAGTTTTGTGCTTTGTTGACAAAAGCAATCACCCCACCCCCACCCCACCCATCTAATATAAATAGGGGGCATGGACTTGCCGAAACATCACATCTTGAAACAATGTGCCTAGAAACAGGTTTGTGAATGACAAAGTGAGTGGACCCTCTGAAACAAGCCATTGTGAAAAAAAAAAACACTTGCATGAATAATGATGAAAACAAAGGTTGTATCAACGCAATGGAGCTGTGATCGGGAATCGGATGTATAGAATTGATGATGAAGATATAAGAGAAAACTGCTACGTTTGTGCTATTGACCACCCTAGTCAGCATCAACACACGTGCCTGTACGATCTGGATGAATCCTATTTCAGCCTCAATGTGCCTAAACTGATGAAAAAAACTATTCAAACCATGGTTCACCCATACACTGTCCAGAGCTTTGAAGCTGTGCAGCATTCAGATATCTCTAAACTCTAGCAAGATTCAGGCTATCACTGAGGTAGCAGTAACTGACCTGCAGGAGGATCAGCACATCAAATCCGCTCTCAAAGAGTTCATGGGGAAAAAAAGATAGCGTGTGTGCACGAAGACGTCGTGGACTACTGGAATCTGCATGAAAACCTGAACCCTGGTGATCAGGTCATATGTGAAAACCTCATCAACAGCCGATCCGGTCCCTCACCCGAGAAAACCCTTGAAAATAAAGTCAGAACAGGATGCATCACCAATAAGATCATATCTGTATATAATTTGGAAAAGCTGATGTGTGTAGTACGTGAGTCTAGCAGTCAGTGGCGTTCTCTAGTATCCGAAGCCAATAATATGCTGGTGCGCTTCTAGCAGGCATGTGCCAAAATCAGGACAGTTGCCGCTACCCAAGCCAGCGAAGGACAGTCCTTCCCAGGCTGGTCAGCCTCCAAACCAGCCGATGACTGGTGGACTGGCTGGGGCGCCTTCTCCCTTCCCTGAACTATTGAATATGTGTGGTGTTGTTCATGTGCCTGTCCCTGTCTCTGTGCCAGTCCCCATTACCTTAAATGTACCAATCAATAATGTACCAATCAATTTGTTCCCAAACCAGCCGATGATTGGTGGACTGGCTGGGGCGCCTTCTCCCTTCCCTGAACTATTGAATATGTGTGGTGTTGTTCATGTGCCTGTCCCTGTCTCTGTGCCAGTCCCCATTACCTTAAATGTACCAATCAATAATGTACCAATCAATAATGTACCAATCACTTTGTTCCCCTCTGTGTCTGTGTCTGTTAGTGTGTGTGTTCCTGTATCTGTCTTTGTCTTAGTCCCGGTATTCCCCCCGTGCTCCTGTTCACGCTGGCCTGTGACAGACTGCCCTGGCCTCGCCGTTTGGCGTTAGTCTTGGGTCCGCAGCCCATTAGGCTGGCGCACCGGGAGTCGTACCCTTGAAGAGGGGCTCTGTCATGACACGGCCCCTCCCTCCTCCTCAAATGTCTCAGTGTGTGTGTTTGTTAGTCTGTAGTGCCATGCCCTCTTGTGTCGTCCACCTGATCCTTGTTGTGTGTAATCATCGAGTGTGTATATATATCCCTCATGTGTCGTCATATATGTTTGTCGGTGTTTGATGTAATATAGCATGTTTGCTAATTGTAGGTGTTTTGTGTCATTGAAATATTTGTTTCAACGTGCCTTTTCCCCACATCCTGCTTAAGCCTCGTAGTATCACAGAAACAGCGACCGATCAAGAATGCCTGGGAGAGGAAAAAGGAAGGGAAAGAAGGGAGGTAGACGCCCTCCTACAGCCCGTACAGCGAAGCCCCCCATTTTCTTGGGCACCCTCTTGATGCCCACAAGAGGTGAGCGTGGTCCAGGTGTGGAGGCAGAGGACTGGTATAATGATTTCCAGTCCTCGGAGTTGGACTCCATGAACATCAATTATCCTGCAGAGAGGCCATCACTCATCCTGGCCTCGCTCCAGGGATCTTCGACAAGGGAGGAACCCACTGGATGATTTTGGGGGGGGCCCTGTATATGGTCCAGGGTCAGACTACGATAACCAGCAATCGGAGATGGACTCTGTTGGGTCCTATGACCCCTGCACGGACTATCTAGAGGGCTGCGCTGAGTATGGAGAGAGAGGGGAGTACCATGATGTTGGTCTGCAGTCGGAAATGGGGTCCAATCATGAGAAGGACCCTTTGATGGAGGTGGAGTAGGTCCCTCATGGGGATCCTTCCTTGTAGAGTGACTTTACAGGCTCCGAGGACGACAAGCTCCTAGCACCCAAGGCTCCACCTAAGGCTCTGCCCAGGTCATGCTGCCCGGGAGTGAGCAAGCTGCCCTAGGGGGCCGGGAGAGAAGCGGCGTCATCGCCAGAGGACGACACTCCTTTTATTAAGGCGAGTTGTCGCAAAGCGTATGTGCCTATTCCTAAGCCTCGTTGAGGCAAAAAGGCAGCGACACCAGTGCCTGCAGCAGAACCGGGTAACATGGCTGGTATGTATCACAAATACATGTTATCCTTTACATACATATATAAACCATTCTTTCTCATATGTTTGAAAAGCCTGATGAATGTAAAAATGGGCATCTAATATGTATATTCACCTATGTAATCGATGTTTGTGTTTTGAATCTAAGTAATGATGAAAAGGTTGATGTATATAAAAACTTTGATTGCATGCTTTCATTTATAGCTGAATATAACGTAAACATAACCTCTTTTGCTGAAAATATGCTAATAAATCCATAATCCATTCTAGCACTCTTCATTGTGTTTCAGTCAGTTCACCATGACTGAAGGTCTGCTGAAAAATATTGACTACACTCCCTCAAACCCCAGGTCCTAAGGAGGGGTCAATAGTCTGCAAAGGTCCGTGGTGGATGAAATTGGTAATAGGGTTTATGATAAGGAAATCAAAAACTGGTTAGCAGGTCAGGATGCGTACACACTACATAAACCAATCTCTGTGAAATTCAAAAGGAACAGAGTCATTGTAAAAAACATGGATGAACAATGGCAGGCCCATTTGGTGGACATGACCAACATATCGGAACATAACCACAGCATGAAATTTATGCTACAGTGTATAGATATACTTTTCAAGTATGCTTGGGTTTGTGTGATGAAAAACAAGACCGGTGCCAAGGTTACCAAAGTCTTTGTTTCGATTCTGAAAGAAGCCAGAGTTCCAAAAAAACTTCAGACTGATGAAGGTAAAGAATTATTTAATAAAAGTTTCAAGACATTAATGAAAAAACATCAATCATTTTGCTACCGGAACAGGACAAAAAGCATCAGTGTGTGAATGGTTCAACAGGTGTTGAAAACCAGAATGTGGAGATACTTCACAGCCGTCAATACGAGAAAATACATTGATGTGGTACAGGACTTGGTTCATGCTTATAACAGCAGCTATCACAGCAACATCAAAATGAAACGTGAACGAAGGAAATTCCTTCAAGGTGTTTAAAACCTTGTATGGATTGTTTCAAACAAAAAAGTGGAAAAACTAAGGTTCAAGTTTAGAGTCAGTGATACCGTCAGAATTAAAGAATTAAAAAGACAGTTTGAGAAAGTGTACGAGCAGAACTTTACAGATGAATATTTTACCGTTTCTGAATGTCTAAGGAGATACCCTCCCATATTCAAATTACGGGATTTTGATCAGGAAAATATAGATGGGACCTTTTATGAACAGGAGCTGCAAAAGATTATAGTGGAAAAAGACAAAGCCTTTAAAATAGAAAAGATTCTATCTGAAAAAACTAGGAACCGAAAAAAGATGTGCTTGATCAAGCGGGTTGGTTGGCCTGATAAGTTTAACTCCTGGAAAACGTTCTTGACATTGTGAAAAGTTAAAATGGGTTGCTAAAATCAAAATAAAATTATATTACGGTCACCATGGAAGAGAACGGATTCTATATGACTCTGCCCAGCAAGACATTTACCTCGATAATAAGATTTCATGCTACACAACCAAAATTTTGAGGCCTATAGAGTTGGTGATGGTATGGGAGGTCACTCTCACCAAGGTGCAATATCCACATACATGGTACTCACTGAAGGAGCTGGACATGGAAAGTTTCTTTTTTGTTAAACTCTGCAGAAGGAGAAAATAGTGCGATATTTACATGTCTTCTGAACCAAGGGTATTATAATAGTATAGAACATCTGGTTATGGAAATGAATAAGGAGATAAAAAGTTTAGCTCTTGAATTGTAAAGGAATTGTAATTGTAGAATGCGATCCTTTAATGGGTATTCCTTTGAAAATAAACTCTCCTTCACTGTTCCATCACTGGATTTAGCGATTTTGTCCATAATATAGGAAGCATTTTTTTCTAGCTCTCGTAGGGACATTACCTATAACCTCGTTAGCAATTTAATTCCTACCCATTTGCCCGGCTTATTCGTTTACCCCGGTCACAGGCTTATTTTCAGGTTTGGTGGGGAGGGATAGAGTCACTCCATCCATTTCTTCTTCTCTATATTTAAAAAATATTTGCAACACCGAAGCATAAAGTTTAGCCTTTTTATGAGGGTCCAAGTCAGACTTGCTTAAAATTTGACCTAGACCTCGTCTAGGTCGTTTCCACAGTCTGTCTTAAATTTGTTTTATCAGACGCGATGTTTCTAAGTTTTTACATCTGATGACGCGGTACCAAAAACATCTTCTCAGCATTATCCATTTTAATCTTTTTGCGAAGCTATCGAACCACTTATACAGGGTATGGCTAGGCTAAGCAAGGGTAAGAGGAAACCTCCGGACTGGTTAATAGCTTTTCTCTTTGTATCTATAGACATTCTTTTATTAGCAAACAGTTTTATCCACTTTTTCTGTATTTTCAAAAGCTGATACTAGCGAGCCATCAGCGGGATGTTACCACGGAGTGGATTAAAAGCAAATTCACAAATGGAAAGTATGAGATCCGCCGACCCTTTCCGTAATATAATTTTCCTCTGCCGGGGGGATGACTTATAAAGGGTATTCAGCATCGTTAGATTTGACTTTAGTCATGTAGACATATTTTTTAATATTTTAAAGCTTTTTTCTTAGGAATGTACACCGCAGGGGTCTCCCAGGAAAACACACTTGCCCTAAGAAAAGCTCTTCTGGCGTTTGAGCTTTCAAATCTACAAATAAGGTCTAGAGGTGGCATCTTGAAAACATTCAACAAAGTAACAAAGTCTTGCTAAGGGGAAATAGTTCATCATCACACAAGAATTCAGGTATTTCCTGAACAAAATTAATGTTTAGTTTGTTCATCAGCTCATCATAGAGGTTGCCGACACGTATAACACCATAAAATGTTATCAGGAACTTTAGACAATGTCTCATTACAATTTTCAAGTAATGTTTTGATGAAAAAAAGATTTTCCACTATTACTAGGACCACAAATGATACATGAAAATGATACTTGCATTCTAGCATCAGAACAATGAGTTACAGACATTTTACAGTACCACTAAAAAATAAAAAAAATGTTACCTTTGAGAGTCCTATACCCATATGTTTTAGTTCCTGAACTGACAAATTCTACAATCTCATCACCAGAGTCCAACTCACTGGTGAGACCCCCCAGGTAATCGCCCAAAGGCGGTACACATTCATCTTTATGACTTTTGAAGATGATCCTATCTGTGTCTGTGTACAAGCAACGGTCTTGTAAACGATCTATCAAATTGTACAGCTTGAGCCTAGCATATGCGATCTTTAAAATACCTATGAAAACTTTAGCATTCCCCAGTTTACAGCACCTGATGTCCTTGTGACGCCACTGCACCAATGCCACCTCGTCCTTTAGAAAAGAGAAATGACTTACATCATACAGGTTTAAGAATATGTACTCTAAAAACTTGTCAGGATCTCTGATCAAAACCGTGTTTGACCTGTCTGGATTTTGACACATCTTACCCCACAGAGAGTTTAGCTACAGACCTCTTGGCCAGGTTGACTGAAATTCTCTTCCTCCAGCTTAACCCCTTCATTCTCTTAATATTTTTTAACATACTCCTTTTTTGTAGTTTCATCAACCACCCAGGATGGATAACCTTAGCTCTGTTGTTTGGTTTTCAAAAACATTTTAATGTAGTCTGAAAACAGCTCGTCTGTTCTATTAGGAAAGTGCCAGATCCCCAATCCTTTCATCACTCTGTACCCCTTCTGTAGGGCCGTCATCAGCTCCATACTGCACCATGCACCTGTCAGGGCCCTCTCATCATCCCCATGATCACAGCTACACTGTTGTTGCTCAGCGCAGGTTCTACAGAGAGGGAACAAGAGTTTCTTCTTTACCCGGTAGGGAAGAACAGGGGCCCACAATCCCCTGGGAGGTAAAACCTTTACCTTGATGATGTTGAAGTAGTTTTCCAATGGCCCAAAGTCACGATAAAGGATAACGAAGTGGCCTATGGGGTACATTTTTACCTTATTCACATAAGGGTAGAGGGAGGTGAAGTCATAGTAATCGATTATTTCACCAGGTTGAACTGTATAATACAGCTGTAGGGCATTTGTATGCTCTCCAAACAGCACATCCTGTGGATTTAAATGCTCTGGAAAGTCAAAGGTTTTGAGAAATCTTTTTACATCATCATCATTCTTTTTCATGTCATTCCATTCATCTTCCCACATGATGGTGACAGGCAATTTGTGAATGCACTGCAGCATCTGAATTTTGTTAAGACTGTTCTGGTGAATGGGTCCGAAGGTTTCTGAGGCTTTACTTAAACGGTGTGGCATGCACTTATCACATCCGTGATAAAAGCAGAAACTCGAGTGATTTGCGCGTTTGACCATCTACAAAAAGTAACCATCTACAAAATAATTTCTGATCTTGGTTCTGATCTGATTGTAAAGTGTGTACCAGGAACATGGTATGGAATATTTTCATGCAGACAGACGCTATGGTAATTGACTTGAATGGGTCAATGCCTGTTTCTCTCAGAATCTCACTCTTGAAAATTTTACACCCTGTTTTCAAAGTCTTTACATCCTTACAGCAGTATTTTTTAATCTCTTTTCTGAAGTCAAAGACTTTGCCAGTGACTGTTTTATACCAACCAAAGAAATCCTGCCTTTCTTTGGGCTTCATTGTATCCACCCCGTAAAACGCAGGCTGAGGATACGACACCACATAGTTCTGATTCTCTAGGGTGTTGTAGAAATGGGGAAATGTTCCTTTTTTGCATCTGTAAACCCCATGAATTTTGGAATGTTGCTAAGTTTCATAGGTAGGAACAAGAGACAGTCTATCAATCTCTGCTGATAAGCTGTATCTTCAAAGCACAACATTTTCCCCCCTTGCACTATGATAGTAGGAGTAACACCTTCTTTCACCAGATAATTCAACAAAAGGTAGGAATCATAACCCCTTTCATGGTGTGCTATGAATGTGTACCTTTCGAATTTTCTTTGACGGTACAGTTTTAAAAAGTCTTCGATGCACCCATCCCCATCAGCCATCCACACACCCCCATTAAACCCCATGCTGCATATAAAATTTGTTATATGCATGCCCATTTCCTGTCTGGACTCTATATCATAAAATATGTAACGTTCATACACAATCTCTACTTGTGCCAGTTGTATGAAACATTCGTGTTTGACCTCCGATTCTATTTTTTCATTACAGACACTGCACAGAGGCTGAGGACATTTATGTTCTTTTTTACCTGTGCTAAAGGGGCTCAGATGTTCAATCCACATTTGGGGCAGTAGAAACCTATTTTGCATAATGCATATGTTTCACCCAGCATCGATTGTTGTTAGTGTTGTAAAAAACATAATGATGTTTCATCTTCTTTTGGAAAATCTGCAGAGGTGTGCAATTTTACTCCTAACACCTCTACTGGGTGGGTGCACTATCTGAATCACCAGTTCCACATTATCACTTGCCAGGATCTCAAGATTGCTCTGTATAGCTTTCTCAAGCGTAGTTATAAAACAGTCTAGTCCAACAGCTCCATTATTCATGTTGTGATGAAACATTCAGGTTAGGACCTTGAACTAGAAAATGTACAGGCATCTCTCTTACCAGCTATTTCATTAATGGCATCCATCATGCCGTTTATAACCTTTAGAACGTAATTGTAAAATTCTGCAAAACTGTTAACGTTACCCAGTGAGGCAAAATTTACTCTGCTCCTAATTTCTGTGTTATTGAACTTTTCTCTACATATTATTCTAATGTCAGGATCTACCTCATGCCCTGTTTGTTCCATTTTCATATGGTTTTCATCATTATCTGAAGGGAAAAATTCTACATCAGTTTCATTTGTTCTAGGACTCTGTTCTTTGTTAACAAAACTGGTTGAAGAATTCTGTGAACCCAGCTGTTGAGTACATTCAACACTTCTCATTTAACCTAAAATGAGCCTCTCATTTAACGCAGCCAAGCACTGATGCAGTTCATAGAAGGTATCATAGAAGGTATTTTGACTAACCTGTATGTTTTCAGGATTCTGCAGTACGTATTCATTTTGACTAATAGTTTCTGGTGTTAAAGCTAGACTTTCATTCAACTGATTTACGGCATGTAGTACATATTGGCTCAAAGAATCTTGTTGGCTTAGACTATTTTGTAAATTTAATAAGCTTTGATTCAGTTCATAGGAAATGTCAATTTGACTAAACCCACTGTGTTATTTTTTTGAAGCATTACGTAGTGGGTCATTATTCGGATGTTTCTGCGCTATAGTATGATACCGTATATTCAGTATGCAGGTGTAACAGTAATATTCCTTCTGATGTACACTGATTTAGAAATCTCAACATGTCATACAATGCAGAACCAAACCAATCCCCAGGACCATACACAAGCGTAGAGATCAGTTTAGCAAATGCTCGATCCAGAAGTTCTTTTTCATAACATAGATCAGTCAACATATGTTCCCGTTGCTGCTGCTGTTGCTTCTCCCACTTCTGTGTGACTAGAGGATTTCTAATTCTTAATATTTTCTAAAACATTCCACCATTAATTATTAATCTTAAATAATGATATTCTTCCATTCCATTGAAATTTTATATATAAATATTTTATAGTTAATTTTGATCACCTGGCAAAAAAGTGTATATACTCAGCAAAAACCATCACAAAGGCAAAGTTCCTTCAAAAATGATTCAGTCATCAAAATAGCTTTAAACAAAAATAAAACAGTAAAATAAAGACAAATACAACTTTTTGTAATTAATTAATAATCTGTCTATGCACATCCAGGTCTAAGATCATTTGTGAACGATTTGCACTTGTTCACTTTAACATTAGTTATCTGAAATTATACAAGCTTATTTTTCCATCATTTAGGTTGCATTTGAGCTCGTCTAATACAAAACAAAAATGTAAAAAAACAAAAAAAAACAAAACGCCTTTGATTCTTGGGGTGTATAATGTGTCTTTTGATGCTGGAGATTAATTTTCAGTCATGCTCTACATTTCCTGATTCACTTGGGTAAATAAATAAATTCAACACTTTTCCACTATTTTCCACTAGGTGTCCTAGACATCTCCACAGTGTCCAAAAACCTCTCCAAATGCACACAAAGTCATCAGTCACTATACACTGAGTTTGCATGTTTATTTTGGCTAAAACATCACAGTAAGTTACTTTAGTAAGTTCCACAACAATTATAGCTTCATAGCATCATTGTTATTAGGGGAAAATACTGTAATACTGTAAATGCTGTAATACTGTAAAGAAATAATAATCTTTCATTTATACTTACATTTTGTAGAAGGATTACGATTTTTTCCAGCAGTGAATGGAAACACCCAGTGATTTGCGATGCAAACATTGTAGCTAGTCCATGCTAGAAGCACCCAGACAACTCCACATAAACTTGGCGATCCAATCATTCTTACGGCTGCATGCGTTTTGCCAAAGAGCGTCAAACGCATGCGCAACACTTTGTCTGCTTACAATGCAGAAGCTGGTTGACAGTAGTCTAAGTGTCCACTATTTGTTGAAACAGCTGCCAATCACGACGTTTGCCACTGAAAACGCTTGTGAAGTAATATTAAAGTTCCCCTCCCCTTCACACCTCCGTGAGAATTGCTTTCATTCAAAGACAATGGCGCTGCAATGGCCAATAGAAATCAATATATTGATGAAAGCCAGTGTGTGTCATGGTGTGATGTCACATGGAGTGATGTCAGTGTTGTGGCCATGTGCTTCAAAGTGTCACTAAAGTCTCAGGCTTTTGTTGTTCTACGTCACTAAGCATTTTTTGTTCTAGCTGCAAGCTAACGGTGCTTTAACCTACCTATGCTTTAGTTATCTTGAAATAATTGAGGTTCATCGCTAGAGGGTGCTGTTCATTTTTATGACCACAGCTTTCTTTTAATTATATATTTTATTATGGAAGAAGTTGTAACATTTACTGGGAGGTGCATGGCAGAGTGAGACATACCTGCTGTGGGCTTGTTTGCTGACCCCTCAGTGAAATCAAATGTGGTTGCTGAAGTTCTTATAGTGTGGAAAATAAAAGGAAACGTCAGTGCCCGAGATATATTTGCAGTATATTTGACAAACTAAATTACATATATTTGATTTGGGATTTTCATCCCATTTGCAATAAGTTTGATAGACCACTGAAACATACTTGAAGTGAGATTTTCATTCCATTTGCAATATATTTGACACACCACTGAAATATACTCGAAGTGGGATTTTCATCCCATTTGCAATATATTTGACACACTAAATGAAATACTTGCATTGGCAATTCATGCCATTTGCAGTATATTTGACATACTAGATGACATATTTGAATTTGGGTTTTCATCCCATTTGCAGTATATTTGACACAATCAATGACATATACCTGAATTGGGATTTTCATCCCATTTGTAGTATATTTGATACACTAAATGACATATTTGAATTGGTATTTTGACACACCACTGAAACATACTTGAAGTGGGATTTTCATCCCATTTGCTGTATATTTGACACACTAAATGACATATATTTGAATTGGGATTTTCATCCCATTTTCAGTATATTTGACCAGACTAAATGACATACTTGCATTGGGATGACATACTTGCATTGGTATATTTTCCATCCCACTTGCAATATATTTCACAACGTTAAAATATACTTGAAGTGGGAGTGTCAGATCTCAGTTTTGGAACAAGATATCAAGGCAAAAGGAGGGCCCCTGTATACATCTGGGTCTCTTCTAATCAAACTGTGAGTTTGAAGAAGATTGGAAAAAGTCAACATTTTCAGGATCAGGACCATGTAGGGTCATGAAATTTCATGGGTGGGATGTAGGAGGTCTCTTGGATGACATATTGTGGCCCCCTAGGTGATCACAAACAACAAAAATCAACTGGTATCCAAAACAAGTATATGACATATGAATGGAAATATACTTGAAGTGGGGTGTTTACAAACAGTGTTTAGGATGGGGCACAGACTTTACCGCATCAAATGCTGACACAGCTGGGTGCCCCAAATAACATATCAGACAGCCGTGTTGCTACGCCCTTCCCCAGCCAAGAAAAAAATCAACAAATTTATTCTTGAAAAATGTTTTCTTCCTGCTCCTGTGTGTCTGTGTCCAAATCTGCACACAATGCAGGGAGAAATCTTCTGGGTTGTTGTAATAGAAAACAACACACTAGGGTGTCCTCCTTTCACACACTGTCTCATGGGTTGGCCCTGGCAAACATAATGAATTTTTATGTCAATCTGACCTTTCTAAAGGGTGTCCAAAACAAGTATATGAGATATGAATGGAAATATACTTGGAGTGGAATGTTTACAAACAGTGTATTAGGGAGGGGCCCAGACTTTGTCGTGTCAACCGGTGGCTCATCTGGATGGTGAACAATATATCAGAAGCTCGAGTAGCCACAGCTTATGGAAAACTACTCCCTGTTTCATAAGCTCTAGGGGTCTGGCACTTTAATATGTTGTCTCTGAAGCCTCCCTTACCCCGCCAGTGAAATCATGTGACCCTACAAGTTAGGGAAAGTTACTTTCTGTTCCTTAACTTCTAGGTGTCAGGCACTTCCATTTTTGTCCTTGGGGGTGCCACTTTGTGAATGGATGCACTTTGGGGCCAATCCGGCCTTCCCTGACCTTTTCTGACCAGTGTCCATTTGGTGCCCATTCATATATACTCAGAGTGGGATCCATTAGACAGACAGACAGACATGGACAGCACAGCTGTAGTGGACCAATGAACGGACCATCCCACTCCAAGTATATATGACACCATCCAACATGCTTGATTTGGTGTTTTAGCTTTCTCTGTACTCAAACTGCTTTCAGGGTGTTCAATCTGTATGTGGAACTAGGGTCTAGGGTGGGGTGAGGGGCAAGAAAGCAAAAGAGCGCTAGTGAGTCCCAAAACCTGTATATTGACCGTTGTAAGCATGTCAGTAAAGGGCAGTAAAGGACAATCACTTAACCTAGCACGTACTGGGATCCAAAATGAGCTAGCAAACCTATTGCGCATATATGTGTCCAATGGCAGTATGTAAGAATGGGGCCCGATCCATAAAAGTGTATGTCAGTACTAACTAGTGAAATAGCATATTGTCAGACATTTTCTCTAACTTGTCTTTCACTCCTGATTTGCACATAGATGTTTAAAAAATTGAGTCATATTTAAACATTGTTTCCTTGAATATTCTCTAATGTTTTGTCTTTAAGTAATGAACAGTTTTTGAGGTCCTTCATCACCTGTGCAAGTAAAGTACTTCTGAATTAGTGGTAGGAGAAGTCAGTTTATATATGAAAAATTAGTTGTGTGCTTTATATTGTTTGTAAGAACTGTTTCTTTTTATTTAGAAATATGCAGACTAAGTGCTCAGGTGAAATTAGTGTGATAAAAATGTTCCCACCTATTAGTTCAAGTTCAAACTTCAAAAGGCTTTTTTTGTCATTTCAGCTTTATACAAGTACACTGCAAAAATGAAACGATGTTCCTCTCGGACCATGGTGCAACATAAAACAAGTGCAACAGACAGCACTCTACACGAGTGCAAACAATGCAATCCAGTACAATAATGTCATACAATAAATAATTACAGGACAGGACCAATATACAAAGAACAGACAGTGCATTTATTTTTACCAGTACATAGTATTGGGAATATGTGAAGTGGGTTGTGCATAGGAGTCAGTGACACGCGATACTCAACATAGCAGTCACTGGTAGCAGCCAGAACAGTTCAGAGTACAGTGCTGATTTAGTACAGTACTCTAGCAGTAAGTAGGAATGATGTGCAAGAGTGCAAAAGGAGTGCCTATATGTGTGTGAAGTTTGACTTCAGCAACTACTCCGATACAAAAACAATGTGTGTGTGTGTGTGTATCTGTGTATGGATATGTATGTATGTGTATGTGTGTGTGTGTGTGTGTGTGTGTGTGTGCGCGTATGTACATGACTGTGTATAAGAGAGAGAGATAGTATATACTAATGGTTATATAATTATATATATATATATATATATATATATAATTATATGTATATATAAATATATATAATTATTATTATGATATATGATATGATGTGACATTATATGAAAATAAAATAAAACACAATGAGGGATCCTCAAAATAGTTTTATTGACTTTTTTTTTAAATTTGAGAAATAGTGATTAAAGATCAAGTGATTAAAGTAAATAAAAGTTATCAGTCTTAAACAAATATGTACCACATAGTATTTAATGTCCGCTCTGCTCCACTGCCGGTCATGTACTGATACTCAAACATGTGTATGGGTCTCAGTTGTGTCGCTATCTGCCTCTCTCTTACTCACCCACTCACTCACCCATCCCACTCTCCTCCCATTGGCTGATTCTCTAAAAAGTCACACCTCCTCCCGAGTCCCTCCCCCTAATTTACATGAAAATCAATTCTGACAAAAATTGATATATGCCCCAAAATTTCAAATTTTGCCACCTTTTTCTTTCTACCCAACCAACCAGACCTGTGTATAAGAGGTTTCTCTAATTGAGAAATATTGTCATGATTAAAGAAAATTAAAGTTTTCAGTCTCAGTTTTTTTCCACTTTCACTGTGTGTTCAGTATCCTCTCTGACAGACACACTGCAGTCAGGGGTCATTGACACACACACTCTCTCTCTCACACCTCCTCACATCTTATCTGCCATATGTACTAAAACAGGGCAATAAGTAAACTTTTCACAAAACATAAAGTTTCCTTTTATTTATTTTTTCTCTGATCTCTAAGCCAGTGTACTTCCTCTATAAGTTTTATCACACAAGGTTCTTGTCCGTTATCACATGTTGGGCCCTTAACACTTTACAGTGCATTCCACATCTGAGAGTGGTGTTGTGGAGGGGTGAATTGTAATTTACAGCTTTTATTCGAAAACCATCTCTTTTCCCCACCTACATTTCTTTCTTAAAGTCATGTTTTACGGTACTTCACTCCTTTAGGTCACAGTCGTAATTGTAAGCGATACATCTGAAAACTTTTGCCAAGACCTCTGAACGAACATGGACATGGCTTAGCAGTTATCAACAGGTACGTTCTTTTTATCCATTCATGTTATAACTTATATTAGTATAAGTTACTAAAAAGGCTAACGTGTATTTAGCTATTTATTTAGCTAATGGTTGAAATACTTTATCGTTCGTTGTTTGATTTAACTCGTTGGGGCCTAAATTCAGGTCTAGATAAAACCTACAAGACCTGTACTGTCAGGATCTGAAAATTATTAATCGGATTAGAAAATGAGTACATTGGTCAGTCGTCTTTTATCACCGCCACATATTAGCTAAACTAGGGGGAAAATAGCAATGTTCTTTCATGAAGGTATTTTATGAATTAGCCGATTGGATATCTCTACCGGTTGTGTAAATTAATTGTATTTTATCAAACAATCAATACGTATTATGTACAAGCTATTGTAACTATTCTTTTCGTGAACTATCTAGGAAATTATATTGTCTTTATTCTGATGACTACTGATCATTATGTAATATGCCCAATGTGTTTTAGAGTCTGTGAAACATTTTGATCGACTGAAACTCTTTTGATCGACGGCTATTCTTATTCTCATGGCTAGCTATATAGAAAAACTTTAACTTAGAAGTAGGTGATTCTATTTACTTAAATTAAACATTAAATGAAGTAACATCAATGTGTTTTAGTGTAAAGGATACCATCATGATGATCTTTCCTATGCACGGTCTATAATGCTATTCTGTGTATTTTTGTAGGTTCAGACGATCATGAGTTCCTTGAATCTGTCGAGAGAATTGCTGATCAAGGTAATTTCTTATTTGTGAACTTTTAGACATTTTATTTTTATGAATTTTATTTATCATATTAAAATTTTTGTTAATTTTTATCAGCCGATATAAGGACACATGGTGATGAAACAGTTCATATAATGAATGAGTTGATACAAGTTAATCCATTCTAGAGCGAGTCTAACATATGTTAAAAGACCGCATTTTGTCTAAAGGTTTATGCAGTGCATTCATTTGTCACACAGAGGCAGAAGGGGTGAATCCCTCTATCGTCATCCACTATTCATCGAGCCCCCTGGCTGAGCTCACAATCTTTTCAGGGGACCTCATACAACCGGCAACATCTATAGAAACGTATGTACAGGTCAATGTGGCTTATAACATACGTCTAAATAACTCTAGGCCTATTCAAGCTGTTCAACCACTAACCTGTAGGCCACCATCACCGTTTAAGTATAATTTTAAAAGCATGATTATTAATCACATTTATACCAGAATAATTGAATCAATTTTTTTCCAAGATGGCTTGGATGATGGGGACCAGGGGTTGACTCTGTTCGACTGGGAGGAGGAATTAAGAATGCCTCCCCCATCATGTGACTGATCTGATAAAGAATTCTAACTGCTTACTGAAAATAATCAATTTTTTTCCCAATCAATTCCTAAAGTTGTTATCAACATTGTTTAGTCAACAGAAGCAACAGCGGCAGCAGCATCACCTCCTGACCATCTTTCACAACTGGAGCATATATTGCCTGACCTGTTATGAAAAATAACTTCTGGATCGAGTGTTTGCTAAACTGATCTCTACACCTGTATATGGTCCTGGGTGGGGAACACACACCCACACGTCCTTGTTATTGTAGTGGATAATATCTCTGCCTGTCATGCGTAAGACTGGGGTTTGATTCCCTGATGGGGAGACTCTGTACACTAGGTGCTCAGTTGGACAGCATTTTGTCAGAGGCACACTGAGCCAGAAAATAGATCAAAACCATGGAGGAAAGTGCAATGCATTATCTCAGGCATTGACCTAAGCTGAATGTTGTCAAGACTCTGCAGCTCAGTACAATAAATTACAATACAATAAGAAAACGTACGGCAAATTGAGTCAAAGCCAAATTTGATAGAAAAGGTACATATGGCTTAACTCGTAGAGTGGATCAATCAAATGATCAATCCTCCAGGTGGGGAGACTCCCAACACTAAGCCCTTTGCTGACAAACTGCTGCCTTGGCTACCTTTTCAGGAAAGATAACCTTACGCTACTTTTTTCTACATAGATGAATCAAGAGTTGACCAAGTTGTAAATCGATCATTTGATAAAGCACCTATGAGAGAAATTGTTACACAGTGGCGACGTGATGTCTTAGAAGTCGTGACAAAACATACATGCCAACAAGGCTGAAACTGAAGAGGTGGTCATGAAAAGTCAAGTGGACACAACGCAAGTCCTGGGGTAGAGTGGAATATTTAGGAGGCTACCTGTGCCTTTTGCCAGCTTCAGTATGCCTGTCAATAATCAGGGTTGTAACCACACCAATAGAAACACTGCCAACACAGTCGAGACTTGCAAAGTCACCTACATGTAAACACAGGACAGCTGAAGTTGGCTCAGCAGGTTGGCATGAACACTTTGTTCATTAAAAAAACGAAAACTAGCTGTTTAAAAACAATTTTGTCACAGGCACACTGAGCCAGAATACACACTGATCCACAACACATCAAAATCAGTGGGATGAGTGCATCTCTGGCATTATCTTGGGCATTATCTTTGGCATTGACCTAAGATGAATGTTGACAAGACACTGCAGCTCAAGAGACTAAATTACAATACAATAAAAAAATATATTGCAAATTAAGTCAAAGCCAAATTGGATAAGAATGGTGCATATGACATAGCTTGTAGTGTAGATCAATCAAATGTTTAGCACACTGAGGTAAGCAAAATGCTCTGAATTATTTGCCATTTTTCCAAGTATTCGAAAAGAAGCACGAATCATAAGCCATCACACCGATGCTGGTAAAAGAGGAAAATGAAGAGTGAGTAAACATGCAACATCGTGCTTCAGGTCTCATGGAAGAATGAATTCCCACTTGCTGTCCAGACAGCAGAGTCCCTTGCAGTTTTCAAACACAGACTGAAGACCCATCTATTTGTGGAATATTTAAATGACAACTGACCCTGCTCCCATATTTACTGACAAAATTGATACTTATTGCAGGGTATTGTGTATTACACTGCTGTTGTTTATCAAACTCTAATACATATTGTTTATTACACATTGTTTAAAAGAGATCTTATGTATTTTGTACTTCTAGATATCAGAATTAACTATACCCGATGCTAAGATGCTGGAGTCTCATCGCTCCCATGAGGAGCAGATGTACTGGAGTGGGAGTGATCACCTATGGAGAGCAGATCTATGTTGTATGGACCACATGCACACACTTATGCCTAGTATATGACACACAATAACATGGACCTCAATCAGATACACACACATACGGTTACAACCCCAGGTCAGTTGTTTTGTTTGCATGTCCTCTGTTTCAGGTTAAGTGTCTAGTCGGCCACTGTCTCCATCCATGCACCATGCCAGTGACTGTGAGCCGCACCAGTGACCTCTAAGAAGTAAATATCTCCTTTTTGTCTGCTCTTGTCGAGACTGCAGAATTTACCAGCCATAAGAGGATCAGTAGTTCCCAGATGTAAGGTGACTGTAATTAATGTAACTTCTAGCCAAAGTGACACATTCAGAAGAATCTCTCTTTACTGCATTTGTAGGTGGGTAGAAGCGTAGAAGCCTGTGACCCCATGACGAACACGCGGACAGACATCCCCACGGTGCTCAACCCATGAAGCAGCTATTGCATTGAGGTGGCAACACACTCTCTCACCAACACACACACACACTTACACACACACTCTCACTCACTGAGGCGATGATGATGATGAGAATGATGATGGGGAAATATTTTGTCACATAAAACTGTCTCACAAAATGGATTGTATATAGGTGTATACAGGCACCATAAAGGAAGACAACAGACAACAGATAGTAGTTACACTGTCACACTTTTGTGGAAATTTACTTTGCCTCACTTTACTTTGCTTTGTGTTTCTATAGTCACAGCATAACAGTCCGTAAATAGACGCGAGAGCCAAGGACATCAGCGGCTCACATGCTGTTCTACCCATAGAGATAGAAGAAGACTGTTCTAACCGTAGAGATAGAAGACGGCACCTGCGCTCAGGCTAACCAAAACATACAGTTCAGATACCTTGTAGGAGCTGTTTTTTCTCTTTTCTTTCTTTTCTTCTCTGTGTATAAGGGGAGGGGGACTTGTACTGCAAGTCAGTTCTTTTTCTCTGTTATACAGGGGACAAAACTCAATAAACTTTTTACTACTCAATGCATAAGGCTGTCTGTGTTTGATGTGCTCTCATTTTTCCACCACAATTTGGCGTTGTCGGCAGGATGAGCAGCTCCACCGCCGAGGAGGAAAATCAACACCTCACTGAGGACGCTCCTTGGCAAGGCTGATCTGGGAAGGAACACCCAGTCGGGGAAAAGTACCGCCAGAGTGAAGGTGTTTTCCCTCATCTTGCAGTGTCTGCCTCATCTTCAAAAAGAACCGTGAGTGGGAGAGAGCAGTGATTGTCTAAGTAAACAGACGTTTATATTCCCTCTGTGTGGCCGTTCGGGAGTTCTCCTCTAGCATATGAATATTTCAGATGTACTTGAAATAGCTTTGTTACGACGGTGCAAAGTAAAGTGAATCAGTAGCCTGCTGATAGTGAGGTCCCTATTGCTCAGACGTGAGATTAGGGACGTCTAGGAGACGTAATCGGTCCGGACCTGGGAGGAGAATCAGTCCACGAGTGAACAGAGCGTAAGCTACGTTAACGGGACTAAATTACAGCAGCGCATGCATTGAGAAAGTAATAAAATGGGATCCCAAAATACTAAATGAATGCAATATGACCCGTCCGAGTGGAACCAGCCCTTACATAATGACATGCGAAGGGACTATGGGGAGAGTGCCCTAAAGTGGTTGCTCATATGGGTAGATTGTTATGGGTTCCCTCGAAATGGGAGCTTGAGTGTGAAACTGCTTAATAATATACTTAGACGTATTGAAAACTGACCAAGGGATTCTGGTCAGCGTAAGGTATGGGATAGACACTATGGGAATATTATAGCAAGTCTTAAAATGTGGATAACAGGAAAAAAAAAACAAAACTAAGGGGATTGGGAGGGGGGATGAACCTAACTCCACTTCTCAGTGTGTGTCCTCCAGAGCCGATCCCGATCTCGACTTCGCTCCACCACAACGGAAACCAGCAGCCGTGGTGCCTGATCCAGTAGCAGCAGAACATCCACCCTCCTATGGACTGCCTCAAGCAGGACCACACACTGGTCTCTTAGATGAAGCCCACGCAATACAATGAAGGCATCCCCTTCAGAGCGATTAACCAGGAAATGGATGCCTACACCTCGTTCGGACTCAGCAGACTGGCTGAAGACTATGCCAGACATCATGAAGCTCAAATTCAAAGAACAGAGCAGACAACATGGATCAAGCCATGTTCACCATGATGCAACAAGTGGCTCCCAGGGGGAGAGGATGAGGAAGGGAGCAAGATGCTCCAGGAGGGAGAGACATGTCATGGAGAAATCGATGTTACAACTGGAAAAGAAGGACATTTTTTCAGAGACTGTCCAGACCCAGATGGACAAGCCACGAGAAACGATCTGGAAGAGGTGGACTGACGGGCAGAGGAGAGGCGGGACGGCTGTGAGGGACCACTAACCCCATCAGGAAAGGGAAGTGCCAGATTTTTATTCTATGTATTCTCAACAATTAAGTAAGGGACCCCTAGCATTACCCCAAGTTATCTTAACTGTTAACAGCAAACAATCAAAGTTTTTAGTAGGTAGCGGTGCCACACACTCAGTAATTCAAGCCAAAGGGTTCAGTGTACCAATTACTAATAGGACGGTGTCCATAATGCGAGTGGAAAGGTGGCGCATGAAAGAATGTCTGCGCCTCTCCAATGTCAGGTGGGGGAACAAAAATTTTGACATGGGTTCCTTATTTCCTCTGTGTGCCCAATCAACCTGCTGGCTCGAGATTTGATGTGGAAATTGAGTTGTACTTTAGTAAGCTCCCCAAATGGACTTAGTGTTACCTTCGCGGAAGACGACGCCAGTGCACAGATGGTGCCTCTGGGAGAGGGGGAGCCAGGATATATCTACGAGTGGGGGTTGCAAAGGGGGTCAAGGAAAATAACCGAACACATGATCAAAACCGCCAGAAGGGCAACTAATGTTAAATTTACTTATATGGATGCGGAATGTTTGCATGTGACTGCATATGTTTCCGATGGTCCAGATAAGCAGTATGCAGAAGCTTTTTTCTGTCATGAAAACCTAGAGACCATTAGAACTAAATATTTGTACTGGGATGATGATTTTGTAGCTGCGCATGCTGAACTGTCAGATGAACAGAAATGGTGGTATGATGTTGAGTGCTCCATCCCCCATGTCTTACTAGGAAGAAATAATCCTTTTAGACAATGGCGGGAGGTTGGACCCTGGATAAGATGACTGAGTCATCTCCACAGATGGGAACCCACTGAACAACCCACTATTTACTATAATGCAGGGGTAGATGCATTCCGAATGGCTTACCTCACCTCACCAGAGTGCACCCTTGACTAACTTTGTAGCATCGGAATCCGAGCATGATAATTATTTGAGCGAGGTACCAGATATCTTATGGGCTAAAGGGAAAAACAATGTGGGATTAATCAAAAATTGTGAGCCAGTACAAATCATTCTGAAGGGCGTATACAGACCAAGAGAAGCCTAATACCCATTAAACAAGGAGGCTATAGAAGGTATTAGGCCGGTATTCCGATCCCTTCGAGATGCCGGTGTAATAATACCATGCCCATCCTCGCCTCTCCGTACCGCCAAATTTGCTGTGGAGAAACCAGGGTGTGATGAGTGGAGATTTGTACAAGACTTACAAGCAGTAAATGCAGCAGTACAAGCAAGGGCACCTGAAGTGCCAAATCCGCACACTATATTGTCACAAATAGCACATGACAGTCGATGGTTCACCGTTGTGGAACTGGCGAATGCTTTTTTTAGTGTACCGGTACATCCAGATAGCCAGTATTGGTTTGCTTTTTCCTTTGAAGGAAAACCCTACACGTTTACACGCCTCTGTCAGGGCTATTGTGAATCGCCAACCATTTATAATGCAGCATTAAGACAAAGTTTAGAAGGTCTTACCCTTCCTGCAGGCACAACTCTGCTGCAATACGTGGATGATTTATTATTAGCGGCGCCAACAGAGGAGTTGTGCAAGCAAGCCACTTTATGCCTGTTGAGACATTTAGCTGCAGAAGGGCATAAAGCTAGTTGCAAAATTACAGAACTGTAAAGACGAAGTAACTTTCTTGGGGCATATCATTAAGGGGAATACACACAGGCTGTCTCACAACCGAGCACAAGCTATCATTTCGCTACCTAAGCCAACCACAAAGAAACAGGTGTTATCTTTTTAGGCATGTGTTCCTAATGTCGCATGTTTATTCTGTCCTATGCAGAACTGGAGGGACCACTACGGGCCATCATTCCCACCGAAGCCAGGAATGCGGTGCAGTTGGCCTGGACCCCAAAGGCGGAAAAGGCGTTTGTAGAATTGAAACAAGCACTACAAAGCCTGCCTGCCCTAGGTTTCTCTGATCCCAACAAACTTTTCACTCAGACGGTAGATGAGACAGGTGGTTATATGATGTCGTTTCTATGCCAGAAACATGGAACATATCAAAGACCAGTAGCTTACTTCTAGGCAAAA
This sequence comes from Electrophorus electricus, assembly GCF_041902795.1. Lineage (NCBI taxonomy): Eukaryota > Metazoa > Chordata > Actinopteri > Gymnotiformes > Gymnotidae > Electrophorus > Electrophorus electricus. The sequence continues at coordinate 24,176,901 of NC_137511.1, forward strand.
TTAGACACGGTGGCACAAGGGCTACCAGCTTGCCTCAGAGCAATAGCAGCTGCCGAGAAGGCCATACTAGCCTCAAGAGATATAGTGGCATACTCCCCTCTTACTGTTTTAATCCCACACACAGTATACCGAATACTGCAGGACCAGAGAGTGTCACACTTATCAGCCCAGCGATGGCTGCGATACCACACCGCCCTCTTAGACATGCTTTGACCCTCTTAGACAGGCTTTTAAAAAATGGCGCCGGTGAGGTCGGCTGCCGTCATGACTGCTCCGTCCACACCTGGCACTTTTTTCGCTCTTTTCGCTATCTTTTTTGGTCTTTTCGCTCTTCCCGCTACCCCTGATTTCTCTGCAGCCCTTCTCTACACACCACGGCGCGTATCTTGTACAGCAGAGACGCCCTTATTTCTCTTAATCTACATAGCACTCACCTCAAGCCGTCTGTAACCCCGGACCCAAGATGGCCGACGGAGATCCTGAGGGAAAACAAAAGACACGTCGTGAGGAAAAGGCCTCGAGGGAAGCGAGCCGGCGTCAGGAACAGGCTGAGGGCTCGCGCACACCGAGCTCCCTTACCTAGCATCCTGCTAGCCAACGTCCAGTCTCAACAAGCTCGATGACCTCCGGGCCAGGATAAAGTTCCAGAGGGACATTCGGGACTGCAATCTCCTCTGCTTCACCGAGTCGTGGCTGAACCCAGCGGTACCAAACCACGCTATCCAGCCGGCCGAGTTCTTCTCGGTTCACCGCATGGACAGGACGGCAGATTCGGGGAAGTCGATAGGCGGCGGAGAGTGTGTGATGGTAAACAACAGCTGGTGTAACAATGCCATTGTTGTTACTCTCACCCGCTCCTGCTCACCCAACCTGGAGCTGCTCGCCCTCAAGCTTCATCCTTTCTACCTTTCCCGGGAGTTCACTTCGGTCATCATCAACACAGTGTACATCCCACCTCAGGCTAACATGGACACTGCACTATGTGAACTTCATGAGGCTCTCACACAGTTTCAGACACAGCACCGGGACGCTGCACTTATTGTGGTTGGGGATTTCAACAGCGCTAACCTCAAGCGTGCAGTGCCCAACCTTTACCAGCACATAACCTACCAGGGGAAATAGGACACTAGACCACTGCTACACCCCATACAAGGATAGTTACAAGGCACTAGCTCATCCACCATTTGGTAAGTCGGACCATGCCGCCATCTTCCTCCTACCAAAATATAAACAACGGCTGAAACGGGAAGCTCCGGTTCAGAGGGAGGTCGAGCGCTGGACAGACCAATCGGTGGCCGCTCTGCAGGACGCTCTGGATGATGTGGACTGGGACATGTTCCAGCACAGCACTGATGATGTCAGCGAGTTTACGGAGGCAGTAGTAGGGTTTATTGGGAAACTGGTGGACAACATGTTCCCAAGAATCACCATCAAGAAGTTTCCCAACCAGAAGCCCTGGGTGGACAGAACCATCCGTGAGGCTCTGAATTCTCACTCTGCTGCCTACAATGAGGGGATCATCAGCGGGAACATGGACAAGTACAAGTCTGCAGTATAGGAAGTGCGCAGGGCGGTGAGGGAGGTGAAGCGGCGCTACGGGAAGAAACTAGAGACACAGTTCCAGCAGAGTGGCTCTAGATCCCTGTGGCAGGGACTACGGACGATCACGGACTACAGGAGCCCACCCTCCGGACTGATGAGTGCGGATGAGTCTCTGGCGACCGAGCTGAATACATTCTTCGCTCGCTTTGAGGCTACATCTAGCAGCGCTAATGCTAACAGCACTAATGCTAACAGCGCTAGTGCTAACAGCGCTAATGCTAACAGCGCTAATGCTAACAGCGCCAATGCTAATGGCACTAGTGCTAACAGCACTAATGCTAGCAGCGCTAGTGCTAATGGTACTATCGGCGCAGCCAATGGCGCATGCGCGGGGCCCACCATAGAACAGCACCCTCTCATCATCACGGAGAGTGACGTGAGGAGAATGTTTAAAAGGGTGAATACCAGGAAGGCGATGGGACCGGACAGTATCTGCGGGAGGGTCCTCAAAGCCTGCGCAGATCAGCTAGCCCCGGTATTCACCGATATCTTCAATCTCTCCCTGACGCTCGGTATCATCCCGTCCAGCTTCAAGCGATCCACCATCGTCCCCGTCCCGAAGAAACCTCGACCCTCCGACCTCAATGACTACCGCCCTGTTGCCCTCACATCAGTCGTGATGAAGTGGTTTGAAAAGCTAGTCAGAGACTTCATCACATCTTCACTGCCAGCCTCCATGGACCCACTGCAGTTTGCATACCGCCACAACCGCTCCACTGACGATGCAATTGCACATCTGCTCCACACTAAACTGACTCACTGCTCGACACACTGCTCGAAGCCATTTTGCTGCCTAAAACAATTGCAGTTGTGAAATGTGCAGCTCACAGAACCACAGAAGACCAAATTAGCAAGGGGAATAATTTCACAGACAAGGTAGCAAAGGCAACCGCAACTAAAACCGCTGTGCAAGCAGTGCAGGAAACAGCTGCTACCCCGCAAGCCACATTACGAGCACTTCAGTCAGGGGCCACTGCCACTGAATGCACCAAGTGGAGGTGACCAGACTGCACAGTGTGCGATGGCGTTTGAACACACACACCCAAGGGCAAACCTTGCCTACCCAAATCATACATGCAGGGCCTGATTAGAATTGCTCATGGGCGTAGCCACATGAGCAAAGGGGGAATCTTAGACAGCATATCAAAGTATTGGTTTGCACAAGGAATCACAAGACTTACCCAAAATTTATGTTCCAGCTGTCTTGTTTTGTGCGCAGCACTCCCTCAAGGGAACCTCCACGCAGACCCCAGTGGCGGGACACCCGCCAGCAATCGAACCATTTCAACATTGGCAGGTTGACTTTGTTGAATTAACCCAGGCAGAGGGTAAGAAGTACATGCTGGTGTGTGTGTGTGTGTATGTTCAGCAAGTGGGTAGAAGCGTTTCCCACGACCAAGCAAGACGCACAAATGGTAGCTAAGATGTTCCTAAGGGAAATCATTCCTAGGTGGGGCCTACCAAAGCGCATCTCAAGTGACAACGGCACACCGTTTGTACATCAAGGCCTTATAGAACTAACCAAACATCTAGGTATTGACATGAAGAAACATTGCAGTTACCACCCCGCTAGCGCAGTGGCGGTGGAGCAGGCTAACGGTACTCTGAAACTGGGACTTAACTGGGTCCAGTGTTTACCATTGGTCCTGTGGCAGATGCGGACCAGACCCCAAAAGCGCACGATGCTCAGTGCCTTTGAGACGGCAGACCACCCAACACAGGTGTAGAGCCTCCACTGACGGATAGTGTACTCCTAACTGAGTCTATGGTACAGTACTGAATGTCATTGCACCGTGCCCTGTCCATTGTATCCAAACAGGTGCAAGCTGTCTTGCCGAGCCACGCAGACAAGCACCTGCATGACATCGCTCCAGGCGACTGGGTATTGTTGAAAGATCTCAGACGAAAGTGGTTGAACCAAGCACAGTGGACGGGACTACAGTTAACAGTTTTAATAAAGGTTTAATTGAGGACAAACCTGGAGAGACCCGTAGCTCATCTGAGTGCAGGTAATGTTTTTGCTTCTCTCTTGGTTGAATTTGATTAACCTAACTAATGATTTAAATGAACTGAAAAGCTACTAAAAGTCTTTGTTTTTTATATACCAGCTGTTCCTAGTGACACATACTCAGAAGATGATTTCAAAAATTATTATCTGGCATATTAATACAAGCACAAATAATGGCTTTAACTGTTTATCAACAGTTTTCACTCATCAAAAGATTTTGTCATCTGACATTTTGGAAATATATAGAGAGGTTTCTTTGAGAGGGAATTTAATTTATTGAAAAAGTGTAGGACATGAGTAAAGAAAATCAAATTCACATTCACAAATCCAAAGACATAACATGGACTGGGATTGGTGGGAGACAGGTAGGTGTGTTAGGTCAGGGTCAGAGTGAATGACAGTGTGAGGCAGACAGCTTGTACCAGGGACACATGTGGCATGGTGTACTATTGTCAGGGAGACATGTGGTACTGATATCAGCAAACGTAGGATATGGATATTGGGAGTCATGTGGCCTGGGGCACTAGTATCAGGGAGTCATGTGGCCTGGGGCACTAGTGTCAGGGAGTCATGTGGCCTGGGGCACTAGTGTCAGGGAGTCATGTGGCATGGGGCACTAGTGTCAGGGAGATGTGTGGCCTGGGGCACTAGTGTCAGGGAGTCATGTGGTCTGGGGCACTAGTGTCAGGGAGTCATGTGGCATGGGGCACTAGTGTCAGGGAGTCATATGGCATGGGGCACTAGTGTCAGGGAGTCATGTGGTCTGGGGCACTTGTGTCAGGGAGACATGTGGCATGGGGCACTAGTGTCAGTGAGACGTGTGCACTAGTTTCAGGCAGACGTGTGGAATGGGGCACTAGAATCATGGAGATGTAGTGTGGGGCACTAGTATCATGGAGATGTGGGGTGTGGGGCACTTTGTTGTAGGAAAGACTCTGAAGTGGCTGTTGCAGACATTTTGATGGCTGGGCTGGCACTCTGATGTCGAGCTGTATGTTTGTTGTTGTGACCACTGTAAAGAACCTGCTTCAGTCTCTCTGCTTTACTGCATCCATGGAGACCGTCACCATGGTCGACCTTGGTCCTTTTCCTACCACCAATGCCGGGGACCTCTATGTCCTTCTAATGACCTACAAAGCACTGAATGGTCTTGCCCCACACTACCTTAGCAAACTCCTAAAAACAGGAGGGAAAACGGAGCAGTGCCATGATTTCTATATGGCATCTGGTGAAATGGGCTTTTTTGGATATTAAAAGCAAACAAATAAACAAAACTCTATTCTTGATGCTACTCCATTGTGTGTGTGTGTGTGTGTGTGTGTGTATAAAATACACCAGCAACATTTAAATGGTCTTTCCTTGTGTTTCCCGTCTTACTACGTTCACTTCTGTCTGCTGGTTTTCCCATCACTCTTTTACAGCTGTACAGTTTTCTGATCATGTCTGCTTTTAAGCACATTGAGTAAACATCCACAGTGTTGGCCAGAAAAGGTCAGTGAACACTTAGATATAAAAATGTACACCCTGGGGTCTGTTTCAGAATGTGGGTTTATTGAAAACCCAGTTGGCTTAGAGTTGAAAGAAACTTAGGGTTTTCTGTTTCTCAAAGAGGGTTTGGTTGACTGGGCTCACTGCACAACACTGGGTCTTTGCTATTCATTTAATGGGCTATTTATTTTTATCTGACGGATGAGCAGCCAAGACAAAATGATGCTGTACCTGTAACCTTAAATCAAAACCCGCACAAAGGAAAATGTTTTTAAGATCCAAATTTAAATAATTGCACAAAATATGGAGCAGTCCCCATTTATAGGATGTAAAAGATGTCAAAAACAGAGACGACTGTCTTAGAACAGCAATCTTAATCGCTTCAAAAATGAGGGACGTGCCAATAGCAGTTTTCCCGCACGCACTGCATCAAGCAGAACGCATGCCAAGAGTTTGGACTTATTCATCCATGCAGTCTGTACTTCACGTGTGGACTTGCTATCCAAAATACATCATTTTTTCTTTCTTTTTTCCATTTTCATTTGATAAAGCTGTGATTGCATATGAGGTAATGTAAGCCTACAACATTTGTAATTTGCAGGACAACCTCAGCCAACTGAATGTTTGCTGTCTAACACTGAAGCTTGAATATCTGACAACAGTTATCCAGGCTTGAATATCTCAGTAATTAGAAAAATAAGTACCAGAATGCTTTATTGTTTTATTTGAAATGTCATTTAAAATAAATGATCTAATTGTAAGTATTTAGCTGGAAACTAGAGTTATATTATACAGTATATCATGAGGTTGATTAGGATTGTAAAATAGTAGCTAGTGAGTTCCGTCCCACTCAACGATGCACACCAGGTTGTGGATGAAGGGGGTTTCCTTTTATTTTCCACACGATAACAACTTCAGCAACCACGTTTAATTTCACTGAGGGGTCAGCAAACAAGCCCACAGCAGGTATGTCTTGCTCTGCCATGCACCTCCCAGTAAATGTTACAACTTCTTCCATAATAAAATATATAAATAAAAGAAAGCTGTGGGTATAAAAATTAACAGCACCCTCTAGCGATGTACCTCAATTATTTTAAGATAACTAAAACATAGGTAGGTTAAAGCACCATTAGCTTGCAGCTAGAACAAAAAATGCTCAGTGAGGTAGAACAACAAAAGCCTGAGACATTGGTGACACTGTTTGAAGCACATGGCCACAACACTGACATCACACTGACATCACAGCATGACAAATACTGGCTTTCATCAGTCTTACTGTATGATAAACACTACATATGTTCAAAGTTACAGTTTAGGCATGGGCATACACACTCAGCCCTTTAGTTTCCTGCATGCTAAAAAATAAGTTTTTTAATGTTAACATTTTAACTACTAAATTCTTTTATAAGATATTCTTTTAAAATGTTCTCTTGTTCTGCTTTAGGCATGTTGAATAAGTTGGATAAAAACTGCCAACCAGCCTGACAACGCATTAATGTCAGATGGTGTATGTCTGCCTGTTGCATTATTTAGCTTCAAACACTAGGTGACATTACAAGATTTTAAAATGTTTTCGGGTCAAAGAAAAGCCAAGTAATTCTCTGTACTTTCATAAGGTGATCTGTGATATATAATAGTAGAATTTGAATGTCTCTGTGATGGGTGCAGAGTGGTGCAAGACTGTTTAAAAGCATAAAGGTTTAGAACTTTTCTGAGGAATCTTAAGATCCTGGTACAGAGAGCTTCCAGACTACTGACCAGGAGAAAAGCAGATTATTAGAAGGACAGGTGAGATTTGTTTTTGTTTTTTTGTTTTTTAAAAGAGAAGTCCAACTTCTTAATAAAGGGTTTTTTTACTTGTCTACTGGACTCCTTCATCCTCTTCTTCTTCCATAATTACTGCCAGCAATCTATATATAATAGGCTGTAATAAGCAATAACAGATTTTTCTCCAACTTCTTCATAATGGATCTTTCACTTGCCAACACCTTGTGACACACACTGGCTTTCATCACTATTACTGTATGATATAAACACTGTACATATGGTCAATGTCACAGTTTAGGCATGGGCACACACACACAGACAGACACACACTCACTCACTCACACACACGCACAAGCCCTTTACTTTAATATCCTGTATGCAGGCATGTTACCTTCTATTCCACCAAGCACAGAAGTAACATCGTATTCACAACATGACAAATATAAGTGCTTTGGAAATTCAGCATAATATTTATCCCTTACTTTAATTCTTTGAAAGGTAGACTGGAAGATATGCAGATGTACAAGTAGCAGAGGGGATTACTGTCACACTGGTAGACCAGCTCTCAAAGTTTGTTTTGGGTTGCCAGATCTTCCAAATGTCTTATCTATTCTAGTACCTATTATAAAGTGTGTATTCCCAAAATGATCCCTCATACCTACCCTTGTGCAGACCTTGGTAGCGCTGCTTGTCAGTGGGTTCAGTAAGACTTTTATAAATGGTTCCTTGCTACTAGAAGCAATCTCAGCCAGACTAACAGGCATGGAATTCATGCAGTGTTACAGTTTGCTTCCATGACAGCAGGAGTACTGCTCCAATTTCAGACAGGCAAGTTGCCAAGCATGCCTTGAGGTCTTTTTCCAACTTTGCCCACATTTGTCCGAGGTTGGAGTTGGAGTGGATGGAGCTTGAGGGCTGTTTCCAGCCGTGTCAGACTCCACTGCTCTTCCTCGTCATCCATCATCCAATAGACTTCTACATCTACTCCTGCTTTTTCTTTTTCAGGTATCTTTCTGAGTCTCTTTTGTTCACTCTCTCATTCACCCAACAAAATATCAGCCATCAACTCTTGGTTTCTGTTTACATTCTTCTTCATCTTTCATTCTCCCTCTCTCTCCCTCTTTCTCCATTTGTCTCCCCATTTTCTATATTCCCTTTCTCTCTCTCTCTCTCTCTCTCTCTCTCTCTCTCTCTCTCTCTCTCTCTCTCTCTCTCTTGCTCAGGGTGATCTGGGATTGAGAGGTTGTTCTGGACACTTGAGGACTTTTTATGAGAACACACACACACACACACACACACACACACACACACACACACACACACACACACACACATTCAGTTCAATTCAATTGTGCCAAAGCTTTAGTGAAGAAATTACTGCTAACAATGATAGTAAGTACAACAATAATATAACTACAACAACTCCTATTACCAATAAACAATAATAATAATTATAATAATATAGGGGGTAAATATAGGCAATGGTGTGGTAATTTGGCAGAAATTCAATTTGTCTTTTACTCAGGATATTGTGTTTAGTAAGGAATTTCAGAAATCTAGAATTTAAAATGCTACACTACACATTATCTTCCCCAGGTTACTGTTCACACAGATGTCTCTGTAATTATTAGTGTCGAATTTATCTCCGGATTTAAAGATTGGTGCTATTAATCCTTGGTTTCAGATTTCAGGGAAAAAAACTCCATTCAGGTTAAACAGTTTTAGAATAGCCAAATGAAATTTAGAGCTTGAAAAGTTTATCATTTTATTTAGTACACTGCCAGGCCCACATGCCTTCTTTGATTTTAGTTTGTTAATTTTCTCCTGAAGTTTCTGCTCAGTAATTGAGAAGTCTAATGGGTTTTGATCAGCCAATTGTAGCACCTCCAGTTTTTGCTTTATAGGATTTTGTTGAAGATTTGCATTTGATTCTACTGTCTGGAAGAGAGTTTGGAAATTGTTTATCCAAATGTTCCAATTTTGTATTTCCAGTTCTTCCTGGTCTCTTTTTTAAGTTTATTCCACTTGTCCAAAATTGACCAATTATCTTTTTTTAGGTTTGGTTTTTGATGCACGCTTTTGTTTTAATGTTGGTTTTGCTGGTGTCTTTTCTAAGAACACATTTAGATGTTTTACTGCCAGATTGAGTCTTGTATACTTTGAACACATGTGGTGTCCAGAAAGGCATGTAAAAGTATTTGAATTTAGGCAGTACTGATTTCTTTCTGGAATTGTTCTGTGCTGTTTTGGGCCCATCTGTATGGTCACCTAGTGTTGTACAGCTTACTGGGCTGTGCGTGTGCAGTGTTAGTCTCTGTCCTATTCATGAACACAGCAATCTGGCTGTGATCAGACAGAGGGGTTTGTGGTTTAGCAATGAATGCACTGAGAGAGAAATGGTCTAAATTTGTTATTACATAATCTACCGTACTATTCCCAAGAGGTGAGCACAAAATGTATCTTCTTAAGGAGTCCCCCCGTGTCCTACCATTGACGACGTACAGACCCAGACTTTGACAGAGCTGCAGAAGTTCTTTTCCATTTTTGTTCATTACATTATCATGTTTTTTTTCTGTAGGGGCAAAAATAATTGTTATTTATACCAGATAATTTGTTTGTATTCTATTAAATAAGTTTTTTGTAGAAATCCATTACAATATTTGTTTGATGTCACATCTCAATAGAATTTGGTGGTGTTTTGGTGGCTTCAGCACTGTGGGGCGTGGTCCTGGTACAGATTTGATGATCTGGGGGTGTGGCCAGGCTGATGTTGGGCATGGTTCTGGTACAGAGGCGCTGATGTGGGGTGTGGTCTGGCTGCTGTGGGGCATGGTCCTGGTAAAGAGGTGATGATCTGAAGGTATAGTCAGGCTGCTGTGGGGGGTGGTCCTTGAACAATTTGATTTGTTTATTTTATAGAGCTTCCAATATTGAATATATGAACCTGGAGTTTGGTAGCCCATTACTCCGAATTCCTACAGTAAAAATGACTATAAATCATGCCATGGGTACAAGAGGACGTGTACTTCAAGAATCTCATAGCGGTTTGATTTGTGTATTCAAGTCGTGATATACAGTGAACCGAATAGACATTTAAGAGGATTTTGCTATCCCATGACTCCAAAGTCCTACACTAAAAACATTTCAACATCATATGTTGAATATGTTGAAAAGTGTTCTCCAAGAATGAGAGTGAGAAGGATGAGAAATAGCATGGAAATATTTTGCACTCAAGTACACAGAATCCACAGTAAATTGGTACAATCAAATATGCTTTGGCTCTGTAGATGGCTTGTGTCAGGCTGTATGTAGTACATACAATACATGTTCTATATATATCCAGCAGTAATGATACTTGCTCTGGCAGATTTGAAGATGGCCCATGAACCCACTGAAAGGACTGCGGTAGCATGTCTGAGTGAAGTGAACGATGGATATGACCTGTACAGATCAGCCATGACCAAGCGGAGGCACTCTGTGGCACCTGCTTCACCAGCCTTGAAAAGGGTCAAAAAGACACCAAACCAGGTTTGGATGCAAAGCAGTCAGCCATCTTCCCTCTAGGGCCAAAAGAACATGAGTGGCTTGTGAAGTGTGCAGCAGGACAGCAGGATCAAATCTGGCAGCTTCTGCTCCAGGACATCAAGCTGGCAGAGAGGAGAAACTTCATGTCTGGTTTCACAGCACTTCACTGGGCTTCTAAACAAAGAAACAGCGAAATGATGCACAAGATCCTTCTTCTTTCACGGCAAGGTGGGCCAGGGGTTGACGTAAACACCAAGAGCTACAAGGGCTACACCCCACTACACATCGCTGCTATTCACAGGCCCGAATCAGTCCTGAGTGTTCTGGTGCATGATTATCGTGGCAACTGCAACATATGTGACAACAGTGGCAAAAAGCCTTATTACTACCTACAGAAGGACGCCTCACCCAAGGTGAGAGAGATGCTCCGAGACCCTCAAGCTGGGAATTACGAGCCCTCAGGCCATGAGCTGCACTTTTCTGATCTGCCCAAAAGGTTCAGCACTTTGAGTAAACTATTTCAGTCGAAGCACTGAAACACACTCAGATGCAGACCAAGATTCCACTCAGCCTTGCAGCAGCTTGACCAGCCTTGACCAGGATGAGGAGAGGATAGATTATACATTCATTTCCAGAACGTTCCCCTACAATTAATGAACTTCCCCAGTGAAATAGCATATTCTGAAACCGACATTTTCTCTCACTTGTCTTTCACTCTGATTTTGATTCTGTGATGAGAACCTTAAGCTGTGAATTAAGTAATTTGCACATGTTTATGTGTATTCAAGAGCATGAGTGTGTATATAGTGTAAGGAATGGATATTTAAGAGGATTTTTCTATCCCATTACTCCAAATTCCTACAGTAGAAATGACTGCAAATCACTTCATGGGTAGAAGAGTACCTGAACTTCCAGAATCTACTGAAGTGATCTGATAACAATTTGATTTGTGTATTTTATAAAGCTTCAAATAGTGATTAATATTGAACCAAGTAGACATTTAAGAGTATTTTACCATCCTACTACTAAGTGCCCAATTTTTTTACTTTCACGCACGCCGGATCTGCAAGCATTATCCTGAAAATAAGATCTAACCCAGTTTGCAGTTTTCCTATACCCATGATGTTGGCCACATAAACAACTAAGCTCTGACCCACATGAAAAAGTGAATGACGCCCAAATCTGACCCATAATATGAACAAATCTGTACCATAACACAGTCAAACTTCCAACAGGAGTGAGCCAAGTGCAAATGAACCTTTCTATGCCTCACACAGTGATACAGTCTACGTGATACACAGGTATATGCCGTATTTTGCATTTGTAGAAGAATTCGAAAAGAAATACACCGACATTTTTATTCCAAGAATAGATAGGTCTTCAGTCTGTGTTTGAAGAATGCAAGGGACTCTGCTGTCAAGACAGCAAGTGGTATTTCATTCCATCTTCTGTGAGCCAGAACAGAAAGTAGTCTCAACACTTGTCTTCCATGAGAATTGAATCATGGAATTTCAAGCCGAGCCATACTTGAGGTTCAAAGCACTCGAGTTACAAATCAGGCTTTGACCATTGACTCAATGTAACACGGGGCTGGACCATTTTTGGCTTTGTAGTTGAGCATCAAGATTTTAAATCTGTTGTGTGCAGCTACTGGAAGCAAATGAAAGGAGCGCAGCAGCGGGGTATCACGTGTGAACTTCGGAAGATTGAACACCAGTCATGCTGCTGCTTCTACTGCTGTTACTTGCACGTACATCATCTTGTTAGTGACTTTTGGGTGGGCACTGGAGTAAACAGTGTAATAGCTAAAGTGTTATAGTTATAGTTATAAAGGAAAAAGTCGGACCTGTCCCTGGAATGCTGGCGCAAGACATGGAAGAGAAGCATAGGCAAACACCACTGCAATTTGCATGTGAGAAATCCAAAACTTTCTCTGAGCTAAGATGAATGTCCAATAGTTGAAGAGTTTTTACATGCCCTTTACATCATGCAGGTAAAAAGGATCTGCTTTCTCCACTACATGAAACAAGACACTACTATGTGGCAGATAGATCATTCAGTAAAGGATCTGGGAATGCAATCTCTCCCCACTGGTGGCATGATGTCTCTGCAGAAATCACTTCAAATAAGCAACTAAATTCTCTATTCTGCAAGAGAATACATTGGAGTTCCACACCAACACCTTAATTCGTGGACCATTGCAATTTCTGGACAAAGCAGCTATTTCTGCATCAATTCCTAGGACTCCTACAGTTTCCCTGGCACAAAGTTGCAAATGGCATGGCAAGCATATGCAAAAGGAGATGTAGAGCACACTGTGCACTCATTCTTCCAGTAAATGAATCAGCAGAGAAACATGTCATCTCCTTACACTGCAAGCAGGAGTCAAAGCTATGCGGTGAGCCCCCATTGGATTTCAAGCCCAACACCTTAACCTCTCAGCCATTGCAGCTGTTGCATACTTTGCACACTTCATGGTTTCATCCTTGGACTTCTTCAAGCTCAATTATGAGTCCCCATGTGTCATTGATTCAGGGTTGCAAATGGCCTGATATGCAAATTCAAAGACACGACTCTCCCGAATGATCTGCTCACTATTTTAGCAAGCTAATGTCAATTCCAGATAAACAGGTGCTCAGAAGCTTGTAAGAGTATTAGACTGATGCACTACCTACTACACTAATGTGGCCTCCAAGGTCTTCCACGTGAAAACGTGGGACGGCTCAAGGTGGCTCACCAATTTTGCATGAACACTGCTTTTGTTTTTAAAAAATCACACCTAGCTGATGTAGGTCTCATGTAAAGCTTTCACTGGAATGCTGTTAGTACAGGTGAGCAGAAATGTAAGTCAACAAAGTTGAAACTTGCACATTGGAAATAAAGTAGTGCAGGATATCGCTTGACCTAAGTTGAGTGTTGACAAGAGAGTACAGCTCAGTACATTAATCTGCAATAGAATAATCAGACATACTGCATATGACATAACTCATAGTGTAGACCAATCTCGTGTTTATCACACAGGGATAGCCAAAATGCTTTGAATATTTTTGCATTTTTACAAGAATTCAAAAAGCAATACAAATCATAAGCCAGCACACCGACATTGTTAAAAGAGAAGAATGATGACTGATTCAACATCACCAGAATGTGCTTAAAAACGTTTCTGTTGTAGGCACACTGATCCAAAATACTTCAAAACCTGTGGGATGAGTACATCTCAGTCAGTTTCTTTTAACCCACATGCACCTGTCCTTGTTAGTATAGTGGATAGTATCTCTGCTTTTCAGGTGGTAATCCTTGGCTGGATTCCCTGACAGGGAGTATTCCTATTCTTAGCGCAATGCAGACAAACCGGGGACTTGGCACCCTTTTTAGGAATGAAAACATCCTACATCCACAGTTGCTCTTGATTGTTCTACATAGATGAATCAAGTCACTAGCACATTGGGGATCAATAGTTTGATAAAACACCTGGGAGAGATTTTGGTGCCCAGTGTCAATGTTATCTCTAAGCAGACATGACAAAACATGCATACCATCAAGGCCAAGACTGAAGAGCATGGAAAGATTTTGTCAATTTCATAAACTACATCAAATGCTTTGCTGGTGTCAAATATTGCAATGACATTAAATATTGTGATTTGACTATGACTTGAAGGGTAGTACTTGGTAACTGTCCATCTTGACTTTAGATTATAAATATTCACTTATGACTTGTCTCGGGACTTGATTGTCAAGTCTTGAGATGTACTTGTTGCATTTACATTTACATTTATGGCATTTGGCAGATGCTCTTATCCAAAACTAGGTTTTGATCAAAGAGAGCCCACTGAGTTTCTTAGCCTGTGAAAAACACATTGGCAATGACTTGGCAAAATGTATGTGCAACAATGATTTGACCTAGCCATACCAAACTCAAGAGCTTTAATCTAGGCATATTGGACAGATGGATCGCACTGAGTTTGAAAGCCCTATCTTTAAAGTTGGTCATATGGCGACCCTGTCCACTTCTCTGTATAGATAGACCTCATGTTAAGGTAAGCATTACCATAGTAAATTCCTTAAAATGTAACAAGCCAATTCTGGACCTGGAAAGTTTAGTTCCAAACAGAATGTAAAGCAAGTGCTAGATGAAATGCAATTTTTCAAGAATCTTAGAGCCAGCTGTATACTCTGTGAAAGACTGCATCACCAGGACAGGAAGTGGGCACTCTTGCTCTTTCTTAAGTTGGACATCCCTTAGCAAAAATTTTTAAAAAGAGTGAGCATGCTCTCACCTCCACCAAATAGTTGAAGTCAAAGTGGGCTTGTCTGGGAATTGAACACAGGACCTCTGAAGTGAGAATTATACCCCTAGGCCAACAAGCCATACTTTAGCTCAGTATAGCCTTTTTTTGACTGGGTAGTGTTAAGAAACAGAATTGAGGTGTTTCTTTCAGTTGTTTTACTCTTCCATGAAGCGACACTAACATATGGTGCAAGACACCTGTGGATCCAAAGTAAGTATAAAGAGCTCGTTCCCGATTTGAACCCGGAATCTGTCACAACCTAAGCAAGAATCATACGCCTAGACCAACGAGCCCATTGCATTTGTTTACCTTTGGATTTTTGTCTCATGTCCATATTTGGACACCTTCTGCTCAATTGCGCATTCTTGACTTGTTACAATTTTCATTTTATTAATTTAGAGTTCTTTTGATGACTGATGACTTTCCAACATTGCAAGGTACATACTTGACAGGTATTATTCCTTGTCATTGATCTACCACTAGAAACAATTCAAAACATGTTTGCAAGACAATTAATTTGATTTGTGAGAATGGGTCAGTGTATAACAATGATGCAACAACATGCCGGCATGTCATTGAAGGCTGAGGGAATGCAAGCCATCTTCTCTTTGTGACCTTCCACATGCTTAGCTACCTTAGGCATTCTTGAGAGACCTTAACATCAAAGGTAAGGTAATTTCAGCCCTTTGCTATGTTTTTGGCTCTACTGTTGTTCCACCACAGCTGACTTTACTACTTCACACAAATGGTACTAAAAAATGTATCGGTAATGGGTACGGAAGCACAACCCAGTTCTGGTCCCGTAGTTCTTCCACCCTACAAAGTCTAGTTGCAAGTCTAATCTAACGTGAACGATACAGCATAGCCACTGCATTGACAGCATATTTTAAATAGCCTGTGAAAAAAAAAATCCTAAATCTTGCACACTAATACTTTCAGGTCGCAACAACAATCTTGCTGGCTATAATATTGGCCGTGACCAGATGGAGCATTCCATGTGTTGCCAATGATTCAGCAAAACACACTTTTTAAAAACCACTCAGGAAGCCTGCATGCCAACCCTTTAACATAACTCCACCAAACTCGCTGGCTATAAACTAGACCTTGGTCAGAGAGAGCTCACTGACGTTCTTAGCCTGTGAAAAACACATTGGCAATGACATGGCAAAATTAACTTTTAAGAAAACCGACAATGTATGTGCAGCAATGATTAAAAATCACTGATGGAGCCTGCGCACCAGCCCTTTAAATAGCTCTTTGGGTCACCGCAGTCGTTAGATGCTTCCAGTTAGACCACCTAAAAAAGGATTGAACAAAGAAAATCGCTACTGTAAACATTGACATATATAACAAACAGCACAAAATCACACATTCCAATAACTTTGATCTGATATCGCATAGGTTTGTAGAGAATAGTCCCACTTGTAATATTATAAACCTTGGGCATTCCAAACAGTAAAAAAAATTACAAATCATGCAACCCTGAACAAATGTTAACCAAATTTAAACATACAACAATGCAGTAGAAAAAAAAAGGTTCTTTAACAAGGAGATTTTCACCAAAGAAGAAGCCATTCTTACTTCCTAGTGTGCTTCTTTTGAATATGTAGAACACAGATTACCTAAAACAATGTCACAGTGTTGAAAATGATAAAGTTGTGAAATGCCTGCAAAATGGGTTCAGCGCAACCTGCTGGTCAGAAAGTCTCCAGCCCCTTATATAGAGCAGAGCGAGACATAGCTGCTTTGGGTAGGTTCATATCCACGTCATATCCCAAGGTTTGTCTCATTATTTATTATGTTGAGTCTCATCTTTTGTGGTGGATTTCACCAATTATTTCTAATGTGGATACATTAGTATATCATTATAAGCAATCTGAGATGTAAAGCTAAGTGAATCACACATGCAGAATTTCTAACAATAACCTGTTTTGTATAGGCTGGCTAGCTGACCATTCAGTGAAATTAAATGTGGTTGCTGAACTTGTTGCAGGTGGGTCAATTTAATTTGACTTAATTGTGTTTCATTTTTCATTCAGCCACGTTCCATAACGCATAAATTAATCTGAGAATATTTTGTTCTAGCTGCAAGATAGCGCTGACTTATCCTAGCTATACTTTATATTTATCTTAAAATAATTGAGGTTCATCGCTAGAGGGTGCTGTTATTTATATGTTTTTTTGGATTATTGATCAGGTAAAAACTAAAATGGATGAGGTGGACTTTTTCTATGTAGCATATGGAATTTGAGTATATGAGTGAATGCTACTATGTAAATGTATAAGAATATGTAGATAAGATTATTATGAGATCATCCTTTATAATCAAACAAACAACTACACTATATGATTGTATTAAACAGCTACATGCAAAATCATCCTGGCTGACGAGGTTTTTCCACAATAATGGCTATTAGAATTGTCTAAAAAATTTGTTTCTGTAACAGATAGACTGAGTCAAGGATGCACGTGACAAGCCATTTTTCTGTTATCCAAAAACAATCAGAAAACATGGGTTCATGTACATTACCTTACTGATGTATATTTTAAAAGTATTCCAAAACACAGATTAAATTTTAGTAACTGATAAATATATTTGACCTGTGGATGTGTACTAGAAAATAAGAATCGTGACAAAACAAACCGATAGGTTATTGGCGCATGTATTTCATTTGAGGTTGTGTTGTATTCAGGATATGGAGTCAATCTGACTCTGATGAGGAGTGGAACTCTGTAGCCCAGGTAGTTGTTCCAGCATCATACCAAATACACATATTATCACTAGCACATGACCATCCCCTGTCTGGACACCTAGGTATCAGAAAAAAGACAAAACAACAAATTCTACAACATTTCGTTTGGCCATCGATTAGAAGTGATGTTGGACACTGCCGTTCATGCCTTACATGCAGTGAAAACCAAATCAGGTCATTCCGTCTGTTCCTCTGTGCCCCATTCCAGCAGTTGGTGAGCCCTTTGAAAAGGTGTTGGTTGATTGTGTGGGCCCTTTGCCAAAGACCCGTTCTGGTCATTGCTACCTATTGACTATAATGTGTGCTGCCACCACGTACCCTGAGGCTATTCCCCTTCGATCCCTAAAATCAAAGAGCTGTTATTAAATTCTGCACTACCTTTGGATTGCCCAAAGTTATACAATCTGACCAAGGCATGAACTTTATGTTACACCTGTTCTCCAAGATGACAATTGAACTTGCTATACAGCACCAATTCTCCAGTGGGGAAAGCTTGCACTCCCAGACCCTTTCCTGAACGATCTACCTGCCACATAGCAGTGTCTTGTTTCATGTAGTGGAGAAAGCACATCCTTCTTACCTGCGTGATGTCAAGGGCATGTAAAAACTCTTCAACTATTGGACATTCATCTTAGCTCAGTGAAAATTCTGAAAGACTATTTCTCACATGCAAATTGCAGTGGTGTTTGCCTATGCTTCTCTTCCATGTCGTGTACCAGCATTCCAGGGACAGCACCATCTTTTCTCTTTAACTATAACTATAACACTTTAGCTATTACACTGTTCACTCCAGTGCCCACCCACCACAATTCACTAACAAGATGATGTACTTGCAAGTAACAGCAGTAGTAGCAGCAGCATGACTCGTCTTCAATCTTCCAAAGTTCACACGTGTTACCCTGCTGCTGCGCTCCCTTCGTTTGCTTCCAGTAGCTGCACACATCATATTTAAAATCTTGATGCTCCCCTACAAAGCCAAAAATGGGCCAGGCCCTTGATATATTGAGTCAGTGGTCAAAGCCCGATTCATACCTCAAGGGCCTTGAACCTCAAGTATGGCTCGGCTTGAAATTCCATGCTCCAAGTCTGAAGGAAGACAAGCATTAAGACTCACAGATGGTGAAATGAACTTCCACTTGCTGTCCTGACAGCAGAGTTCCTTGCAGTCTTCAAACACAGACTAAAGACCCATCTATTCATGGAATCTGACAAATGACCCTGCTCCTATATTGAATAACTAAATTAACACTTATTGTAGGGTATTGTTTATTACACTGATGTTGTCTAACAAACTTTAGTCCTTATGCATTTTGTACTTCTAGGTAACAGCAGTGATCCTTTTATTTCTACAGTATTCTAGATCATTGGGATATTGGACTCTAACCTACTGTAATGGCTAGGGTGTATTCTATGAGTAAATGATAAAACCCTTTTGTAAGTCACACTGGATAAAAGTGTCTGCTAAATGCCTTAAATGTAAATTGTAAATGTAACAAATACATCTCAAGACTTGACACTGTAGTCCCGAGACAAGTCAAGAGTGAAAATGTACAATCCAAAGTCAAGATGGACAGTTACCAAGCACTACCCTTCACGTAATTGTCAAGTCACCATGTTTAATGTCGTTACAATATTTGACACCAGCAAAGCATTTGATGTAGTTTATGAAATTGACAAAATCTTTTCATGCTCTTCAGTCTTGGCCTTGATGGTATGCATGTTTTGTCATGTCTGCTTACAGATAATGTCGCCACTGTTACAATGTGAATGTAACAAGTACATCTCAAGACTTTACACTCAAGTCCCGAGACAAGTCACAAATGAATAAATACAATCCAAATTCAAGATGGACAGTTACCAAGTACTACCCTTCAAGTCATTGTGCTAGTGTCTTTATTCATCTATGTAGAAAAATCTAATCTAATCTACTTTAATGACGACTGGCAGATGTTTATTTAAAGATACTGACTGAGATTTACTCCTTCACAGGTTTTGAAATATTCTGGATCAGTTTGCCTGCAACCAAAAGGTTTTTAAACATATTCTGGTGATGTTGACCCAGTCTTCATTCTCCTCTTTTAACATTGTCGGTGTGCTTTTTACAATGTCGGTGTATTTCTTTTCAAATTCTTGTACAAATGCAAAATACGGCATATACCTGTGTATCACGTAGACTACATTGCTGTGTGAGGCACAGAAAGGTTCATTTGCACTTGGCTCACTCCTTTTGGAAGTTTGACTGTGTTATGATACAGATTTGTTCAGATTATTGGCCAGATTTGGGCATCATTCACTTTTTCTTGTGGGTCAGAGCTCAGTTCTTTATGTGGCCAACATCATGGGTATAGGAAAATTGCTAACTGGGTTAAATCTTATTTTCAGCATAATTCTTGCAGATCCACTGTGCATGAAAGAAAATTGTGCACTTCTGAAAAGGTAGTAGGATGGTAAAATACTCTTAAATGTCTAATTGGTTCAATATTTATCACTACTTGAAGCTTTATAAAATACACAAATCAAATTGTTATCAGATCACTTCAGTAGATTCTGGAAGTTCACTGTAGAAATTTGGAGAAATGGGATGGAAAAATCCTCTTAAATATCTATTCCTTACACTATATACACACACTCATGCTCTTGAATACACATACACATGTGCAAATTAGTTAATTCACATCTTAAGGTTCTGATCACAGAATCAAAATCAGAGTGAAAGAAAAGTTAGAGAAAATGTCTGTTTGAGAATATCCTATTTCAATGGGGAAGTTCATTAATTGTAGAGGAACGTTCTGGAAATGAATGGATAGTCTATCCTGTCCTCATCTTGGTCAAGGCTGGTCAAGCTGCTGCAAGGCTGAGTGCAATCTTGGTCTGCATCTGAGTGTGTTTCAGTGCTTGGACTGAAATAGTTTACTCAAAGTGCTGAACCTATTGGGCAGATCAGAAAAGTGCTGCTCATGGCTTGAGGGCTTGTAATTCCCAGCGTGAGGGTCTCCGAGCATCTCTCTCACCTTGGGTGAGGCGTCCTTGTGTAGGTAGTGATAGGGCTTTTTGCCACTGTTGTCACGTATGTTGCAGTTGGCACCATAATCACGCACCAGAACACTCAGGACTGATTCGGGCCTGTGAATAGCAGCAATGTGTAGTGGGGTGTAGCCCTCGTAGCTCTTGGTGTTTACATCAACCCCTGGCCTACCTTGCCATGAAAGAAGAAGGATCTTGCGCATCATTTCGCTGTTTCCTTGTTTAGCATCCCAGTGAAGTGCTGTGAAACCAGACATGAAGTTTCTCCACTCTGCCAGCTTGATGTCCTGGAGCAGTTTGGTGTCTTTGTTGATGTTTTTCTGGGCTGGTGAAGCAGGTGCCACAGAGTGCCTCCGCTTGGTCATGGCTGATCTGTACAGGTCATATCCATCGTTCACTTCACTCAGTTTTCCATAACACTAAAGTATTATCATTGTTTTCCATAACACTAGTGGCATAACACTGCTGATTTTAGTTTTCTATATAATTTTTTCTTTGCTGTTCCACATTTTTCGAGTGTGGTTTGAAAGCAGTTGGTAACACTCCTTTAACCAGGACCCGACACAGGACCTGTCACTAGTTCACAACAGACAGTGATATAGTTCATTCAACTATATAACAACTTAAATGGTCTGCAGTAGGGTTTTTATTATATGTTAGCCAGCATAAAGTACTCTGCTCAGTCAGTTTATTTGTCATGTACTTAACAAAGACAGGCTTCCCACTAGCGATCATTTTTGAGGACTTTTCCAAGACATTTTTATGATGGTCTAGCTAGCTGGTATGGCAAACAGGGTTAGGGTTAGGGTTCTTCACCAAAACCTACAATTTTGCATAGAGACAAATTTAGATTGTTGATACATACCTAATGTAGGATTCAAAGTTTGGTGTACCATTAGGTTCACTTAGTGATGGAAACAAACTCAGGTCCCTTTGTATGAGAGACTTGTAAAAACAATATAAGCCAATGTAACCCAGAGAAAATGGAGAAAAGGACCCAAGTGCACAACAGTTCACAGAGATTTGAGGTTTGATAAATTACTTACAGGAGGTTTTGAACATTTCAAGGTCTGTAAGTTTGGCTCATTAGGACATATAGAATTATAGATCATGTGTTTTAGGTATATAGATAATGAAGATGATGTTGTAAATCAGAGATATAGAAAATGATAGACCATCCTGCTCTAGTGATCTGGAAAGGGGTGTTTATATGTTATTATTATATACTGGCATGTGAAAATAGCTAAAAATTAAATTGAGAAAAGTACATTATTTTGCTGTCAAAAGTCCCTTTCTTTTTCAATTTTGATCACCCAGATTATTAAACACGAAAGCATCTACAGAGCCAAAGCGTATTGATTGTACCAATTTACAGTGTATTCTGTGTACTTGAGTGCAAAATATTTCCATGCTATTTCTAAAAATGGGGAACACTTTTCAACATATTCAAAATATGATGTTGAAATGTTTTTAGTGTAGGACTTTGGAGTCATGGGATGGCAAAATCCTCTTAAATGTCTATTCGGTTCACTATATATCACTACTTGAATACACAAATCAAACTGCTATCCGATCCCTGTATGAAATTCTTGAAGTAGACGTCCTCTTGTACCCATGGCATGATTTATAGTCATTTTTACTGTAGGAATTTGGAGTAATGGGGTACCAAACTCCAGGTTCATATATGCAATATTGGAAGCTCTAGAAAATAAACAAATCAAATTGTACAAGGACCACCCCCCACAGCAGCCTGAATACACCTCCAGATCATCATCTCTTTACCAGGACCATGCCTCACAGCAGCCAGACCACAACCCACATCAGCGCCTCTGTACCAGAACCATGCCCAACATCAGCCTGACCACACCCCCAGATCATCAAATCTGTACCAGGACCACACCCCACAGTGCTGAAGCCACCAAAACACCACCAAATTCTATTGAGATGTGTGACATCAAACAAATATTGCAATGGATTTGTACAAAAAATAATTTATATAATAGAATACAAACAAATTATCTTGTATTAATAACAATTATTTTTAACCCCACAGAAACAACCATGATAATGTAATCAACAAAAATGGAAAAGAACTTCTGCAGCTCTGTCAAAGTCTGGGTCTGTATGTCGTCAATGGTAGGACATGGGGGGACTCCTTAAGAAGATACATGTTGTGCTCACCTCTTGGGAATAGTACTGTAGATTATTTAATAACAAACTTAGACCATTTCTCTCTCAGTGCATCCATTGCTAAACCACAAACCCCTCTGTCTGATCACAGCCAAATTGCTGTGTTCATGAATAGGACAGAGACTAACACTGCACTCGCACAGCCCAGTAAGCTGTACAACACTAGGAGACCATACAGATGGGCCCAAAACAGCACAGAACAATTCCATAAAGAAATCAGTACTGCCTAAATTCAAATACATTTAGATGCCTTTCTGGACACCACATGTGTTCAAAGTATACAAGACTCAATCTGGCAGTAAAACATCTAAATGTGTTCTTAGAAAAGACACCAGCAAAACCAACATTAAAACAAAAGGGTGCATCAAAAACCAAACCTAAAAAAAGATAATTGGTCAATTTTGGACAAGTGGAATAAACTTAAAAAAGAGATCAGGAAGAACTGGAAATACAAAATGGGGACATTTGGACAAACCATTTCCAAACTCTCTTCCAGACAGTAGAATCAAATGCAAATCTTCAACAAAATCCTATAAAGCAAAAACTGGAGGTGCTACAATTGGCTAATCAAAAACCATTAGACTTCTCAATTACTGAGCAGAAACTTCAGGAGAAAATTAACAAACTAAAATCAAAGAAGGCATGTGGGCCTGACAGTGTCCTCAATAAATTGATAAACTTTTCAAGCTCTAAATTTCATTTGGCTATTCTAAAACTATTTAACCTGAATGGAGGTTTTTTCCCTGAAATCTGAAACCAAGGATTAATAGCACCAATCTTTAAATCCGGAGATAAATTTGACACTAAGAATTACAGAGGCATATGTGTGAACCTAGGGAAGATAATGTGTAGTGTAGCATTTTAAATTCTAGATTTCTGAAATTCCTTACTAAACACAATATCCTGAGTAAAAGACAAATTGGACTTCAGCCAAATTACCACACCATTGCCTATATTTACCCCCTATATTATTATAATTATTATTATTGTTTATTGGTAATAGGAGTTGTTGTAGTTATATTATTGTTGTACTTACTATCATTGTTAGCAGTAATTTCTTCACTAAAGCTTTGGCACAATTGAATTGAACTGAATGTGTGTGTGTGTGTGTGTGTGTGTGTGTGTGTGTTCTCATAAAAAGTCCTCAAGTGTCCAGAACAACCTCTCAATCCCAGATCACCCTGAGCAAGAGAGAGAGAGAGAGAGAGAGAGAGAGAGAGAGAGAGAGAGAGAGAGAAAGGGAATATAGAAAATGGGGAGACAAATGGAGAAAGAGGGAGAGAGAGGGAGAATGAAAGATGAAGAAGAATGTAAACAGAAACCAAGAGTTGATGGCTGATATTTTGTTGGGTGAATGAGAGAGTGAACAAAAGAGACTCAGAAAGATACCTGAAAAAGAAAAAGCAGGAGTAGATGTAGAAGTCTATTGGATGATGGATGACGAGGAAGAGCAGTGGAGTCTGACACGGCTGGAAACAGCCCTCAAGCTCCATCCACTCCAACTCCAACCTCGGACAAATGTGGGCAAAGATGGAAAAAGATCTCAAGGCATGCTTGGCAACTTGCTTGTCGTAAATAGGAGCATTATTCCTGCTGTCATGGAAGCAAACTGCAACACTGCATGAATTCCATGCCTGTTAGTCTGGCTGAGATTGCTTCTAGTAGCAAGGAACCATTTATAAAAGTCTTACTGAACCCACTGACAAGCAGGGCTACCAAGGTCTGCACAAGGGCAGGTATGAGGAATCATTTTGGGAACACAAACTTTATAATAGGAACTAGAATAGATAAGACTTTTGGAAGATCTGGCAACCCAAAACAAACTTTGATGTTTGTACCAGTGTGACAGTAATCCCCCCCAGTTACTTGTACATCTGCATATCTTCCAGTCTACCTTTCAAATAAAGAAAGTAAGGGATAAATATTATGCTGAATTTCCAAAGCACTTATATTTGTCATGTTGTGAATACGATGTTACTTCTGTGCTTGGTGGAATAGAAGGTAACATGCCTGCATACAGGATATTAAATTAAAGGGCTTGTGCATTTGTGTGGCTGTCTGTGTGTGTGTGTGTGTGTGTGTGTGTGTGTGTGTGCGCGTGTGTGTGCATGTGGCCATGTGTCTGTCTGTGTATGTGTGCCCATGCCTAAAGTGTGACATTGACCATATGTACAGTGTTTATATCATCATACAGTAACAGTGATGAAAGCCAGTGTGTGTCACAGGGTGTCGACAAGTGAAAGATCCATTATGAAGGAGTTGGAGAAAAATCTGTTATTGCTTATTACAGCCTATTATATATAGATTACAGGCAGTAATTATGGAAGAATAAGAGGATGAAGGAGTCCAACAGACAAGTAAAAGAACCCTTATAAAGAATTTGGGGGAAAAGGAAGAGAACGGGGCAGTACAGCGCTGCCTATACATGAAGTCTCAGTGAGAGAGAATGAAGCCCAACTCAGTGTCCTGATGTTCAGTGCTTATGAATCAAACACAGGCTATTAGCTTAGCATGGCAGGCCTGGTGAGGCTAATTCACTATAATAACTTTAAAGCCCTGAAATTCATTTGTATTCTAAAATTTGTGAAATATTTTTCATAAAACATGTCTGTGAAATTAACTAACTGTCCCTCTGAGTATTTCGTTCAGTTCTACATATAAGTGCCTTCACTGTCACGTGGTATTATGACATCACAGTCTAGCCCTATGATGTCACTATGTGTGTAATAAAACTAAATATAAATCTATGAATATAAATCTATAAATAGGGGTCATTTTGCATGATGGTCATTAAAGAAGTTGTGAAGCGTTCATGCAGTTTGGAGCGTGTCTGATCTGAGGCAGGAACTTTCCCAAAGGTGAGTACACATAAATGAAGACAGACAGCTTGGAAATGTCTTGGCCTCGGACTAAAAGACATTTTGTGAAAGAGTCCAAGCGCTATAAATCAGATTGTAGAAGAGGGAAAAGGCCACGGCTGGATAAACTTGGCCATTGTCTAATTCTAACTCTCTCTCCAGCTAGCGGAAATTAGCCAGACTGTCATTAGCGATCCAGGTAGATGTACCACATGCATAAATAAACGCCAAAGAGTCAAGCTTATTTGAAGTCGTTTCTAGTAGGCTGTGTTGTTGTTGACTTAATTATGGATAAGCCGTTCACCCGGTGAGCTCGAGATTATAAGCCAAAAACCGACACGTCCACGTGCTAAAGACAAAACACGCGACTCTTGTGATCGTACACGAACTTTCCGATTCGCACACTGCTGATGTGAGATTTTAGCACCGATCACAACCTGAGTTTCTCCTAAGAGCGGCATAAATGTTGGCCTATGTGGGAGCAGGTGTAAGGTGAGGCTTCACAGCTGCCTTTTCTGTGGGAACAGAGTTAAACTCTCCAACAGCAGGTGCGCGTGATGGCGACATCATATCAGCTTTACATGTTCAGCTAGAATAAAGCAGCGTGAGGCCTGATTCAGAGACTCGGGAGCACATTAGTCACGTAACTGTTGTTAAGCAGCTTTGTTTAGAGCTCAGCATGGTTTATATGAACAATATCATTTGTTTATATGAGAGATGTAATTAGTAATAGTGCAGGTTGCTTAGCAATGGGCATACGTTCCAAGTTTTAAACGAGCGCATGCATCGCTACTGGTCTTGGTGCAACAGGCTTAAACCTCTCTATGAAAAATGGTCTCAGTTTCTGCCAGTTTGGCAGTTAATCCCAGTTGGTGCACCAGCCCTGGGGACGAGCATGAGGACCGGGCATCCATTCAATTCAGCTGGCTCTCAAAGTCACGTCCTTGTGCACGAGCGTTTACTGAAAAGAAATCAAGTCGGACTGAAAGGTTCACGGAAGGTTTTACGGCCACATTTCTTAAGTCTGTCATGCACCATGTCACCCCCTCCACTCCGGATGGACATGCCAGTGCCTGCAGATCTAACTACACCTGCTACTTGGTACCTTCATTAACGCTCGTGTATAAAACCTCCTGGTCTGTGTTCCAGTTGCGAAGTCTCTTTCTGCACAGCGAGCGTGTCTGAACCTTGTTTACACTTTATGGCTTGTTTTCTTCTTTCAACCTATGCCTGATATTATGGTTCCTGCCTTTTCACCTGTAGGGGGTGGATTGTTTAATCCAGTCTTTACTTTGTTCAATAAAGCCTTAAATTCCTTTTTATCTGTGTAACGATGAACGGTTGGAAGGTGAACGCATACGTGGAGAAGCGCAAGATTTATTAAGGGCTGATGCAGAATCATAATCACTACACCAGCCCAATGCCATAGAATACATGATACAAAGAGGCTGAGAGAACATGCTGAACAAAAGTAAACAACACAGATGAAGACAAAGTGGAAGGAGGCTAAAACAATAACACAAGCAATGACAAGAACACTTAACTAATACTGGCAATAGAAAACATGAGACTTGGACTACGAACAGAGGCTGGGAATAATAATGAGCAGCAAATGAACAGTGCACAACACAGGGATTTCCAATGCTTTGCCCCATTATCTGAAAATGACCTTTGTGGTTTCCCTTGTTCCACAGGTTTTATTTGAACTGAAGTTTATGTGGAGTTTTGATGCAGTTATGAGTTGCATGCTGATAGTGATGGTTCAGTGTCTTCTGGCATGGACTACTATGTTTGCATTGCAAATCATTGGTGGTATCCTTTCACTGCTAGAAAAATTCGTAAGTGCTGTTAAAATCGTAAGTATAAATGAACGTTTGTGCATTAAAGAAAGCATAATATTTTTTAAGCTTATTGCAGTATTTTCCCCAGGATAGCTTTTTAGCCTAATGGCAATGGAGATAATGTTATTTAGCCTTTAATAATGAAGCTTTATTGAAGCTAATAATTTATTTTAGTAAGTTGTCAAACATTGTTGTGACATTTTAGGAAAAAAGTCGCACGCTGGATGTATATTGTCTGACGACTTTTTGTCGGTCTGAAAAGGAGAGGTTTTTTTTACAACTAGTGGAAACTATTGTGCAGTTCCTGAGTAATTGTAGCTCCTATACATTTCGAAGAACAATGTGTTGTTGATGCTGTAAAATTGCTGTTCTGTGCATGTTGGTGTATGTGTGTTTATGCATGTATGTAAAAAGAATGCTAAATATTATGCACTTTTTTCATAGTGGGAGAGAGTCAAGTCCAGTTTCGCCACAGTGTTTCCACAACTACAGCGCACCGGGACTCCCTCATCCATCCTCCAAAAGCCTGGCAAGGCTGCGCTTAATGAGCCTAACTGCCTCCTGCTACCTGTGGGCACAGAAACCTCCAATCGCAGCTCTGACGTTGCCCGGAGTCGGCATACAAAGTTTGCATCTAGTAAGGAAAGCTTGCATGATAGATCGCTGCTGCCAGAGGTGAAGTATACGACTGCCAAGACAGGCAGAGCCCGCACACTGAATGAGGAGAGTGATGCAGCAGCTGATTTTGCAGTTGTGAGTAAATGTGTCATAAGCTATTTTCATACAGTAGTCATTTTATGCATAATCTCTACTATATGTTTTCTGTTTTTCTGTCTGGAGTTGGCATTCTCAAACCGTCCCATGCTTAATGCCATGGTAAACAGAATGAAGTAATTTGAATCAATGTCTGAATACATGTTAGAAAGTGTTATTATAATAGGAGGGGCTCATTGTTTGCTGTGGCTAAGATATGTCCACTCATAAGGCAGTGTCTTGTTGTTTTCATTCCTTCAGAGAGACTGGATTTCCCACGTTAAGATGAGAGTGGATGAATTGGAGGCAATAATTCTGATGGAAGAAGAGTATGAAGGAGTCCATCAGACAAGAAAAGGAACAATTAAAAAGAACTTGGAGAATGTGGAGCTCAAAGATGAACTTAAGTCCCTGAAAGCTCAACTGGAGAAAGTAGGAACACCAAAATGAAACCTTCAGTTCCACTGCAGTCACATACAGTCAATGTCATACTATAGACAGAGGGTGATTTTAGACAGAAATAAGGAGATGTCTTATGCCTACAGCACAACTTCACAACTCGACGAGCAATGTGGTGTTGGTCATGTCAGATTGCTTTTCTGTGTGTTAGTGTTTTTGCGCATGTGTGTAATAAGAATGCTAAATATTATGCACTTTTTCCGCAGTGGGAAAGAATCAGGTTCAACTTCCCTAGAGTGGTTACAACGCTGCATCCCACCAGGACTCCCCCATCCATCCTCCAAAAGCCAGGCAGGGCTGCTCTTAATTGCCCCCTGCGACCTGCAGCCACGGAAACCCCCAAGCGCCCCATTGCTGTTGCCCGGAGGCAGCACAAAAAGTTTGTGTCTAGTACACACGTCCCGTATTGCAGAACAGGGCTGACAGTAATTATGGAGGAGGATGAAGGAGTGACAGTGATTATGGAGGAAGAAGAGGATGAAAAAGTTCAGCAGACATGTGAAGGAACCTATGAAAGGAAGTGGTGGAAAAATCTATGGAATGTCCTGATAAGGACTAAGAAATCTGAGGAAAATGCAAGAGAGAAAGAGAGAAAAGCAAAGGAAAAACAGCTGCAAAGGAAAATTAAGCACCATATTAAACAGGAAAAGGAACGGAAGAAAAGACGAAAGCGCCGGGAGAGGGAGCGTAGACTGTGCAGAATGATGGAGATGTTGAGGCTGAAAGGCTTCCAGAAAGAGCAGAAGCAGCAAACCAAAGGAAAACGTAAATCAAAACGTAAGGGAAAAGGATTTCTGCAGCGATTGTGGCTCTCTGTGAAAAGAAGATGAGGGCGCATTGGATTGGAACAATATACAAAAAGTACCACTTTTGTAATAGACCGTAAACCCAAAACTAATAAAATCAATAATGAATCTGAGAAGGCTTGATGTTACAAAGAACACATGTTAACAGTGAAAGCAAGTCCATTCACAGCCACTTATGAAGAACATCTGTTTTCCCCAACACACAATCAGCTTCTTCAACCATGAAGTGATGGGAATCAGGAATCAGTTCCAAATTGTCCGATCCATCGGAATGATATGCCTCCAAGATGATCACTTCTTTTTAGCAATGCGAGGACGTTTTTCTGACAGTTGAGCATTGCAAAAATCTTGAGCGTCATGATGTCAAACCATGTCTGCGCTGCAGCAAACTTGCAACAAGGGGTGAGAGAGGGGAGGCCACCCCAATGCTGCTGCCAGGATTGAGGTTAAAATGGACAGGGGTCCCATCTGGGAGCAGCAGCCATAGAAACCCGTGTGGCACACGAGAGGTTGGACTTTCCTCTGGTTTCATGCATGATACTTACATCAGTTTATTCTCAACACACACAGAGCAAGAGACACTGAGACAGTGTGATGAAGAGGAGGAAGACTATGCTCAGATCATTATTATGATCATGTGGCATGGATTATAACATGAAGCCTCAATAAAGTCATTAATCTAAACCTGATGATGATGATGATGATGATGATGATGATGATGATGATGATAGTAATAATATTAATTATAATCATAGAACAAAAAAGTACACAGTCAAGTTATAAAACAGTAAAAACATAAGGATAAAGCACTGGATATTAAAATTATAAAACCTGCTAATACTGAGTGTACAATAGAAAACAGAAAAACTGAAAAAAAGTAGATGGATCAAACTTTATGATATTAAAAAAAAAGTTTATGAACCATGTAATTTTCAGACTCCCCAACTGAGATGGATTATGCAGATCTTTGCCCTTCAGGGCTATTAGACTGAAACAGGTCAAAAGCATTTATGACAGGCCCCACCCCACCTCACCCCACACGCCCCACGCGCTCCACACGCCCCACATGATCAACACAATGCTGAGCTGGGATTTGACCTCACCATTAAGATTTGTATTCTAGTGTTCATCCTCTTCACTGGATGTTAAAAATAACCACTGGCTATATGCACAGTAAATGGGCAAAGTGTGAATTGTGTGTCACCTAGAGGATTTCTAATTCTTAATATTTTCTAAAACATTCCACCATTAATTATTAATCTTAAATAATGATATTCTTCCATTCCACTGAAATTTATATATAAATATTTTATAGTTAATTTTGATCACCTGGCAAAAAAGTGTATATACTCAGCAAAAACCATCACAAAGGCAAAGTTCCTTCAAAAATGATTCAGTCATCAAAATAGCTTTAAACAAAAATAAAACAGTAAAATAAAGACAAATACAACTTTTTGTAATATAATTAAGAATCTGTCTATGCACATCCAGGTCTAAGCTCATTTGTGAACGATTTGCACTTGTTCACTTTAACATTAGTTATCTGAAATTATACAAGCTTATTTTTCCATCATTTAGGTTGCATTTGAGCTCTTCTAATACAAAACAAAAATGTAAAAAAACAAAACAACAAAAAAACGCCTTTGATTCTTGGGGTGTATAATGTGTCTTTTGATGCTGGAGATTAATTTTCAGTCATGCTCTACATTTCCTGATTCACTTGGGTAAGTAAATAAATTCAACACTTTTCCACTATTTTCCACTAGGTGTCCTAGACATCGCCACAGTGTCCAAAAACCTCTCCAAATGCACACAAAGTCATCAGTCACTATACACTGAGTTTGCATGTTTATTTTGGCTAAAACATCACAGTAAGTTACTTTAGTAAGTTCCACAACAATTATAGCTTCATAGCATCATTGTTATTATGGGAAAATACTGTAATACTGTAAATGCTGTAATACTGTAAAGAAATAATAATCTTTCTCATTTATACTTCCATTTTGTAGAAGGATTACGATTTTTTCCAGCAGTGAATGGAAACACCCAGTGATTTGCGATGCAAACATTGTAGCTAGTCCATGCTAGAAGCACCCAGACAACTCCACATAAACTTGGCGATCAAATCATTCTTACGGCTGAATGCGTTTTGCCAAACAGCGTCAAACGCATGCGCAACACTTTGTCTGCTTACAATGCGGAAGCTGGTTGACAGTAGTCTAAGTGTTCACTATTTGTTGAAACAGCTGCCAATCACGACATTTGCCACTGAAAACGCTTGTGAAGTAATATTAAAGTTCCCCTCCCCTTCAAACCTCTGTGAGAATTGCTTTCACTCAATGACAATGGCGCTGCAATGGCCAATAGAAATCAATATATTGATGAAAGCCAGTGTGTGTCATGGTGTGATGTCACATGGAGTGATGTCAGTGTTGTGGCCATGTGCTTCAAACAGTGTCACTAAAGGTCTCAGGCTTTTGTTGTTCTACCTCACTAAGAATTTTTTGTTCTAGCTGCAAGCTAACGGTGCTTTAACCTACCTATGCTTTAGTTATCTTGAAATAATTGAGGTTCATCGCTAGAGGGTGCTGTTCATTTTTATGACCACAGCTTTCTTTTAATTATATATTTTATTATGGAAGAAGTTGTAACATTTACTGCGAGGTGCATGGCAGAGCGACACATACCTGCTGTGGGCTTGTTTGCTGACCCCTCAGTGAAATTAAATATGGTTGCTGGAGTTCTTATAGTGTGGAAAATGAAAGGAAAAGTCAGTGCCCGAGATATATTTGCAGTATATTTGACAAACTAAATTACATATATTTGAATTGGGATTTTCATCCCATTTGCAATATATTTGACACACTAAATGACATACTTGCATTGGGATTTTCATGCCATTTGCAGTATATTTGACACACTAGATGACATATTTGAATTTGGGTTTTCATCCCGTTTGCTGTATATTTGATACACTAAATGACATATTTGAATTGGTATTTTGACACACCACTGAAACATACTTGAAGTGGGATTTCCATCCCATTTGCAATATATTTGATACACCACTGAAACATACTTGAAGTGGGATTTTCATCCCATTTGCAATATATTTGATACACCACTGAAACATACTTGAAGTGGGATTTCCATTCCATTTGCAATATATTTGATACACCACTGAAACATACTTGAAGTGGGATTTTCATCCCATTTGCAATATATTTGATACACCACTGAAACATACTTGAAGTGGGATTTTCATCCTATTTGTTGTATATTTGACACACTAAATGACATATTTGAATTGGGATTTTGACACACCACTGAAACATACTTGAAGTGGGATTTCCATCCCATTTGCAATATATTTGATACACCACTGAAACATACTTGAAGTGGGATTTTCATCCCATTTGCAATATATTTGATACACCACTGAAACATACTTGAAGTGGGATTTTCATCCTATTTGCTGTATATTTGACACACTAAATGACATATTTGAATTGGGATTTTCATCCCATTTTCAGTATATTTGACCAGACAAAATGACATACTTGCATTGGGATGACATTCTTGCATTGGAATATTTTCTATCCCACTTGCAATATATTTGACAATGTTAAAATATACTTGAAGTGGGAGTGTCAGATCTCATCTTTGGAACAAGATTTCAAGGAAAAAGGAGGGCCCCTGTATACATCTGGGTCTCTCCTAATCTGTGAGAAGATTGGAGAAAGTCAACATTTTCACCCAAAAAAAACTCCAAGGTGTATGTACCCCCTTGGGGTTTTTTGGTCCAAATGTTTGACTTTCTCCAATCTAATCCAAACTCACAACCTTAGTAAGAGTGACCCAGATTTAGATAATGGTGCTGTTAGTTTCAAAATATCTCCCACAAATTCAGAGATCTGATGATCCCATTTCAAGTATATTCCATTCAAGAATATATACGGGTTTTGGACAGTAGAATTTCACAACTCTTGAGACAGATATGAGTTCAGGTAGAGATGGGTTACAAGGAAAATTGGTATTAAAGCATCAAAATAATCTTTTACAATAATACTTTGGAAACTTTGGACACCATCCCACATGCAGTGTATTTGGGATCCCACGGGCAATATATTTGACATAATTCAAATATACTTTGAAGTGGGACTGTCAGAAAGTAGAAGAGCATATGTTAAGGGTTGGCCTATGCCCACCTTTTACCTAGACACTTCAAACTTGGAAGACTTCATCGCACTTAGGTCTAGTATCTAGCTTGAGTTTTGGACACCTACGTTGTGTTTAGGGCCCTGAAACGTTAGTTAGGCCTCTCCTATTAAAATGCATTGCCTTTAAGTGCATATGTTACGGGTTGGTGTACGTAGAGCTTTTAGCCTAGAGACTTCAAACCTGGAAGACTTCATCTCACTTAGGTCTAGTATATAGCTAGCGTGTTTCGGACACCTACATTGTACGGCTTGTGTTTAGGGCCCTGAAATGTAAGTTAGGCCTCTCCTATTCATATGCATTGACTATGAGAGCTTATGTTACGAGTTGGCGTACGTAAACCTTTTAACCTAGAAACTTCAAACTTGGGACACTTCAAATCACTTAGTTCTAGTATCTAGCTAGCGAGTTGGTGGCTCCTATGTTGCACCGCTGGTGCTTAGAGCCCTAAAAAATACATATCAAGGGATAGGGTTATCGTTTCAGGATCAGGACCACGTAGGGTCATGAAATTTCATGGGTGGGATGTAGGAGGTCTCGTGGATGACATATTGGGGCAGTGGCCCCCTAAGTGATCAGAAACAACAAAAATCAATGGGTATCCAAAACAAGTATATGACATATGAATGGAAATGTGCTTGGAGTGGGGTGTTTACAAACAGTGTTTAGGACAGGGCACAGACTTTACCGCATCAAATGCTGACACAGCTGGGTGCCCCAAATAACATATCAGACAGTCGTGTTGCTATGCCCTTCCCCAGCCAAGAAAAAAAATCAACAAATTTATTCTTGAAAAATGTTTTCTTCCTGCTCCTGTGTGTCTGTGTCCTTTCAAATCTGCACACAATGCAGGGCGAAATCTTCTGGGTTGTTGTAATAGAAAACAACAAACTAGGGTGTTCTCCTTTCACACACTGTCTCATGGGTTGGCCCTGGCAAACATAATGAATTTTTATGTCAATCTGACCTTTCTAAAGGATGTCCAAAACAAGTATATGAGATATGAATGGAAATATACTTGGAGTGGAATGTTTACAAACAGTGTATTAGGGAGGGGCCCAGACTTTGTCGTGTCGACCGGTGGCTCATCTGGATGGCGAATAACATATCAGAAGCTCGAGTTGCCACAGCTTACGGAAAACTACTCCCTGTTTCATAAGCTCTAGGGGTCTGGCACTTTAATATGTTGTCTCTGAAGCCTCCCTTACCCCGCCAGTGAAATCATGTGACCCTACAAGTTAGGGAAAGTTACTTTCTGTTCCTTAACTTCTAGGTGTCAGGCACTTCCATTTTTGTCCTTGGGGGTGCCACTTTGCGAATGGATGCACTTCCGGCCTTCCCTGACCTTTTCTGACCAGTGTCCATTTGGTGCCCATTCATATATACTCAGAGTGGGATCCATTAGACAAACAGACAGACAGACATGGACAGGACAGCTGTAGTGGACCAATGAACGGACCATCCCACTCCAAGTATATATTACACCATCCAACATGCTTGATTTGGTGTTATAGCTTTCTCTGTGCTCAAACTGCTTTCAGGGTGTTCAATCTGTATGTGGAACTAGGGTCTAGGGTGGGGTGAGGGGCAAGAAAGCACAAGAGCGCTAGTGAGTCCCAAAACCTGTATGTTGACCGTGGTAAGCATGTCAGTAAAGGGCAGTAAAGGACAATCACTTAACCTAGCAGGTACTGGGATCCAAAATGAGCTAGCAAACCTATTGCGCATATATGTGTCCAGTAGCAATATGTAAGAATGGGGCCCGATCCCAAAAAGTGTATGTCAGTACTAACTAGTGAAATAGCATATTGTCAGACATTTTCTCTAACTTGTCTTTCACTCCTGATTTGCACATAGATGTTTAAAAAATTGAGTCATATTTAAACATTGTTTCCTTGAATATTCTCTAATGTTTTGTCTTTGAATAATGAACAGTTTTTGAGGTCCTTCATCACCTGTGCAAGCAAAGTACTTCTGAATTAGTGGTAGGAGAAGCCAGTTTATATATGAAAAATTAGTTGTGTGCTTTATATTGTTTGTAAGAACTGTTTCTTTTTATTTCGAAATATGCAGACTAAGTGCTCAGGTGAAATTAGTGTGATAAAAATGTTCCCACCTATTAGTTCAAGTTCAACCTTCAAAAGGCTTTTATTGTCATTTCAGCTTTATACAAGTACACTGCAAAAATGAAACGATGTTCCTCTCGGACCATGGTGCAACATAAAACAAGTGCAACAGACAGCACTCTACACGAGTGCAAACAATACAATCCAGTACAATAATGTCATACAATAAATAATTACAGGACAGGACCAATATACAAAGAACAGACAGTGCATTTATTTTTACCAGTACATAGTATTGAGAATATGTAAAGTGGGTTGTGCATAGGAGTCAGTGACACACTATACTGAACATAGCAGTCACTGGTAGCAGCCAGAACAGTTCAGAGTACAGTGCTGATTTAGTACAGTACTCTAGCAGTAAGTAGGAATGATGTGTAAGAGTGCAAAAGGAGTGCATATATGTGTGTGAAGTTTGACTTCAGCAACTACTCCGATACAAAAACAGTGTGTGTGTGTGTGTGTGTGTGTGTGTGTGTGTGTGTGTGTGTGTGTGTGCGCACGCACATGAACATGACTGTGTATGAGAGAGAGATAGTATATACTAATGGTAAAAATGATTTAATGCTTGATTTTACTGATTGATTTGACAGCAGTCTATCTATCTATCTATCTATCTATCTATCTATCTATCTATCTATCTATCTATCTATCTATCTATATATAATATGATATGATGTGACATTATATGAAAATAAAATAAAACACAATGAGGGATCCTCAAAATAGTTTTATTGACTTTTTTTTTTAATTTGAGAAATAGTGATTAAAGATCAAGTGATTAAAGTAAATAAAAGTTATCAGTCTTAAACGAATATGTACCAAATAGTATTTAATGTCCGCTCTGCTCCACTGCCGGTCATGTACTGATACTCAAACATGTGTATGGGTCTCAGTTGTGTCGCTGTCTGCCTCTCTCTCTTACTCACCCACTCACTCACCCATCCCACTCCCCTCCCATTGGCTGATTCTCTAAAAAGTCACACCTCCTCCCGAGTCCCTCCCCCTAATTTACATGAAAACCACTTCTGACAAAAATTGATATATGCCCCAAAATTTCAAATTTTGCCACCTTTTTCCTTCTGCCCAACCAACCAGACCTGTGTATAAGAGGTTTCTCTAATTGAGAAATATTGTTGTGATTAAAGAAAATTAAAGTTTTCAGTCTCAGTTTTTCTCCACTTTCGCTGTGTGTTCAGTATCCTCTCTGACACACACTCTGCAGTCAGGGGTCATTGACACACACACTCTCTCTCTCACACCTCCTCACATCTTATCTGCCATATGTACTAAAACAGGGCAATAAGTAAACTTTTCACAAAACATAAAGTTTCCTTTTATTTATTTTTTCTCTGATCTCTAAGCAAATGTACTTACTCTATAAGTTTTATCACACAAGGTTCTTGTCCGTTATCACATGTTGGGCCCTTAACACTTTACAGTGCATTCCACATCTGAGAGTGGTGTTCTGGAGGGGTGAATTGTAATTTACAGCTTTTATTCAAAAACCATCTCTTTTCCCCATCTACATTTCTTTCTTAAAGCCGTGTTTTACGGTACTTCACGCCTTTAGGTCACAGTCGTAATTGTAAGCGATACATCTGAAAACTTTTGCCAAGACCTCTGAACGAACATGCACATGGCTCAGCAGTTATCAACAGGTACGTTCTTTTTATCCATTCATGTTATAACTTATATTAGTATATGTTACTAAAAAGGCTAACGTGTATTTATCTATTTATTTAGCTAATGGTTGAAATACTTTATCGTATGTTGTTGGAATTAACTCGTTGGGGCCTAAATTCAGGTCTAGATAAAACCTACAAGACCTGTACTGTCAGGATCTGAAAATGATTAATCGAATTAGAAAATGAGTACATTGGTCAGTCGTCTTTTATCACCGCCACATATTAGCTAAACTAGGGGGAAAATAGCAATGTTCTTTCATGAAGGTATTTTATGAATTAGCCGAATGGATATCTCTACCGGTTGTGTAAATTAATTGTATTTTATCAAACAATCAATACGTATTATGTACAAGCTATTGTAACTATTCTTTTCGTGAACTATCTAGGAAATTATATTGTCTTTATTCTGATGACTACTGATCATTATGTAATATGCCCAATGTGTTTTAGAGTCTGTGAAACATTTTGATCGACTGAAACTCTTTTGATCGACGGCTATTCTTATTCTCATGGCTAGCTATATAGAAAAACTTTAACTTAGAAGTAGGTGATTCTATTTACTTAAATTAAACATTAAATGAAGTAACATCAATGCGTTTTAGTATAAAGGATACCATCATGATGATCTTTCCTATGCACGGTCTATAATGCTATTCTGTGTATTTTTGTAGGTTCAGACGATCACGAGTTCCTTGAATCTGTGGAGAGAATTGCTGATCAAGGTAATTTCTTATTTGTGAACTTTTAGACATTTTATTTTTATGTATTTTATTTATCATATTAAAATTTTTGTTAATTTTTATCAGCCGATATAAGGACACATGGTGATGAAACAGTTCATATAATGAATGAGTTGATACAAGTTAATCCATTCTAGAGCGAGTCTAACATATGTTAAAAGACCGCATTTTGTCTAAAGGTTTATGCAGTGCATTCATTTGTCACACAGAGGCAGAAGGGGTGAATCCCTCTATCGTCATCCACTATTCATCGAGCCCCCTGGCTGAGCTCACAATCTTTTCAGGGGACCTCATACAACCGGCAACATCTATAGAAACGTATGTACAGGTCAATGTGGCTTATAACATACGTCTAAATAACTCTAGGCCTATTCAAGCTGTTCAACCACTAACCTGTAGGCCACCATCACCGTTTAAGTATAATTTTAAAAGCATGATTATTAATCACATTTATACCAGAATAATTGAATCAATTTTTTTCCAAGATGGCTTGGATGATGGGGACCAGGGGTTGACTCTGTTCGACTGGGAGGAGGAATTAAGAATGCCTCCCCCATCATGTGACTGATCTGATAAAGAATTCTAACTGCTTACTGAAAATAATCAATTTTTTTCCCAATCAATTCCTAAAGTTGTTATCAACATTGTTTAGTCAACAGAAGCAACAGCGGCAGCAGCATCACCTCCTGACCATCTTTCACAACTGGAGCATATATTGCCTGACCTGTTATGAAAAATAACTTCTGGATCGAGTGTTTGCTAAACTGATCTCTACACCTGTATATGGTCCTGGGTGGGGAACACACACCCACACGTCCTTGTTATTGTAGTGGATAATATCTCTGCCTGTCATGCGTAAGACTGGGGTTTGATTCCCTGATGGGGAGACTCTGTACACTAGGTGCTCAGTTGGACAGCATTTTGTCAGAGGCACACTGAGCCAGAAAATAGATCAAAACCATGGAGGAAAGTGCAATGCATTATCTCAGGCATTGACCTAAGCTGAATGTTGTCAAGACTCTGCAGCTCAGTACAATAAATTACAATACAATAAGAAAACGTACGGCAAATTGAGTCAAAGCCAAATTTGATAGAAAAGGTACATATGGCTTAACTCGTAGAGTGGATCAATCAAATGATCAATCCTCCAGGTGGGGAGACTCCCAACACTAAGCCCTTTGCTGACAAAC
The DNA here is from genome assembly GCF_041902795.1 of Electrophorus electricus. Lineage (NCBI taxonomy): Eukaryota > Metazoa > Chordata > Actinopteri > Gymnotiformes > Gymnotidae > Electrophorus > Electrophorus electricus. Next base: position 24,216,223 of record NC_137511.1, read on the forward strand.
TGCTGCCTTGGCTACCTTTTCAGGAAAGATAACCTTACGCTACTTTTTTCTACATAGATGAATCAAGAGTTGACCAAGTTGTAAATCGATCATTTGATAAAGCACCTATGAGAGAAATTGTTACACAGTGGCGACGTGATGTCTTAGAAGTCGTGACAAAACATACATGCCAACAAGGCTGAAACTGAAGAGGTGGTCATGAAAAGTCAAGTGGACACAACGCAAGTCCTGGGGTAGAGTGGAATATTTAGGAGGCTACCTGTGCCTTTTGCCAGCTTCAGTATGCCTGTCAATAATCAGGGTTGTAACCACACCAGTAGAAACACTGCCAACACAGTCGAGACATGCAAAGTCACCTACATGGAAACACAGGACAGCTGAAGTTGGCTCAGCAGGTTGGCATGAACACTTTGTTCATTAAAAAAACGAAAACTAGCTGTTTAAAAACAATTTTGTCACAGGCACACTGAGCCAGAATACACACTGATCCACAACACATCAAAATCAGTGGGACACGTACATCTCTGGCATTATCTTGGGCATTATCTTTGGCATTGACCTAAGCTGAATGTTGACAAGACACTGCAGCTCAATACACTAAATTAAAATACAATAAAAAAATATATTGCAAATTAAGTCAAAGCCAAATTGGATAAGAATGGTGCATATGACATAGCTTGTAGTGTAGATCAATCAAATGTTTAGCACACTGAGGTAAGCAAAATGCTCTGAATTATTTGCCATTTTTCCAAGTATTCGAAAAGAAGCACGAATCATAAGCCATCACACCGATGCTGGTAAAAGAGGAAAATGAAGAGTGAGTAAACATGCAACATCGTGCTTCAGGTCTCATGGAAGAATGAATTCCCACTTGCTGTCCAGACAGCAGAGTCCCTTGCAGCCTTCAAACACAGACTGAAGACCCATCCATTTGTGGAATATTTAAATGACAACTGACCCTCCTCCCATATTGACTGACAAAATTGATACTTATTGCAGGGTATTGTGTATTACACTGGTGTTGTTTATCAAACTCTAATACATATTGTTTATTACACACTGTTTAAAAGAGACCTTATGTATTTTGTACTTCTAGATATCAGAATTAACTATACCCAATACCGTGACGCTGGAGTCTCATCGCTCCCATGAGGAACAGATGTACTGGAGTGGGAGTGATCACCTATGGAGAGCAGATCTATGTTGTATGGACCACATGCACACACTTACGCCTAGTATATGACACACAATAACACGGACCTCAATCAGATACACATACTTACGGTTACAACCCCAGGTCAGTTGTTTTGTTTGCATGTCCTCTGTTTCAGGTTAAGTGTCTAGTCGGCCACTGTCTCCATCCATGCACCATGCCAGTGACTGTGAGCCGCACCAGTGACCTCTAAGAAGTAAATATCTCCTTTTTGTCTGCTCTTGTCGAGTGTGCAGAATTTACCAGAGGATCGGTAGTTCCCAGATGTAAGGTGACTGTAATTAATGTAACTTCTACCCCAAAGTAACACATTCAGAAGAATTTCTCTTTACTGCATTTGTAGGTGGGTAGAAGCGTAGAAGCCTGTGACCCCCTGATGAACATGCGGACAGACATCCCCACGGTGCTCAACCCACGAAGCAGCTATTGCATTGAGGTTGCAACACACTCTCTCACCAACACACACACACACACTCTCACTCACTGAGGCGATGATGATGATGAGGATGATGATGGGGCAATATTTTGTCACATAAAACTGTCTCACAAAATGGACTGTATATAGGTGTATACAGGCACCATAAAGGAAGACAACAGATAGTGGTTACACTGTCACACTTTTGTGGAAATTTACTTTGCCTCGCTTTACTTTGCTTTGTGTTTCTATAGTCACAGCATAACAGTCCGTAGATAGGCGCGAGAGCCAAGCACATCAGCGGCTCACATGCTGTTCTACCCATAGAGATAGAAGAAGACTGTTCTAACCGTAGAGATAGAAGACGGCACCTGCGCTCAGGCTAACCAAAACATAAAGTTCAGATACCTTGTAGGAGCTGTTTTTTCTCTTTTCTTTCTTTTCGCCTCTGTGTATAAGGCGAGGGGGACTTGTACTGCGAGTCAGTTATTTTTCTCTGTTATACAGGCGACAGAACTCAATAAACCTTTTACTACTCAATGCATAAGGCTGTCTGTGTTTGATGTGCTCTCATTTTTCCACCACAATTTGGTGTTGTCGGCAGGATGCGCAGCTCCACCGCCGAGGAGGGAAAATCAACACTTCACTGAGGACGCTCCTTGGCAAGTCTGAGCTGGGAAGGAACACCCAGTCGGGGAAAAGTACCGCCAGAGTGAAGGTGTTTTCCCTCATCTTGCGGTGCCTGCCTCATCTTCAAAAAGAACCGTGAGTGGGAGAGAGCAGTGATTGTGTAAGTACGCAGACGTTTATATTCCCTCTGTGTGGCCGTTCGGGAGTTCTCCTCTAGCATAAGAATATTTCAGATGTACTTGAAATAGCTTTGTTACGACGTTGCAAAGTAAAGTGAATCAGTAGCCGGCTGATAGTGAGGCCCCTATTGCTCAGACGTGAGATTAGGCACGTCTAGCAGACGTAATAGGTCCGGAGCTGGGAGCAGAATCAGTCCACGAGTGAACGGAGCATAAGATACGTTAATGGAACTAAATTACAGCAACGCATGCACTGAGAGAGTAATAAAATGAGATCCCAAAATACTAAATTAATGCAATATGACCCGTCCGAGTGGAGCCAGCCCTTACATAATGACATGCCAAGGGCCTATAGGGAGAGTGCCATAAAGTGGTTGCTCATATGGGTACATTGTTATGGGTTCCCTCAGAATGGGAGCTTGAGTGTGAAACTGCTTAATAATATACTTAGACGTATGGAAACCCGACCAGGGCATTCTGGTCAGCGTAAGGTATGGGATAGACACCATGGGAATATTATAGCAAGTCTTAAAATGCGGATAACAGGAAAAAAAACAAACAAAAAAAAAATTAAGGAGACTGGGAGGGGGGATGAACCTAACTCCACTTCTCAGTGTGTGTCCTCCAGAGCCGATCCCGATCTCGACTCCGCTCCATCGCAATGGAAACCAGCAGCCGTGGTGCCTGATCCAGTGGCAGCAGAACGTCCACCCTCCTATGGACTGCCTCAAGCAGGACCACACACTGGTCTCTTAGATGAAGCCCACGCCATAGAACGAAGGCATCACCCTCAGAGCGGTTAACCAGGAAATGGATGCTGACACCTCGTTCAGACTCAGCAGAATGGCTGAAGACTATGTCAGACATCATGAAGCTCAAATTCAAAGAACAGAGCAGACAACATGGATCAAGCCATGTTCACCATGATGCAACAAGTGGCTCCCAGGGGGAGAGGACGAGGAAGGGAGCAAGATGCTCCAGGAGGGAGAGACATGTCATGGAGAAATCGATGTTACAACTGTGGAAAAGAAGGACATTTTTTCAGAGACTGTCCAGACCCAGATGGACAAGCCACGTGAAACGATCAGGAAGAGGTGTACTGACAGGTGGAGGAGAGGCGGAATGGCTGTGAGGGACCACTAACCCCATCAGAAAAGGGAAGTGCCAGCTTTTTATTCCATGTATTCTCAACAATTAAGTAAGGGACCCCTAGCATTACCCCAAGTTATCTTAACTATAAACAGCAAACAATCGAAGTTTTTAGTAGGTATCGGTGTCACGCACTCAGTAATTCAAGCCAAAGGGTTCAATGTACCAATTACTAATAGGACGGTGTCCATAATGCGAGTGGAAAGGTGGTGCATGAAAGAATGTCTGCGCCTCTCCAATGTCAGGTGGGGGAACAAAAATTTCGACATGGGTTCCTTATTTCTTCTGTGTGCCCAATCAACCTGTTGGCTGTAGATTTGATGTGGAAATTGAGTTGTACTTTAGTAAGCTCCCCAAATGGACTTAGTGTTCATGGAAGGTGACGCCAGTGCACAGATGGTGCTGCTGGGAGAGGGGGAGCTGGGATATATATATATGAGTGGGGGTTGCAAGGTGGGTCAAGGAAAATAACCGAACACATGATCGAAACCGTCAGAAGGGCAACTAATGGTAAATTTAATTATATGGATGTGGAATGTTTGCATGTGACTGCATATGTTTGCGATGGTCCAGATAAGAAGTATGCAGAAGCTTTTTTTGGTCATTGAAAACCTAGAGACCATTAGAACTAAATATTTGTATTGGGATAATGATTTTGTAGCTGCCCATGCTGAACTGTCCGATGAACAGAAACGTTGGTATGATGTTGAGTACTCCATCCCCCATGTCTCACTAGGAAGAAATAATCCTTTTAGACAATGGCGGGAGGTTGGACCCTGGATAAGATGACTGAGTCATCTCCACAGATGGGAACCCACTGAACAATCCACTATTTACTACAATGCAGGAGTAGATGCATTCCAAATGGCTTACCTCACCTCACCAGAGTGCACCCTTGACTAACTTTGTAGCATCGGAATCCGAGCATGATAATTATTTGAGCGAGATACCAGATATCTTATGGGCTAATGGGAAAAACAATGTGAGATTAATCAAAAATTGTGAGCCAGTACAAATCATGCGTATACAGACCAAGACAACCCCAATAGCCATTAAAAAAGGAGGTTAAAAAAGGTATTAGGCCAGTATTCCGATCCCTTCGAGATGCCGGTGTAATAATACCATGCCCATCCTCACCTGTCCGTACCCCCAAATGTCCTGTGGAGAAACCAGGGCGTGATGAGTGGAGATTTGTACAAGACTTACAAGCAGTAAATGCAGCAGTACAAGCAAGGGTACCTGAAGTGCCAAATCAGCACACTATATTGTCACAAATAGCACATGACAGTCGATGGTTCACCATTGTGGACCCGGCGAATACTTTTCTGAGTGTACCGATACATGCAGATAGCCAGTATTGGTTTGCTTTTTCCTTTGAAGGAAAACCCTACACGTTTACACACCTCTTTCAGGGCTATTGTGAATTGCCAACCATTTATAATGCAGCATTAAGAGAAAGCTTAGAAGGTCTTACCCTTCCTGTAGGCACAACTCTGCTGCAATACATGGATGATTTATTATTAGCGGCGCCAACAGAGGAGTTGTGCGAGCAAGCCACTTTATGCCTGTTGAAACATTTAGCTGCAGAAGGGCATAAAGCTAGTTGCAAAATTACAGAACTGTAAAGACGAAGTAACTTTCTTGGGGCATATCATTAAGGGGAATACACACAGGCTGTCTCACAACCGAGCACAAGCTATCATTTCGCTACCTAAACCGACCACAAAGAAACAGGTGTTATCTTTTTTAGGCATGTGTTCCTAATGTCGCATGTTTATTCTGTCCTATGCAGAACTGGAGGGACCACTACGGGCCATCATTCCCACCGAAGCCAGGAATGCGGTGCAGTTGGCCTGGACCTCAAAGGAAGAAAAGGCGTTTGTAGAATTGAAACAAGCACTACAAAGCCTGCCCGCCCTAGGTTTCTCTGATCCCAACAAACTTTTCACTTAGACGGTAGATTAGAAAGGTGCTTATATGACGTCGATTCTATGCCAGAAACATGGATCACATCAAAGACCAGTAGCTTACTTCTAGGCAAAATTAGACACGGTGGCACAAGGGCTACCAGCTTGCCTCAGAGCAATAGCAGCTGCCGAGAAGGCCATCCTAGCCTCAAGAGATATAGTGGCATACTCCCCTCTTACTGTTTTAGTCCCACACACAGTACACCGAATACTGCAGGACCAGAGAGTGTCACACTTATCAGCCCAGCGATGGCTGCGATACCACACCACCCTCTTAGACATACCTAACATAACTGTTAAAAGGTGTACAACACTGAACCCAGCTACACTCCTTCCTACTTCAAAACAGAAGTGTTACCGTCTTCCTATTCAGCGCAAGCTGCAGAACTAGTAACCCTAACGGAAGCATGCAAACTAGCTGCAGACAAAACTGTTAATATTTACACTGATTCCAGATATGCTTGGCGGGTTGTTCATTATTTTGGAGCCATATAGAAGCATAGGCAATTCCTAACAAGCTCAGGTAAATATATTAAACATCACCATCTTGTAAACACACTGCTAGAAGCCATTTTGCTGCCTAAAACAATTGCAGTTGTGAAATGTGCAGCTCACAGAACCACAGAAGACCAAATTAGCAAAGGGAATAATTTCGCAGACAAGGTAGCAAAGGCAACCGCAACTAAAACTGCTGTGCAAGCAGTGCAGGAAACGGCTGCTAGCCCACAAGCCACATTATGAGCACCTCAGTCAGGGGCCACTGCCACTGAATGCACCAAGTGGACGTGACCAGACTGCACAGTGTGCGATGGCGTTTGAACACACACACCCAAGGGCAAACCTTGCCTACCCAAATCATACATGCAGGGCCTGATTAGAATTGCTCATGGGCGTAGCCACATGAGCAAAGGGGGAATCTTAGACAGCATATCAAAGTATTGGTTTGCACAAGGAATCACAAGACTTACCCAAAATTTATGTTCCAGCTGTCTTGTTTTGTGCGCAGCACTCCCTCAAGGGAACCTCCACGCAGACCCCAGTGGCAGGACACCCGCCAGCAATCGAACCATTTCAACATTGGCAGGTTGACTTTGTTGAATTAACCCAGGCAGAGGGTAAGAAGTACATGCTGGTGTGTGTGTGTGTGTGTATGTTCAGCAAGTGGGTAGAAGCGTTTCCCACGACCAAGCAAGACGCACAAATGGTAGCTAAGATGTTCCTAAGGGAAATCATTCCTAGGTGGGGCCTACCAAAGCGCATCTCAAGTGACAACGGCACACCGTTTGTACATCAAGGCCTTATAGAACTAACCAAACATCTAGGTATTGACATGAAGAAACATTGCAGTTACCACCCCGCTAGCGCAGCGGCGGTGGAGCAGGCTAACGGTACTCTGAAACTGGGATTAGCAAAAATGTGTCAACAGACAGGACTTAACTGGGTCCAGTGTTTACCATTGGTCCTGTGGCAGATGCGGACCAGACCCCAAAAGCGCACGATGCTCAGTGCCTTTGAGACGGCAGACCACCCAACACAGGTGTAGAGCCTCCACTGACGGATAGTGTACTCCTAACTGAGTCTATGGTACAGTACTGAATGTCATTGCAACGTGCCCTGTCCATTGTATCCAAACAGGTGCAAGCTGTCTTGCCGAGCCCCGCAGACAAGCACCTGCATGACATCGCTCCAGGCGACTGGGTATTGTTGAAAGATCTCAGACGAAAGTGGTTGAACCAAGCACAGTGGACGGGACTACAGTTAACAGTTTTAATAAAGGTTTAATTGAGGACAAACCTGGAGAGACCCGTAGCTCATCTGAGTGCAGGTAATGTTTTTGCTTCTCTCTTGGTTGAATTTGATTAACCTAACTAATGATTTAAATGAACTGAAAAGCTACTAAAAGTCTTTGTTTTTTATATACCAGCTGTTCCTAGTGACACATACTCAGAAGATGATTTCAAAAATTATTATCTGGCATATTAATACAAGCACAAATAATGGATTTAACTGTTTATCAACAGTTTTCACTCATCAAAAGATTTTGTCATCTGACATTTTGGAAATATATAGAGAGGTTTCTTTGAGAGGGAATTTAATTTATTGAAAAAGTGTAGGACATGAGTAAAGAAAATCAAATTCACATTCACAAATCCAAAGACATAACATGGACTGGGATTGGTGGGAGACAGGTAGGTGTGTTAGGTCAGGGTCAGAGTGAATGACAGTGTGAGGCAGACAGCTTGTACCAGGGACACATGTGGCATGGTGTACTATTGTCAGGGAGACATGTGGTACTGATATCAGCAAGCGTAGGATATGGATATTGGGAGTCATGTGGCCTGGGGCACTAGTATCAGGGAGTCATGTGGCCTGGGGCACTAGTGTCAGGGAGTCATGTGGCCTGGGGCACTAGTGTCAGGGAGTCATGTGGCATGGGGCACTAGTGTCAGGGAGATGTGTGGCCTGGGGCACTAGTGTCAGGGAGTCATGTGGTCTGGGCCACTTGTGTCAGGGAGACATGTGGCATGGGGCACTAGTGTCAGTGAGACGTGTGCACTAGTTTCAGGCAGACGTGTGGAATGGGGCATTAGAATCATGGAGATGTAGTGTGGGGCACTAGTATCATGGAGATGTGGGGTGTGGGGCACTTTGTTGTAGGAAAGACTCTGAAGTGGCTGCTGCAGACATTTTGATGGCTGGGCTGGCACTCTGATGTCGAGCTGTATGTGTGTTGTTGTGACCACTGTAAAGAACCTGCTTCAGCCTCTCTGCTTTACTGCATCCATGGAGACCGTCACCATGGTCGACCTTGGTCCTTTTCCTACCACCAATGCCGGGGACCTCTATGTCCTCATGGCTATGGACAGATTCATGAAGGTTCAACATCTTTAACATCATTTGAATCTTTTTGTTACAGGCAGTGTTAATTGTTTACTTATTTCAGTTCAGTTCAAATGAAATGTACAGAATAGAGTTTTTGTCTAATGATCATTCTTAAATTGGGAAAAACTGACAATGTTTAATTACCCGTTATATCATGGGACTGATTGCTCAGAGACTTTAAATGAACTGCAGTGAACTGAAAATGAAATGAAATGCATATTTACCTTTTGTTAGTACTAAAAATACATGTTTCTAAAACATAATATAGGCTAGAGAGCACAGTTTGTATTTTATTTGGTTGTTGCATTCATTTAGTCCTCTGAATATATACACTAGGTGTAAGGTCCTTGTGTGTCACTGTTTAATCTTGGGCATGTACGCTCTGTAGAAAGACTTGTGGGAGAGAGGAAAACTCACAAGAAATGTCTGTGTACAAATGTTTCTATATACTAAATGTTTCTGACCAAAATGGTCAAGCCTTGACCAAAATGGTCAAGATGTGATGATGAGTATGAGGAAGGACACCAACACCCTGCCTAAAGAGCTGATAATGTCCTCGGAAGTCAGATCCAATGATGATGACACCTGCTCTTACAACGTCCTTCTAATGACCTACAAAGCACTGAATGGTCTTGCCCCACACTACCTTAGCAAACTCCTAAAAACAGGAGGGAAAACGGAGCAGTGCCATGATTTCTATATGGCATCTGGTGAAATGGGCTTTTTTGGATATTAAAAGCAAACAAATAAACAAAACTCTATTCTTGATGCTACTCCATTGTGTGTGTGTGTGTGTGTGTGTGTGTGTGTGTGTGTGTGTGTGTGTGTGTGTGTGTGTGTGTGTATAAAATACACCAGCAACATTTAAATGGTCTTTCCTTGTGTTTCCCGTCTTACTACGTTCATTTCTGTCTGCTGGTTTTCCCATCACTCTTTTACAGCTGTACAGTTTTCTGATCATGTCTGCTTTTAAGCACATTGAGTAAACATCCACAGTGTTGGCCAGAAAAGGTCAGTGAACACTTAGATATAAAAATGTACACCCTGGGGTCTGTTTCAGAATGTGGGTTTATTGAAAACCCAGTTGGCTTAGAGTTGAAAGAAACTTAGGGTTTTCTGTTTCTCAAAGAGGGTTTGGTTGACTGGGCTCACTGCACAACACTGGGTCTTTGCTATTCATTTAATGGGCTATTTATTTTTATCTGACGGATGAGCAGCCAAGACAAAAATGATGCTGTACCTGTAACCCTAAATCAAAACCCGCACAAAGGAAAATGTTTTTAAGATCCAGATTTAAATAATTGCACAAAATATGGAGCAGTCCCCATTTATAGGATGTAAAAGATGTCAAAAACAGAGACGACTGTCTTAGAACAGCAATCTTAATCGCTTCAAAAATGAGGGACGTGCCAATAGCAGTTTTCCCGCACGCACTGCATCAAGCAGAACGCATGCCAAGAGTTTGGACTTATTCATCCATGCAGTCTGTACTTCACGTGTGGACTTGCTATCCAAAATACATCATTTTTTCTTTCTTTTTTCCATTTTCATTTGATAAAGCTGTGATTGCATATGAGGTAATGTAAGCCTACAACATTTGTAATTTGCAGGACAACCTCAGCCAACTGAATGTTTGCTGTCTAACACTGAAGTTTGAATATCTGACAACAGTTATCCAGGCTTGAATATCTCAGTAATTAGAAAAATAAGTAACAGAATGCTTTATTGTTTTATTTGAAATATGTGATTTAAAATAAATGATCTAATTGTAAGTATTTAGCTGGAAACTAGAGTTATATTATACAGTATATCATTAGGTTGATTAGGATTGTAAAATAGTAGCTAGTGAGTTCCGTCCCACTCAACGATGCACACCAGGTTGTGGATGAAGGGGGTTTCCTTTTATTTTCCACACGATAACAACTTCAGCAACCACGTTTAATTTCACTGAGGGGTCAGCAAACAAGCCCACAGCAGGTATGTCTTGCTCTGCCATGCACCTCCCAGTAAATGTTACAACTTCTTCCATAATAAAATATATAAATAAAAGAAAGCTGTGGTTATAAAAATTAACAGCACCCTCTAGCGATGTACCTCAATTATTTTAAGATAACTAAAACATAGGTAGGTTAAAGCACCGTTAGCTTGCAGCTAGAACAAAAAATGCTCAGTGAGGTAGAACAACAAAAGCCTGAGACATTAGTGACACTGTTTGAAGCACATGGCCACAACACTGACATCACACTGACATCACAGCATGACAAATACTGGCTTTCATCAGTCTTACTGTATGATAAACACTACATATGTTCAAAGTTACAGTTTAGGCATGGGCATACACACTCAGCCCTTTAGTTTCCTGCATGCTAAAAAATAAGTTTTTTAATGTTAACATTTTAACTACTAAATTCTTTTATAAGATATTCTTTTAAAATGTTCTCTTGTTCTGCTTTAGGCATGTTGAATAAGTTGGATAAAAACTGCCAACCAGCCTGACAACGCATTAATGTCAGATGGTGTATGTCTGCCTGTTGCATTATTTAGCTTCAAACACTAGGTGACATTACAAGATTTTAAAATGTTTTCGGGTCAAAGAAAAGCCAAGTAATTCTCTGTACTTTCATAAGGTGATCTGTGATATATAATAGTAGAATTTGAATGTCTCTGTGATGGGTGCAGAGTGGTGCAAGACTGTTTAAAAGCATAAAGGTTTAGAACTTTTCTGAGGAATCTTAAGATCCTGGTACAGAGAGCTTCCAGACTACTGACCAGGAGAAAAGCAGATTATTAGAAGGACAGGTGAGATTTGTTTTTGTTTTTTTGTTTTTTAAAAGAGAAGTCCAACTTCTTAATAAAGGGTTTTTTTACTTGTCTACTGGACTCCTTCATCCTCTTCTTCTTCCATAATTACTGCCAGCAATCTATATATAATAGGCTGTAATAAGCAATAACAGATTTTTCTCCAACTTCTTCATAATGGATCTTGCCGACACCTTGTGACACACACTGGCTTTCATCACTATTACTGTATGATATAAACACTGTACATATGGTCAATGTCACAGTTTAGGCATGGGCACACACACACTGACAGACACACACTCACTCACTCACACACACACACAAGCCCTTTACTTTAATATCCTGTATGCAGGCATGTTACCTTCTATTCCACCAAGCACAGAAGTAACATCGTATTCACAACATGACAAATATAAGTGCTTTGGAAATTCAGCATAATATTTATCCCTTACTTTAATTCGTTGAAAGGTAGACTGGAAGATATGCAGATGTACAAGTAGCAGAGGGGATTACTGTCACACTGGTAGACCAGCTCTCAAAGTTTGTTTTGGGTTGCCAGATCTTCCAAATTTCTTATCTATTCTAGTACCTATTATAAAGTGTGTATTCCCAAAATGATCCCTCATACCTACCCTTGTGCAGACCTTGGTAGCGCTGCTTGTCAGTGGGTTCAGTAAGACTTTTATAAATGGTTCCTTGCTACTAGAAGCAATCTCAGCCAGACTAACAGGCATGGAATTCATGCAGTGTTACAGTTTGCTTCCATGACAGCAGGAGTACTGCTCCAATTTCAGACAGGCAAGTTGCCAAGCATGCCTTGAGGTCTTTTTCCAACTTTGCCCACATTTGTCCGAGGTTGGAGTTGGAGTGGATGGAGCTTGAGGGCTGTTTCCAGCCGTGTCAGACTCCACTGCTCTTCCTCGTCATCCATCATCCAATAGGCTTCTACATCTACTCCTGCTTTTTCTTTTTCAGGTATCTTTCTGAGTCTCTTTTGTTCACTCTCTCATTCACCCAACAAAATATCAGCCATCAACTCTTGGTTTCTGTTTACATTCTTCTTCATCTTTCATTCTCCCTCTCTCTCCCTCTTTCTCCATTTGTCTCCCCATTTTCTATATTCCCTTTCTTTCTCTCTCTCTCTCTCTCTCTCTCTCTCTCTCTCTCTCTCTCTCTGTCTCTCTGTCTCTCTCTCTCTCTCTCTCTTGCTCAGGGTGTTCTGGGATTGAGAGGTTGTTCTGGAACTCTCCTACCACTGGTGGTGGCAACCAAGATAGATTCATGAGGACACACACACACACACACATACACACAAACACACACACAAATTCAGTTCAATTCAATTGTGCCAAAGCTTTAGTGAAGAAATTACTGCTAACAATGATAGTAAGTACAACAATAATATAACTACAACAACTCCTATTACCAATAAACAATAATAATAATTATAATAATATAGGGTGTAAATATAGGCAATGGTGTGGTAATTTGGCAGAAATTCAATTTGTCTTTTACTCAGGATATTGTGTTTAGTAAGGAATTTCAGAAATCTAGAATTTAAAATGCTACGCTGCACATTATCTTCCCCAGGTTACTGTTCACACGGATGGCTCTGTAATTCTTAGTGTCGAATTTATCTCCGGATTTACAGATTGGTGCTATTAATCCTTGGTTTCAGATTTCAGGGGAAAAAAACTCCATTCAGGTTAAACAGTTTTAGAATAGCCAAATGAAATTTAGAGCTTGAAAAGTTTATCATTTTATTTAGTACACTGCCAGGCCCACATGCCTTCTTTGATTTTAGTTTGTTAAGTTTCTCCTGAAGTTTCTGCTCAGTAATTGAGAAGTCTAATGGGTTTTGATCAGCCAATTGTAGCACCTCCAGTTTTTGCTTTATAGGATTTTGTTGAAGATTTGCATTTGATTCTACTGTCTGGAAGAGAGTTTGGAAATTGTTTGTCCAAATGTCCCCATTTTGTATTTCCAGTTCTTCCTGATCTCTTTTTTAAGTTTATTCCACTTGTCCAAAATTGACCAATTATCTTTTTTTAGGTTTGGGTTTTGATGCACCCTTTTGTTTTAATGTTGGTTTTGCTGGTGTCTTTTCTAAGAACACATTTAGATGTTTTACTGCCAGATTGAGTCTTGTATACTTTGAACACATGTGGTGTCCAGAAAGGCATATAAAAGTATTTGAATTTAGGCAGTACTGATTTCTTTCTGGAATTGTTCTGTGCTGCTTTGGGCCCATCTGTATGGTCACCTAGTGTTGTACAGCTTACTGGGCTGTGCGTGTGCAGTGTTAGTCTCTGTCCTATTCATGAACACAGCAATCTGGCTGTGATCAGACAGAGGGGTTTGTGGTTTAGCAATGAATGCACTGAGAGAGAAATGATCTAAATTTGTTATTACATAATCTACCGTACTATTCCCAAGAGGTGAGCACAAAATGTATCTTCTTAAGGAGTCCCCCCGTGTCCTACCATTGACGACGTACAGACCCAGACTTTGACAGAGCTGCAGAAGTTCTTTTCCATTTTTGTTGATTACATTATCATGTTTTTTTCTGTAGGGGCAAAAATAATTGTTATTTATACCAGATAATTTGTTTGTATTCTATTAAATAAGTTTTTTGTAGAAATCCATTACAATATTTGTTTGATGTCACATCTCAATAGAATTTGGTGGTGTTTTGGTGGCTTCAGCACTGTGGGGCGTGGTCCTGGTACAGATTTGATGATCTGGGGGTGTGGCCAGGCTGATGTTGGGCATGGTTCTGGTACAGAGGCGCTGATGTGGGGTGTGGTCTGGCTGCTGTGGGGCATGGTCCTGGTAAAGAGGTGATGATCTGAAGGTATAGTCAGGCTGTTGTGGGGGGTGGTCCTTGAACAATTTGATTTGTTTATTTTATAGAGCTTCCAATATTGAATATATGAACCTGGAGTTTGGTACCCCATTACTCCGAATTCCTACAGTAAAAATGACTATAAATCATGCCATGGGTACAAGAGGACGTGTACTTCAAGAATCTCCTACAGGGATCTGATAGCGGTTTGATTTGTGTATTCAAGTCGTGATATACAGTGAACCGAATAGACATTTAAGAGGATTTTGCTATCCCATGACTCCAAAGTCCTACACTAAAAACATTTCAACATCATATGTTGAATATGTTGAAAAGTGTTCTCCAAGAATGAGAGTGAGAAGGATGAGAAATAGCATGGAAATATTTGGCACTCAAGTACACAGAATCCACAGTAAATTGGTACAATCAAATATGCTTTGGCTCTGTAGATGGCTTGTGTCTGGCTGTATATAGTACATACAATACATGTTCTATATATATCCAGCAGTAATGATACTTGCTCTGGCAGATTTGAAGATGGCCCATGAACCCACTGAAAGGACTGCGGCAGCATGTCTGAGTGAAGTGAACGATGGATATGACCTGTACAGATCAGCCATGACCAAGCGGTGGCACTGTGTGGCACCTGCTTCACCAGCCCTGAAAAGCGTCATCAAAGACACCAAACCAGGTTTGGATGCAAAGCAATCAGCCATCTTCCCTCTAGGGCCAAGAGAACACGAGTGGCTTGTGAAGTGTGCAGCAGGACAGCAGGATCAAATCTGGCAGCTTCTGCTCCAGCACATCAAGCTGGCAGAGAGGAGAAACTTCATGTCTGGTTTCACAGCACTTCACTGTGCTGCTAAACAAGGAAACAGTGAAATGATGCACAAGATCCTTCTTCTTTCACGGCAAGGTGGGCCAGGGGTTGACGTAAACACCAAGAGCTACGATGGCTACACCCCACTACACATTGCTGCTATTCACAGGCCCGAATCAGTCCTGAGTGTTCTGGTGCGTGGTTATGGTGCCAACTGCAACATACGTGACAACTGTGGCAAAAAGGCCTATCAATACCTACACAAGGACGCCTCACCCAAGGTGTGAGAGATGCTCGGAGACCCTCACGCTGGGGATTACAAGACATGAGCAGCACTTTTCTGATCCGCCCAAAAGGTTCAGCACTTTGAGTAAACTATTTCAGTCCAAGCACTGAAACACACTCAGATGCAGACCAAGATTCCACTCAGCCTTGCAGCAGCTTGACCAGCCTTGACCAAGATGAGGAGAGGATAGATTATACATTCATTTCCAGAACGTTCCCCTACAATTAATGAACTTCCCCAGTGAAATAGCATATTCTGAAACCGACATTTTCTCTCACTTGTCTTTCACTCTGATTTTGATTCTGTGATCAGAACCTTAAGCTGTGAATTAATTAATTTGCACATGTGTATGTGTATTCAAGAGCATGAGTGTATATATATAGTGTAAGGAATGGACATTTAAGAGGATTTTTCCATCCCATTACTCCAAATTCCTACTGTAGAAATGACTGCAAATCACTTCATGGGTAGAAGAGTACTTGAACTTCGAGCATTTACTGAAGTGATCTGATAACAATTTGATTTGTGTATTTTATAGAGCTTCAAGTAGTGATAAATATTGAACCAAGTAGACATTTATTTTACCATCCTATTACCTTTTCAAAAGTGCACAATTTTCTTTCACGCATGCTGGATCTGCAAGCATTATCCTGAAAATAAGATCTAACCCAGTTAGCAATTTTCCTATTGCCATGATGTTGGCCACAATTAAGAACTGAGCTCGGACCCACATGAAAAAGTGAATGACGCCCAAATCTGGCTCATAATCTGAATAAATTTGTACCATATCACAGTCATACTTCCAACAGGATTGAGCCAAGTGCAAATGAACCTTTCTGTTCCTCACACAGTAATGTAGTCTACGTGACACACAGGTATATGCCATATTTTGCATTTGTACAAGAATTTGAAAAGAAATACACCGACATTGTAAAAAGCACACCGACAATGTTAAAAGAGAAGAATGAAGACTGGGTCAACATCACCAGAATTTGTATAAAAATGTTTTTGTTGCAGGCAAACTGATCCAGAATATTTCAAAACCTGTGGATGAGTAAATCTCAATCAGTATCTTTAAATAAACATCTGCCAGTCGTCATTAGGGTAGATTAGATTCGATTTTTCTAAATAGATGAATAAAGACACTAGCACATTGTAGATCGATCTTTTGATTAAGCACCTAGGAGAGAATTTGGTGGCCCAGTGGCGAAGTTATCTCTTAGCAAACATGACAAAACATGCATACCATCAAGGCCAAGAATGAAAAGCATGGAAAGATTTTGTCAGTTTCATAAACTACATCAAATGTTTTGCTGGTGTCAAATATTGTAATGACATTAAATGTGGTGACTTGACAATACCTTGAAGGGTAGTGCTTGGTAATGGTCCATCTTGACTTTGGATTGTACATATTCACTCGGGACTTGTCTCAGGACTTCAGTGTCAAGTCTTGAGATGCATTTGTTATATTTACATTTAGATTTAAGGCATTTAGCAGACACTCTTATCCAGTGCGACTTACAAAACGGCTTTGTCATTTACTCATAGAATACACCCTAGCCATTACAGTAGATTAGAGTCCAATATACCAATGATTTAGAATACTGTAGAAATAAAAGGATCACTGCTGTTGTCTAGCAGTACAAAATGCATAAGGTCTATCTTAAACAATGATAAGTGCAATAAACAATAAGTACTAAAGATTGTTAGACAACATCAGTATAATAAATAATACCCTACAATAAGTGCTAATTTACTTAGTCAATATAGGAGCAGGGTCATTTGTCATTTCAATATTTCATGAATAGATGGATCTTTAGACTGCGTTTGAAGACTGCAAGGAACTCTGCTGTCAGGACAGCAAGTGGAAGTTCATTTCACCATTTGTGTGCGAGGACAGAAAATAGTCTCATTGCTTGTCTTCCATGAGACTTGGAGCATGGAATTTCAAGCCGAGCCATACTTGAGGTTCGAAGCACTCGAGGTACGAATCGGGCTTTGAGCATTGACTCAATGTATCAAGGGGCTGGACCATTTTTGGCTTTGTAGGGGAGCATCAAGATTTTAAATCTGATGTGTGCAGCTACTGGAAGCAAACTAAAGCAGCGCAGCAGCGGGGTAACACGTGTGAACTTTGGTAGATTGAACACCAGTCGTGCTGCTGCTACTACTGCTGTTACTTGCAAGTGTACAGCATCTTGTTAGTGACTTGTGGTGGGTGGGCACTGGAGTGAACAGTGTAATAGCTAAAGTGTTATAGTTTTAGTTAAAGAGAAAAGACGGAGCTGTCCCTGGAATGCTGGTACAAGACATGCAAGAGAAGCATAGGCAAACACCACTGCAATTTGCATGTGAGAAATAGTCTTCCAGAATTTTCACTGAGCTAAGATGAATGTCCAATAGTTGAAAAGTTTTTACATGCCCTTGACATCACGCAGGTAAGAAGGATGTGCTTTCTCCACTACATGAAACAAGACACTGCTATGTGGCAGGTAGACCATTCAGGAAAGGGTCTGGGAGTGCAAACTCTCCCCACTGGTGGCATGACGTCTCAGCAGAAATCAATTCAAATAAGCAACTAATTTCTCTGTGCTGCAAGAGACCGCATTGGAGCTTTACACCAACACATTAATCCCTGGGTCATCACAGCTTATCGACAAAGCAGCTATTTCTGCTTCAATTCCTAGGACTCCTACAGTTTCACTGGCACAAAGTTGCAAATGGCATGGAAAGTATATGCAAAAGGAGAACTAGAGGACACTGTGAATTTATTCTTCCAGCAAAGCCATCAGGAGAGAAACATCTTACTCCCTCACGCTGCAAGCAGGAGTTAAACCTGCGCGGGGAACCCCCATTGGATTTCAAGTCCAACGCCTTATCATCTCACCCATCAAAACTGTCACATACTTTGGGCACTCTGGGGTTAAGTCCTAGGACTTCTTCAAGCTCAATTATGAGTCCCCATATGTCATTGATTCAGGACTACAAATGGCCTGATATGCAAATTCAAAGATAGTAATCTCCCGAATGGTCTACTCACTATTTTAGCAAACTAATGTCAATTCCAGGTGAACAGGTGCCCAAAAGCTTGTCAAAGTATTAGACTGATGCACTACTTAAAACACTAACATGGCCTCCAAGGTTTCCCACGTGAAGACGTGGGATGGCTCAAGGTGGCTAAGCATTTTTGCATGAACACTCCTTTTGTTTTTAAAAATGTAAACCATTCACTGGAATGCTGTTAGTACATGTCAGCAGAAATGTAAGTCAACAAAGTTGAAACTTGCACATTGGAAATAGAGTAGTGCAGGACATCGCTGACCTAAGTTCAGTGTTGACTAGACAGTGTAGCTCAGTACATTAATTTGCAATAGAATAATCAGACATATTGCAAACAGAGTCAAAGCCAAATTCGCTAAAAATGCTACATATGACATAACTCAAAGTTCAGACCATTCTCGTGTTTATCACACAGGGATAGCCAAAATGCTTTGAATATTTTGCATTTTTACAAGAATTCAAAAAGAAATACAAATCACAAGCCAGCACACTGACATTCTTGAAAGAGGACAATGAAGACTGGGTCAACATCATCAGAATGTGTTTAAAAACCTTTCTGTTGTAGGCACATTGATCCAAAATACTTCAAAACCTGTGGGATGAGTACATCTCAGTCAGTTTCTTCTAACACACATGCATCTGTCCTTGTTAGTATAGCAGATAGTATCTCTGCCTCTCAGGCAGAAATCCTTGGCTTGATTTCCCGACAGATGAATCAAAGCTGGTGACTTGGCACCCTTTTTAGGAATGATAACATCAAATCCTACACCCACAGTTGCTCTTGATTTTTCTACATAAATGAATCAAGACACTAGCACATTGCGGATCAATAGTTTGATAAAGCAACTGGGAGAGAATTTGGTGCCCAGTGGCGACATTATCTATAAGCAGACATGACAAAACATGCATACCATCCAGGCCAAGACTGAAGAGCATGGAAAGATTTTGTCAATTTCATAAACTACATCAAATGCTTTGCTGGTGTCAAATATTGTAATGACATTAAATATGGTGACTTGACAATGACTTTAAGGGTAGTGCTTGGTAACTGTCCATCTTGACTTTGGATTGTACATATTCACTCCTGACTTGTCTCCAATATACCAATGATCTAGAATACTGTAGAAATAAAAGGATCACTAATCTTACCTAGAAATACAAAATGAATAAGGACTAAAGTTTGTTAGACAACATCAGTGTAATAAATAATACTCTACAATAAGTGCTAATTTAGTTAGTCAATATAGGAGCAGGGTCATTTGTCATTTCAATATTCCATGAATAGATGGGTCTTTAGTCTGTGTTTGAAGACTGCAAGGAACTCTGCTGTCTGGACAGCAAGTGGAAGTTCATTTCACCATTTGTGTGCCAGGACAGAAAATAGTCTCAATGCTTGTCTTCCATAAGACTTGGAGCATGGAATTTCAAGCCGAGCCATACTTGAGGTTCGAAGCACTCGAGGTACGAATCGGGCTTTGACCATTGACTCAATGTATCAAGGGGCTGGCCCATTTTTGGCTTTGTAGGGGAGCATCAAGATTTTAAATCTGATGTGTGCAGCTACTGGAAGCAAATGAAGGGAGCGAAGCAGCGGGGTAATACGTGTGAACTTTGGAAGATTGAAGATGAGTCATGCTGCTGCAACTACTGCTGTTACTTGCAAGTACATCATCTTGTTAGTGACTTGTGGTGGGTGGGCACTGGAGTGAACCGTGTAATAGCTAAAGTGTTATAGTTATAATTAAAGAGAAAAGATGGTGCTGTCCCTGGAATGCTGGTACAAGACATGGAAGAGAAGCATAGGCAAACACCACTGCAATTTGCATGTGAGAAATAGTCTTCCAGAAGTTCCAGAATAGTTGAAGGTTCGAAGCACTCGAGGTACGAATCGGGCTTTGACCATTGACTCAATGTATCAAGGGGCTGGCCCATTTTTGGCTTTGTAGGTGAGCATCAAGACTTTAAATCTGATGTGTGCAGCTACTGGAAGCAAACGAAGGGAGCGCAGCAGTGCTGTCCCTGGAATGCTGGTACAAGACATGGAAGGTGGCCCGCCTTGGGTTGATCACTCCCAGGCGTGTGTCCTAATATGTCCATCAAGGATACATTTTGGAGCCAAGGGTTGAAGCGGGTACTCCTATTCCTGAGATATTGCTGTTCATAGTCTAAAACAACAGATTATGTAAATTACATAGGTGGAAAATATAATACATATTTGAAATTCAAATTTAACCAATAAAACTTTCTAAAATGCACTTAGGTCTCCAATGTTCAATTTACTACTATTTTTATGGGGTCACCATCCAAATGTGGTATAAACCATGTTCATCCTGGACTAGGGCTCAGAAGTTAGGGTTAGTAGGGTTTTATAATTTATCCAGGATTCGTCCATTAATAAATCTGTGGATGTTGGTTAAAGAGAAGCTGTTGTTCAAAAGCATGTCTGAGAAATAAGCATTTAAAGTCCAATTGCCCTTTACCCTTATATTGCTGAGTGTGTGTGTGTGTGTGTGTGTGTGTGTGTGTGTGTGTGTGTGTGTGTGTGTATGTGAGACACACGCTATGGAGCCCCTTTGTGCACAAAGGGAGGGCTCATCTCCTGGCACAAAACAGTTTTATCCTTTAATATCTCCAGGGTCCCTGGGGGGAGAGACTCGAGCATGGGCTTGTTCTAAAGATCTGAATCTAAGTAGTTAGCTTGTAGAGTGGCATCTGATTTGGAATTACATTTTTGCCGCTACCATTTTTTTTAATGTAGTGGTGGGAAAATGATACGCCGGTCATGTTTGAGGCTTAATTTCTCTGCAGTCCTTAGGATGGGAGATGCGCCAATGTCATAGTGGACTTTCATGACATTTTGTGTGGAACACAATATCTGAAATGGTTAACAGTCGTTCATGAAGCCTAGCAACATAATCACAAACAAACCCAGCAGGAGCAGACAGAGGGTTTGAGCCACTTCTCACACATCACTTGAAGAAGGCCACGTACGGCATGTCCAAATAACATATTCGGACTGTACCCTAGAGACTTGTGAATAGAGTTGCAGAAAGCAAACAACAACAGAAGAACTCCCTCATGGCAGTATGTATCCATCTCAAAACAGCATGTTCTCAACATATTCTTTAATGTTTGGTGAATGTGCTCGAGAGCACATTGGGATTCCGGATGGTAAGCACTGGAGAATTGGTGCTGTATACCAAGTTCAAGTGTCACCTGGGAGAATAGGTGTGACATAAAGTTCATGCCTTGGTCAGATTGTATAACTTTGGTCAATCCAAAGGTAGTGCAGAATTTAATAACAGCTCTGCTTACTGTTTTGGATTTTAGGGATCGAAGGGGAATAGCCTCAGGGTACGTGGTGGCAGCACACATTATAGTCAATAGGTAGCAATGACCAGAACGGGTCTTTGGCAAAGGGCCCACACAATCAACCAACACCTTTTCAAAGGGCTCACCAACTGCTGAAATGGGGCACAGAGGAACAGACGGAATGACCTGATTTGGTTTTCAGGCCATGTAAGGCATGAACGGCAGTGTCCAACATCACTTCTAATCGATGGCCAAACGAAATGTTGTAGAATTTGTTGTTTTGTCTTTTTTCTGATACCTAGGTGTCCAGACAGGGGATGGTCATGTGCTAGTGATAATATGTGTATTTGGTATGATGCTGGAACAACTACCTGGGCTACAGAGTTCCACTCCTCATCAGAGTCAGATTGACTCCATATCCTGAATACAACACCACCTCAAATGAAATACATGCGCCAATAACCTATCGGTTTGTTTTGTCACGATTCTTATTTTCTAGTACACATCCATAGGTCAAATATATTTATCAGTTACTAAAATTTAATCTGTGTATTGGAATACTTTAAAAATATACATCAGTAAGGTAATGTACATGAACCCATGTTTTCTGATTGTTTTTGGATAACAGAAAAATGGTTTGTCACGTGCATCCTTGACTCAGTCTATCTGTTACAGAAACAAATTTTTTAGACAATTCTAATAGCCATTATTGTGGAAAAACCTCGTCAGCCAGGATGATTTTGCATGTAGCTGTTTAATACAATCATATAGTGTAGTTGTTTGTTTGATTATAAAGGATGATCTCATAATAATCTTATCTACATATTCTTATACATTTACATAGTAGCATTCACTCATATACTCAAATTCCATATGCTACATAGAAAAAGTCCACCTCATCCATTTTAGTTTTTACCTGATCAATAATCCAAAAAAACATATAAATAACAGCACCCTCTAGCGATGAACCTCAATTATTTTAAGATAAATATAAAGTATAGCTAGGATAAGTCAGCGCTATCTTGCAGCTAGAACAAAATATTCTCAGATTAGTTTATGCGTCATGGAACGTGGCTGAATTAAAAATGAAACACAATTAAGTCAAATTAAATTGACCCACCTGCAACAAGTTCAGCAACCACATTTAATTTCACTGAATGGTCAGCTAGCCAGCCTATACAAAACAGGTTATTGTTAGAAATTCTGCATGTGTGATTCACTTAGCTTTACATCTCAGATTGCTTATAATGATATACTAATGTATCCACATTAGAAATAATTGGTGAAATCCACCACAAAAGATGAGACTCAACATAATAAATAATGAGACAAACCTTGGGATATGACGTGGATATGAACCTACCCAAAGCAGCTATGTCTCGCTCTGCTCTATATAAGGGGCTGGAGACTTTCTGACCAGCAGGTTGCACTGAACCCATTTTGCAGGCATTTCACAACTTTATCATTTTCAACACTGTGACATTGTTTTAGGTAATCTGTGTTCTACATATTCAAAAGAAGCACACTAGGAAGTAAGAATGGCTTCTTCTTTGGTGAAAATCTCCTTGTTAAAGAACCTTTTTTTTTCTAGTGCATTGTTGTATGTTTAAATTTGGTTAACATTTGTTCAGGGTTGCATGATTTGTAATTTTTTTTACTGTTTGGAATGCCCAAGGTTTATAATATTACAAGTGGGACTATTCTCTACAAACCTATGCGATATCAGATCAAAGTTATTGGAATGTGTGATTTTGTGCTGTTTGTTATCTATGTCAATGTTTACAGTAGCGATTTTCTTTGTCCAATCCTTTTTTAGGTGGTATAACTGGAAGCATCTAACGACTGCGGTGACCCAAAGAGCTATTTAAAGGGCTGGTGCGCAGGCTCCATCAGTGATTTTTAATCATTGCTGCACATACATTGTCGGTTTTCTAAAAAGTTAATTTTGCCATGTCATTGCCAATGTGTTTTTCACAGGCTAAGAACGTCAGTGAGCTCTCTCTGACCAAGGTCTAGTTTATAGCCAGCGAGTTTGGTGGAGTTATGTTAAAGGGTTGGCATGCAGGCTTCCTGAGTGGTTTTTAAAAAGTGTGTTTTGCTGAATCATTGGCAACACATGGAATGCTCCATCTGGTCACGGCCAATATTATAGCCAGCAAGATTGTTGTTGCGACCTGAAAGTATTAGTGTGCAAGATTTAGGATTTTTTTTTTCACAGGCTATTTAAAATATGCTGTCAATGCAGTGGCTATGCTGTATCGTTCACATTAGATTAGACTTGCAACTAGACTTTGTAGGGTGGAAGAACTACGGGACCAGAACTGGGTTGTGCTTCCGTACCCATTACCGACACATTTTTTAGTACCATTTGTGTGAAGTAGTAAAGTCAGCTGTGGTGGAACAACAAATATACTGTGGTCAAATATACTGGTGGTCAAATATACTGAAAATGGGATGAAAATCCCAATTCAAATATATGTCATTTGGTGTGTCAAATATACATCAATGGGGATGAAAATCCCACTTCAAGTATGTTTCAGTGGTGTATCAAATATATTGCAAATGGGATGGAAATCCCACTTCAAGTATGTTTCAGTGGTGTGTCAAAATACCAATTCAAATATGTCATTTAGTGTATCAAATATACTACAAATGGGATGAAAATCCCAATTCAGGTATATGTCATTGATTGTGTCAAATATACTGCAAATGGGATGAAAACCCAAATTCAAATATGTCATCTAATATGTCAAATATACTGCAAATGGCATGAATTGCCAATGCAAGTATTTCATTTAGTGTGTCAAATATATTGCAAATGGGATGAAAATCCCACTTCGAGTATATTTCAGTGGTGTGTCAAATATATTGCAAATGGAATGAAAATCTCACTTCAATTATGTTTCAGTGGTGTATCAAACTTATTGCAAATGGGATGAAAAATCCCAATTCAAATATATGTAATTTAGTTTGTCAAATATACTGCAAATATATCTCGGGCACTGACGTTTCCTTTTATTTTCCACACTATATGAACTTCAGCAACCACATTTAATTTCACTGAGGGGTCAGCAAACAAGCCCACAGCAAGTATGTCTCGCTCTGCCATGCACCTCCCAGTAAATGTTACAACTTCTTCCATCATAAAATATAATTAAAAGAAAGCTGTGGTCATAAAAATGAACAGCACCCTCTAGCGATGAACCTCAATTATTTCAAGATAACTAAAGCATAGGTAGGTTAAAGCACCGTTAGCTTGCAGCTAGAACAAAAAATTCTTAGTGAGGTAGAACAACAAAAGCCTGAGACCTTTAGTGACACTGTTTGAAGCACATGGCCACAACACTGACATCACTCCATGTGACATCACACCATGACACACACTGGCTTTCATCAATATATTGATTTCTATTGGCCATTGCAGTGCCATTGTCTTTGAGTCAAGCAATTCTCACGGAGGTGTGAAGGGGAGGGGAACTTTAATATTACTTCACAAGCGTTTTCAGTGGCAAACATCATGATTGGCAGCTGTTTCAACAAATAGTGAACACTTAGACTACTGTCAACCAGCTTCCGCATTGTAAGCAGACAAAGTGTTGCGCATGCGTTTGACGCTGTTTGGCAAAACGCATTCAGCCGTAAGAATGATTTGATCGCCAAGTTTATGTGGAGTTGTCTGGGTGCTTCTAGCATGGACTAGCTACAATGTTTGCATCGCAAATCACTGGGTGTTTCCATTCACTGCTGGAAAAAATCGTAATCCTTCTACAAAATGTAAGTATAAATGAGAAAGATTATTATTTCTTTACAGTATTACAGCATTTACAGTATTACAGTATTTTCCCATAATAACAATGATGCTATGAAGCTATAATTGTTGTGGAACTTACTAAAGTAACTTACTGTGATGTTTTAGCCTAAATAAACATGCAAACTCAGTGTATAGTGACTGATGACTTTGTGTGCATTTGGAGAGGTTTTTGGACACTGTGGAGATGTCTAGGACACCTAGTGGAAAATAGTGGAAAAGTGTTTAATTTATTTATTTACCCAAGTGAATCAGGAAATGTAGAGCATGACTGAAAATTAATCTCCAGCATCAAAAGATACATTATACACCCCAAGAATCAAAGGCGTTTTTTTTTTGTTTTTTTTGTTTTTTTACATTTTTGTTTTGTATTAGACGAGTTCAAATGCAACCTAAATGATGGAAAAATAAGCTTGTATAATTTCAGATAACTAATGTTAAAGTGAACAAGTGCAAATCGTTCACAAATGAGCTTAGACCTGGATGTGCATAGACAGATTATTAATTAATTACAAAAAGTTGTATTTGTCTTTATTTTACTGTTTTATTTTTGTTTAAAGCTATTTTGATGACTGAATCATTTTTGAAGGAACTTTGCCTTTGTGATGGTTTTTGCTGAGTATATACACTTTTTTGCCAGGTGATCAAAATTAACTATAAAATATTTATATATAAATTTCAGTGGAATGGAAGAATATCATTATTTAAGATTAATAATTAATGGTGGAATGTTTTAGAAAATATTAAGAATTAGAAATCCTCTAGGTGACACACAAGTCACACTTTGCCCATTTACTGTGCATATAGCCAGTGGTTATTTTTAACATCCAGTGAAGAGGATGAACACTAGAATACAAATCTTAATGGTGAGGTCAAATCCCAGCTCAGCATTGTGTTGATCATGTGGGGCGTGTGGAGCGCGTGGGGCGTGTGGGGTGAGGTGGGGTGGGGCCTGTCATAAATGCTTTTGACCTGTTTCAGTCTAATAGCCCTGAAGGGCAAAGATCTGCATAATCCATCTCAGTTGGGGAGTCTGAAAATTACATGGTTCATAAACTTTTTTTTTAATATCATAAAGTTTGATCCCTCTACTTTTTTTCAGTTTTTCTGTTTTCTATTGTACACTCAGTATTAGCAGGTTTTATAATTTTAATATCCAGTGCTTTATCCTTATGTTTTTACTGTTTTATAACTTGACTGTGTACTTTTTTGTTCTATGATTATAATTAATATTATTACTATCATCATCATCATCATCATCATCATCATCATCATCATCATCATCATCATCATCAGGTTTAGATTAATGACTTTATTGAGGCTTCATGTTATAATCCATGCCACATGATCATAATAATGATCTGAGCATAGTCTTCCTCCTCTTCATCACACTGTCTCAGTGTCTCTTGCTCTGTGTGTGTTGAGAATAAACTGATGTAAGTATCATGCATGAAACCAGAGGAAAGTCCAACCTCTCGTGTGCCACACGGGTTTCTATGGCTGCTGCTCCCAGATGGGACCCCTGTCCATTTTAACCTCAATCCTGGCAGCAGCATTGGGGTGGCCTCCCCTCTCTCACCCCTTGTTGCAAGTTTGCTGCAGCGCAGACATGGTTTGACATCATGACGCTCAAGATTTTTGCAATGCTCAACTGTCAGAAAAACGTCCTCGCATTGCTAAAAAGAAGTGATCATCTTTGGAGGCATATCATTCCGATGGATCGGACAATTTGGAACTGATTCCTGATTCCCATCACTTCATGGTTGAAGAAGCTGATTGTGTGTTGGGGAAAACAGATGTTCTTCATAAGTGGCTGTGAATGGACTTGCTTTCACTGTTAACATGTGTTCTTTGTAACATCAAGCCTTCTCAGATTCATTATTGATTTTATTAGTTTTGGGTTTATGGTCTATTACAAAAGTGGTACTTTTTGTATATTGTTCCAATCCAATGCGCCCTCATCTTCTTTTCACAGAGAGCCACAATCGCTGCAGAAATCCTTTTCCCTTACGTTTTGATTTACGTTTTCCTTTGGTTTGCTGCTTCTGCACTTTCTGGAAGCCTTTCAGCCTCAACATCTCCATCATTCTGCACAGTCTACGCTCCCTCTCCCGGCGCTTTCGTCTTTTCTTTCGTTCCTTTTCCTGTTTAATATGGTGCTTAATTTTCCTTTGCAGCTGTTTTTCCTTTGCTTTTCTCTCTTTCTCTCTTGCATTTTCCTCAGATTTCTTAGTCCTTATCAGGACATTCCATAGATTTTTCCACCACTTCCTTTCATAGGTTCCTTCACATGTCTGCTGAACTTTTTCATCCTCTTCTTCCTCCATAATCACTGTCACTCCTTCATCCTCCTCCATAATTACTGTCAGCCCTGTTCTGCAATACGGGACGTGTGTACTAGACACAAACTTTTTGTGCTGCCTCCGGGCAACAGCAATGGGGCGCTTGGGGGTTTCCGTGGCTGCAGGTCGCAGGGGGCAATTAAGAGCAGCCCTGCCTGGCTTTTGGAGGATGGATGGGGGAGTCCTGGTGGGATGCAGCGTTGTAACCACTCTAGGGAAGTTGAACCTGATTCTTTCCCACTGTGGAAAAAGTGCATAATATTTAGCATTCTTATTACACACATGCGCAAAAACACTAACACACAGAAAAGCAATCTGACATGACCAACACCACATTGCTCGTCGAGTTGTGAAGTTGTGCTGTAGGCATAAGACATCTCCTTATTTCTGTCTAAAATCACCCTCTGTCTATAGTATGACATTGACTGTATGTGACTGCAGTGGAACTGAAGGTTGCATTTTGGTGTTCCTATTTTCTCCAGCTGAGCTTTCAGGGACTTCAGTTCATCTTTGAGCTCCACATTCTCCAAGTTCTTTTTAATTGTTCCTTTTCTTGTCTGATGGACTCCTTCATACTCTTCTTCCATCAGAATTATTGCCTCCAATTCATCCACTCTCATCTTAACGTGGGAAATCCAGTCTCTCTGAAGGAATGAAAACAACAAGACACTGCCTTATGAGTGGACATATCTTAGCCACAGCAAACAATGAGCCCCTCCTATTATAATAACACTTTCTAACATGTATTCAGACATTGATTCAAATTACTTCATTCTGTTTACCATGGCATTAAGCATGGGACGGTTTGAGAATGCCAACTCCAGACAGAAAAACAGAAAACATATAGTAGAGATTATGCATAAAATGACTACTGTATGAAAATAGCTTATGACACATTTACTCACAACTGCAAAATCAGCTGCTGCATCACTCTCCTCATTCAGTGTGCGGGCTCTGCCTGTCTTGGCAGTCGTATACTTCACCTCTGGCAGCAGCGATCTATCATGCAAGCTTTCCTTACTAGATGCAAACTTTGTATGCCGACTCCGGGCAACGTCAGAGCTGCGATTGGAGGTTTCTGTGCCCACAGGTAGCAGGAGGCAGTTAGGCTCATTAAGCGCAGCCTTGCCAGGCTTTTGGAGGATGGATGAGGGAGTCCCGGTGTGCTGTAGTTGTGGAAACACTGTGGCGAAACTGGACTTGACTCTTTCCCACTATGAAAAAAGTGCATAATATTTAGCATTCTTTTTACATACATGCATAAACACACATACACCAAGATGCACAGAACAGCAATTTTACAGCATCAACAACACATTGTTCTTCGAAATGTATAGGAGCTACAATTACTCAGGAACTGCACAATAGTTTCCACTAGGTGTCATAAAAACCTCTCCTTTTCAGACCGACAAAAAGTCGTCACACAATATACATCGAGTGTGCGACTTTTTTCTTAAAATGTCACAACAATGTTTGACAACTTACTAAAAGAAATTATTAGCTTCAATAAAGCTTCATTATTAAAGGCTAAATAACATTATCTCCATTGCCATTAGGCTAAAAAGCTATCCTGGGGAAAATACTGCAATAAGCTTAAAAAATATTATGCTTAAAGCACAAACGTTCATTTATACTTACGATTTTAACAGCACTTACGAATTTTTCTAGCAGTGAAAGGATACCACCAATGATTTGCAATGCAAACATAGTAGTCCATGCCAGAAGACACTGAACCATCACTATCAGCATGCAACTCATAACTGCATCAAAACTCCACATAAACTTCAGTTCAAATAAAACCTGTGGAACAAGGGAAACCACAAAGGTCATTTTCAGATAATGGGGCACAGCATTGGAAATCCCTGTGTTGTGCACTGTTCATTTGCTGCTCATTATTATTCCCAGCCTCTGTTCGTAGTCCAAGCCTCATGTTTTCTATTGCCAGTATTAGTTAAGTGTTCTTGTCATTGCTTGTGTTATTGTTTTAGCCTCCTTCCACTTTGTCTTCATCTGTGTTGTTTACTTTTGTTCAGCATGTACTCTCAGCCTCTTTGTATCATGTATTCTATGGCATTGGGCTGGTGTAGTGATTATGATTCTGCATCAGCCCTTAATAAATCTTGCGCTTCTCCACGTGTGCGTTCACCTTCCAACCGTTCATCGTTACACAGATAAAAAGGAATTTAAGGCTTTATTGAACAAAGTAAAGACTGGATTAAACAATACAAACCACTACAGGTGAAAAGGCGGGAACCATAATATCAGGCATAGGTTGAAAGAAGAAAACAAGCCATAAAGTGTAAACAAGGTTCAGACACGCTCGCTGTGCAGAAAGAGACTTCGCAACTGGAACACAGACCAGGAGGTTTTATACACGAGCGTTAATGAAGGTACCAAGTAGCAGGTGTAGTTAGATCTGCAGGCACTGGCATGTCCATCCGGAGTGGAGGGGGTGACATGGTGCATGACAGACTTAAGAAATGTGGCCGTAAAACCTTCCGTGAACCTTTCAGTCCGACTTGATTTCTTTTCAGTAAACGCTCGTGCACAAGGACGTGACTTTGAGAGCCAGCTGAATTGAATGGATGCCCGGTCCTCATGCTCGTCCCCAGGGCTGGTGCACCAACTGGGATTAACTGCCAAACTGGCAGAAACTGAGACCATTTTTCATAGAGAGGTTTAAGCCTGTTGCACCAAGACCAGTAGCGATGCATGCGTTCGTTTAAAACTTGGAACGTATGACCATTGCTAAGCAACCTGCACTATTACTAATTGCATACAAATGATATTGTTCATATAAACCATGCTGAGCTCTAAACAAAGCTGCTTAACAACAGTTACGTGACTAATGTGCTCCTGAGCCTCTGAATCAGGCCTCACGCTGCTTTATTCTAGCTGAACATGTAAAGCTGATATGATGTCGCCATCACGCGCACTTGCTGTTGGAGAGTTTAACTCTGCTCACACAGAAAAGGGAGCTGTGAAACCTCACCTTACACCTGCTCCCACATAGGCCAACATTTATGCCGCTCTTAGGAGAAACTCAGGTTGTGATCGGTGCTAAAATCTCACATCAGCAGTGTGCGAATCGGAAAGTTCGCGTACGATCACAAGAGTCGCGTGGTTTGTTTTTAGCACGTGGACGTGTCGGTTTTTGGCTTGTAATCTCGAGCTCACCGGGTGAACGGCTTATCCATAATTAAGTCAACAACAACACAGCCTACTAGAAACGACTTCAAATAAGCTTGACTCTTTGCCGTTTATTTATGCATGTGGTACATCTACCTGGATCGCTAATGACAGTCTGGCTAATTTCCGCTAGCTGGAGAGAGAGTTAGAATTAGACAATGACCAAGTTTATCCAGGCGTGGTCTTTTCCCTCTTCTACAATCTGATTTTTAGCGCTTGGACTCTTTCACAAAATGTCTTTTAGTCCGAGGCCAAGACATTTCCAAGCAGTCTGTCTTCATTTATGTGTACTCACCTTTGGGAAAGTTCCTGCCTCAGATCAGATACGCTCCAAACTGCATGAACGCTTCACAACTTCTTTAATGACCATCTTGCAAAATGACCCCTATTTATAGATTCATATTCATAGATTTTTATTTAGTTTTATTACACACATAGTGACTTCATAGGGCTAGACTGTGATGTCATAATACCACGTGACAGTGAAGGCACTTATATGTAGAACTGAACGAAATACTCAGAGGCACAGTTAGTTAATTTCACATACATGTTTTATGAAAAATATTTCACAAATTTTAGAATACAAATGAATTTCAGGGCTTTATAGTTATTATAGTGAATTAGCCTCACCAGGACTGCCATGCTAAGCTAATAGCCTGTGTTTGAGTCATAAGCACTGAACATCAGGACACTGAGTTGGGCTTCATTCTTTCTCACTGAGACTTCATGTATAGGCAGCGCTGTACTGCCCTGTTCTCTTCCTTTTCCCCCAACTTCTTTATAAGGGTTCTTTTACTTGTCTGTTGGACTCCTTCATCCTCTTATTCTTCCATAATTACTGCCTGCAATCTATATATAATAGGCTGTAATAAGCAATAACAGATTTTTCTCCAACTTCTTCATAATGGATCTTTCACTTGCCGACACCTTGTGACACACACTGGCTTTCATCACTATTACTGTATGATATAAACACTGTACATATGGTCAATGTCACAGTTTAGGCATGGGCACACACACACAGACACACACTCACTCACTCACACACACGCACAAGCCCTTTACTTTAATATCCTGTATGCAGGCATGTTACCTTCTATTCCACCAAGCACAGAAGTAACATCGTATTCACAACATGACAAATATAAGTGTTTTGGAAATTCAGCATAATATTTATCCCTCACTTTCTTTCTTTGAAAGGTTGACTGGAAGATATGCAGATGTACAAGTAGCTGGGGGGATTACTGTCACACTGGTACAAACATCAAAGTTTGTTTTGGGTTGCCAGACCTTCCAAATTTCTTATCTATTCTAGTACCTATTATAAAGTGTGTATTCCCAAAATGATCCCTCATACCTACTCTTGTGCAGACCTTGGTAGCACTGCTTGTCAGTAGGTTCAGTAAGACTTTTATAAATGGTTCCTTGCTACTAGAAGCAATCTCAGCCAGACTAACAGGCATGGAACTCATGCAGTGTTGCAGTTTGCTTCCATGACAGCAGGATTACTGCTCTTATTTCAGACAGGCAAGTTGCCAAGCATGCCTTGAGGTCTTTTTCCAACTTTGCCCATATTTGTCCGAGGTTGGAGTTGGAGTGGAGGGAGCTTGAGGGCTGTTTCCAGCTGTGTCAGACTCCACTGCTCTTCCTCATCATCCATCATCAAATAGACTTCCACATCTACTACTGCTTTTTCTTTTTCAGGTATTTTTCTGAGTCTCTTTTGTTCACTCTCTCATTCACCCAACAAAAAACCAGGCATCAACTCTTGGTTTCTGTTTACATTCTTCTTCATCTTTCATTCTCCCTCTCTCTCCCTCTCTCTCCAATTGTCTCCCTGTTTTCTCTATTCCCTTTCTCTCTCTCTCTCTCTCTCTCTCTCTCTCTCTCTCTCTCTCTCTCTCTCTCTCTCTCTCTCTCTTTCTCTCTCCTGGTCTCTTTTTTTAAGTTTATTCCACTTGTCCAAAATTGACCAATTATCTTTTTTTAGGTTTGGTTTTTGATGCACCCTTTTGTTTTAATGTTGGTTTTGCTGGTGTCTTTTCTAAGAACACATTTAGATGTTTTACTGCCAGATTGAGTCTTGTATACTTTGAACACATGTGGTGTCCAGAAAGGCATCTAAATGTATTTGAATTTAGGCAGTACTGATTTCTTTATGGAATTGTTCTGTGCTGTTTTGGGCCCATCTGTATGGTCTCCTAGTGTTGTACAGCTTACTGGGCTGTGCGAGTGCAGTGTTAGTCTCTGTCCTATTCATGAACACAGCAATCTGGCTGTGATCAGACAGAGGGGTTTGTGGTTTAGCAATGAATGCACTGAGAGAGAAATGGTCTAAATTTGTTATTAAATAATCTACAGTACTATTCCCAAGAGGTGAGCACAAAATGTATCTTCTTAAGGAGTCCCCCCGTGTCCTACCAGTCGTGCTGCTGCTACTACTGCTGTTACTTGCACATACATCATCTTTTTAGTGACTTTTGGGTGGGCACTGGAGTAAACAGTGTAATAGCTAAAGTGTTATAGTTATAATTATAAAGGAAAAAGACGGAGCTGTCACTGGAATGCTGGCGCAAGACATGCAAGAGAAGCATAGGCAAACACCACTGCAATTTGCATGTGAGAAATAGTCTTCCAGAACTTTCTCTGAACTAAGATGAATGTCCAATAGTTGAAGAGTTTTTACATGCCCTTTACATCACGCAGGTAAAAAGGATTTGCTTTCTCCACTACATGAAACAAGACACTGCTATGTGGCAGATAGATCGTTCAGTAAAGGATCTGGGAGTGCAAGCTCTCCCCACAGGTGGCATGATGTCTCTGCAGAAATGTCAAGTCTTGAGATGTACTTGTTCCATATCCATTTACATTTACGGCATTTCCGAGACACTCTTATCCAGTGTGCAGTTGATAAACTAGGTTTTGATCAAAGAGAGCCCACTGAGTTTCTTAGCCTGTGAAAAACACATTGGCAATGACATGGCAAAATGAACTTTTAAGAAAACCAACAATGTATGTGCAACAATGATTTGACCTAGCCATACCAAACTCAAGAGCTTTAATCTAGGCATATTGGACAGATGGATGGCACTGAGTTTGAAAGCCCTGTCTTTAAAGTTGGTCATAGGGCGACCCTGTCCACTTCTCTGTATAGATAGACCTCATGTTAAGGTAAGCATTACCATAGTAAATTCCTTAAAAAGTAACAAGCCAATTCTGGACCTGGAGAGTTTAGTTCCAAATGGAATGTAAAGCAAGTGCTAGATGAAATGCAATTTTTCAAGAATCTTAGAGCCAGCTGTATACTATGTGGAAGACTGGATCACCAGGACAGGAAGTGGGCACTCTTGCTCTTTCTTAATTTGGACATCCCTTAGCAAAAACTTTTGAAAAGAATGAGCATGCTCTCACCTCCAGCACTTTGAAGTCAAAGGGGGCTTGTCTGGGAATTGAACCCAGGATCTCACACACCCAAAGCAAGAATCATACCCCTAGACCAACAAGCCATCATTTAGCTCAGTATAGTCCTTTTTTGACTGGGCAGTGTTAGGAAACAGAATTGAGGTGGTCTTTCAGTTGTTTTACTCTTTCATGAAGCGACACTAACATATGGTGCAAGACACCTGTGGATCCAAAGTAAGTATAAAGAGCTCGTTCCCGATTTGAACCCGGAATCTGTCACACCCTAAGCAAGAATCATACGCCTAGACCAACGAGCCCATTGCATTTGTTTACCGTTGGATTTTTGTCTCATGTCCACATTTGGACACCTTCTGCTCAATTGGCATTCTTGACTTGTTACAATTTTCATTTTATTAATTTAGAGTTCTTTTGATGACTGATGACTTTGCAACATTGCAAGGTACATACTTGACAGGTATTATTCCTTGTCATTGATCTACCACTAGAAACAATTCAAAACATGTTTGCAAGACAATTAATTTGATTTGTGAGAATGGGTCAGTGTATAAAATGATGCAACAACATGCCGGCATGTCATTGAAGGCTGAGGGAATGCAAGCCATCTGCTCTTTGTGACCTTCCACATGCTTAGCTCCCTTAGGCATTCTTGAGAGACCTTAACATCAAAGGTAAGGTAATTTCAGCCCTTTGCTATGTTTTTGGCTCTACTGTTGTTCCACCACAGCTGACTTTACTACTTCACACAAATGGTACTAAAAAATGTATCGGTAATGGGTACGGAAGCACAACCCAGTTCTGGTCCCGTAGTTCTTCCACCCTACAAAGTCTAGTTGCAAGTCTAGTCTAATGTGAACGATACAGCATAGCCACTGCATTGACAGCATATTTTAAATAGCCTGTGAAAAAAAAAATCCTAAATCTTGCACACTAATACTTTCAGGTAGCAACAACAAACTTGCTGGCTATAATCTTGGCCGTGACCAGATGGAGCATTCAGAGATTTGTGTTGCCAATGATTCAGCAAAACACACTTTTTAAAAACCACTCAGGAAGCCTGCATGCCAACCCTTTAACATAACTCAGATTACCTAAAACAATGTCACAGTGTTAAAAATTATAAAGTTGTGAAATGCCTGCAAAATGGGTTCAGAGGGTGCTGTTATTTATTTATTTTTTTTGGATTATTGATCAGGTAAAAACTAAAATGGATGAGGTGGACTTTTTCTATGTATCATATGGAATTTGAGTATATGCGTAAATGCTACTATGTAAATGTATAAGAATATGTAGATAAGATTATTATGAGATCATCATTTATAATCAAACACACAACTACCCTATACGATTGTATTAAACAGCTACATGCAAAACCATCCTGGCTGATGAGGTTTTTCCACAATAATGGCTATTGGAATTGTCTAAAAATTTTGTTTCTGTAACAAATAGACTGAGTCAAGGATGCAGGTGACAAGCCATTTTTCTGTTATCCAAAAACAATCAGAAAACATTGGTTCATGTACATTGCCTTACTGATGTATATTTTAAAAGTATTCCAATACACAGAATAAAATTTTAGTAACTGATAAATATATTTGACCTATGGATGTGTACTAGAAAATAAGAATCGTGACAAAATAAACAGGTTATCGGAGCATGTATTTCATTTGATGTGGTGTTGTATTCAGGACATGGAGTCGATCTGACTCTGATGAGGAGTGGAACTCTGTAGCCCAGGTAGTTGTTCCAGCATCATACCAAATACACATATTATCACTAGCACATGACCATCCCCTGTCTGGACACCTAGGTATCAGAAAAAAGACAAAACAACAAATTCTACAACATTTCTTTTGGCCATCGATTAGAAGTGATGTTGGACACTGCCATTCATGCCTTACATGGCCTGAAAACCAAATCAGGTCATTCCGTCTGTTCCTCTGTGCCCCATTTCAGCAGTTGGTGAGCCCTTTGAAAAGGTGTTGGTTGATTGTGTGGGCCCTTTGCCAAAGACCCGTTCTGGTCATTGCTACCTATTGACTATAATGTGTGCTGCCACCACGTACCCTGAGGCTATTCCCCTTCGATCCCTAAAATCCAAAACAGTAAGCAGAGCTGTTATTAAATTCTGCACTACCTTTGGATTGACCAAAGTTATACAATCTGACCAAGGCATGAACTTTATGTCACACCTATTCTCCCAGGTGACACTTGAACTTGGTATACAGCACCAATTCTCCAGTGCTTACCATCCGGAATCCCAATGTGCTCTCGAGCACATTCACCAAACATTAAAGAATATGTTGAGAACATGCTGTTTTGAGATGGATACATACTGCCATGAGGGAGTTCTTCTGTTGTTGTTTGCTTTCTGCAACTCTATTCACAAGTCTCTAGGGTACAGTCCGAATATGTTATTTGGACATGCCGTACGTGGCCTTCTTCAAGTGATGTGTGAGAAGTGGCTCAAACCCTCTGTCTGCTCCTGCTGGGTTTGTTTGTGATTATGTTGCTAGGCTTCATGAACGACTGTTAACCATTTCAGATATTGTGTTCCACACAAAATGTCATGAAAGTCCACTATGACATTGGCGCATCTCCCATCCTAAGGACTGCAGAGAAATTAAGCCTCAAACATGACCGGCGTATCATTTTCCCACCACTACTTTAAAAAAAATGGTAGCGGCAAAAATGTAATTCCAAATCAGATGCCACTCTACAAGCTAACTACTTAGATTCAGATCTTTAGAACAAGCCCATGCTCGAGTCTCTCCCCCCAGGGACCCTG
Source organism: Electrophorus electricus (assembly GCF_041902795.1). Lineage (NCBI taxonomy): Eukaryota > Metazoa > Chordata > Actinopteri > Gymnotiformes > Gymnotidae > Electrophorus > Electrophorus electricus. The sequence goes on from NC_137511.1 coordinate 24,253,331, forward strand.
GAGATATTAAAGGATAAAACTGTTTTGTGCCAGGAGACGAGCCCTCCCTTTGTGCACAAAGGGGCTCCATAGCGTGTGTCTCACATACACACACACACACACACACACACACACACACACACACACACACACACACACACACACACACTCAGCAATATAAGGGTAAAGGGCAATTGGACTTTAAATGCTTATTTCTCAGACATGCTTTTGAACAACAGCTTCTCTTTAACCAACATCCACAGATTTATTAATGGACGAATCCTGGATAAATTATAAAACCCTACGAACCCTAACTTCTGAGCCCTAGTCCAGGATGAACATGGTTTATACCACATTTGGATGGTGACCCCATAAAAATAGTAGTAAATTGAACATTGGAGACCTAAGTGCATTTTAGAAAGTTTTATTGGTTAAATTTGAATTTTAAATATGTATTATATTTTCCACCTATGTAATTTACATAATCTGTTGTTTTAGACTATGAACAGCAATATCTCAGGAATAGGAGTACCCGCTTCAACCCTTGGCTCCAAAATGTATCCTTGATGGACATATTAGGACACACGCCTGGGAGTGATCAACCCAAGGCGGGCCACCTTCCATGTCTTGTACCAGCATTCCAGGGACAGCACTGCTGCGCTCCCTTCGTTTGCTTCCAGTAGCTGCACACATCAGATTTAAAGTCTTGATGCTCACCTACAAAGCCAAAAATGGGCCAGCCCCTTGATACATTGGGTCAATGGTCAAAGCCTGATTCGTACCTCAAGTGCTTCAAACCTCAAGTATGGCTCGGCTTGAAATTCCATGCTCCAAGTCTCATGGAAGACAAGCATTGAGACTCACAGATGGTGAAATGAACTTCTACTTGCTGTCCTGACAGCAGAGTTCCTTGCAATCTTCAAACGCAGACTAAAGACCCATATATTCATGGAATATGACAAATGACCCTATAGGTTGTGATGACCCATAGATTAATGTGTTGGTGTCAAGCTCCAATGCGGTCTCTTGCAGCACAGAGAAATTAGTTGCTTATTTGAAGTGATTTCTGCTGAGACATCATGCCACCAGTGGGGAGAGCTTGCACTCCCAGACCCTTTCCTGAATGATCTACCTGCCACATAGCAGTGTCTTGTTTCATGTAGAGGAGAAAGCACATCCTTCTTACCTGCATGATGTCAAGGGCATGTAAAAACTCTTCAACTATTGGACATTCATCTTAGCTCAGTGAAAATTCTGGAAGACTATTTCTCACATGCAAATTGCAGTGGTGTTTGCCTATGCTTCTCTTCCATGTCTTGTACCAGCATTCCAGGGACAGCACCATCTTTTCTCTTTAATTATAACTATAACACTTTAGCTATTACACGGTTCACTCCAGTGCCCACCCACCACAAGTCACTAACAAGATGATGTACTTGCAAGTAACAGCAGTAGTTGCAGCAGCATGACTCATCTTCAATCTTCCAAAGTTCACACGTATTACCCCGCTGCTTCGCTCCCTTCATTTGCTTCCAGTAGCTGCACACATCAGATTTAAAATCTTGATGCTCCCCTACAAAGCCAAAAATGGGCCAGCCCCTTGATACATTGAGTCAATGGTCAAAGCCCGATTCGTACCTCGAGTGCTTCGAACCTCAAGTATGGCTCGGCTTGAAATTCCATGCTCCAAGTCTTATGGAAGACAAGCATTGAGACTATTTTCTGTCCTGGCACACAAATGGTGAAATGAACTTCCACTTGCTGTCCAGACAGCAGAGTTCCTTGCAGTCTTCAAACACAGACTAAAGACCCATCTATTCATGGAATATTGAAATGACAAATGACCCTGCTCCTATATTGACTAACTAAATTAGCACTTATTGTAGAGTATTATTTATTACACTGATGTTGTCTAACAAACTTTAGTCCTTATTCATTTTGTATTTCTAGGTAAGATTAGTGATCCTTTTATTTCTACAGTATTCTAGATCATTGGTATATTGGAGACAAGTCAGGAGTGAATATGTACAATCCAAAGTCAAGATGGACAGTTACCAAGCACTACCCTTAAAGTCATTGTCAAGTCACCATATTTAATGTCATTACAATATTTGACACCAGCAAAGCATTTGATGTAGTTTATGAAATTGATAAAATCTTTCCATGCTCTTCAGTCTTGGCCTGGATGGTATGCATGTTTTGTCATGTCTGCTTATAGATAATGTCGCCACTGGGCACCAAATTCTCTCCCAGTTGCTTTATCAAACTATTGATCCGCAATGTGCTAGTGTCTTGATTCATCTATGTAGAAAAATCAAGAGCAACTGTGGGTGTAGGATTTGATGTTATCATTCCTAAAAAGGGTGCCAAGTCACCAGCTTTGATTCATCTGTCGGGAAATCAAGCCAAGGATTTCTGCCTGAGAGGCAGAGATACTATCTGCTATACTAACAAGGACAGATGCATGTGTGTTAGAAGAAACTGACTGAGATGTACTCATCCCACAGGTTTTGAAGTATTTTGGATCAATGTGCCTACAACAGAAAGGTTTTTAAACACATTCTGATGATGTTGACCCAGTCTTCATTGTCCTCTTTCAAGAATGTCAGTGTGCTGGCTTGTGATTTGTATTTCTTTTTGAATTCTTGTAAAAATGCAAAATATTCAAAGCATTTTGGCTATCCCTGTGTGATAAACACGAGAATGGTCTGAACTTTGAGTTATGTCATATGTAGCATTTTTAGCGAATTTGGCTTTGACTCTGTTTGCAATATGTCTGATTATTCTATTGCAAATTAATGTACTGAGCTACACTGTCTAGTCAACACTGAACTTAGGTCAGCGATGTCCTGCACTACTCTATTTCCAATGTGCAAGTTTCAACTTTGTTGACTTACATTTCTGCTGACATGTACTAACAGCATTCCAGTGAATGGTTTACATTTTTAAAAACAAAAGGAGTGTTCACGCAAAAATGCTTAGCCACCTTGAGCCATCCCACGTCTTCACGTGGGAAACCTTGGAGGCCATGTTAGTGTTTTAAGTAGTGCATCAGTCTAATACTTTGACAAGCTTTTGGGCACCTGTTCACCTGGAATTGACATTAGTTTGCTAAAATAGTGAGTAGACCATTCGGGAGATTACTATCTTTGAATTTGCATATCAGGCCATTTGTAGTCCTGAATCAATGACATATGGGGACTCATAATTGAGCTTGAAGAAGTCCTAGGACTTAACCCCAGAGTGCCCAAAGTATGTGACAGTTTTGATGGCTGAGATGATAAGGCGTTGGACTTGAAATCCAATGGGGGTTCCCCGCGCAGGTTTAACTAATGCTTGCAGCATGAGGGAGTAAGATGTTTTCTTTTGATGGCTTTGCTGGAAGAATAAATTCACAGTGTCCTCTAGTTCTCCTTTTGCATATACTTTCCATGCCATTTGCAACTTTGTGCCAGTGAAACTGTAGGAGTCCTAGGAATTGAAGCAGAAATAGCTGCTTTGTCGATAAGCTGTGATGACCCAGGGATTAATGTGTTGGTGTAAAGCTCCAATGCGGTCTCTTGCAGCACAGAGAAATTAGTTGCTTATTTGAATTGATTTCTGCTGAGACGTCATGCCACCAGTGGGGAGAGTTTGCACTCCCAGACCCTTTCCTGAATGGTCTACCTGCCACATAGCAGTGTCTTGTTTCATGTAGTGGAGAAAGCACATCCTTCTTACCTGCGTGATGTCAAGGGCATGTAAAAACTTTTCAACTATTGGACATTCATCTTAGCTCAGTGAAAATTCTGGAAGACTATTTCTCAGATGCAAATTGCAGTGGTGTTTGCCTATGATTCTCTTGCATGTCTTGTACCAGCATTCCAGGGACAGCTCCGTCTTTTCTCTTTAACTAAAACTATAACACTTTAGCTATTACACTGTTCACTCCAGTGCCCACCCACCACAAGTCACTAACAAGATGCTGTACTTGCAAGTAACAGCAGTAGTAGCAGCAGCACGACTGGTGTTCAATCTTCCAAAGTTCACACGTGTTACCCCGCTGCTGCGCTGCCTTAGTTTGCTTCCAGTAGCTGCACACATCAGATTTAAAATCTTGATGCTCCCCTACAAAGCCAAAAATGGTCCAGCCCCTTGATACATTGAGTCAATGCTCAAAGCCCGATTCGTACCTCGAGTGCTTCGAACCTCAAGTATGGCTCGGCTTGAAATTCCATGCTCCAAGTCTCATGGAAGACAAGCAATGAGACTATTTTCTGTCCTCGCACACAAATGGTGAAATGAACTTCCACTTGCTGTCCTGACAGCAGAGTTCCTTGCAGTCTTCAAACGCAGTCTAAAGACCCATCTATTCATGAAATATTGAAATGACAAATGACCCTGCTCCTATATTGACTAAGTAAATTAGCACTTATTGTAGGGTATTATTTATTATACTGATGTTGTCTAACAATCTTTAGTACTTATTGTTTATTGCACTTATCATTGTTTAAGATAGACCTTATGCATTTTGTACTGCTAGACAACAGCAGTGATCCTTTTATTTCTACAGTATTCTAAATCATTGGTATATTGGACTCTAATCTACTGTAATGGCTAGGGTGTATTCTATGAGTAAATGACAAAGCCGTTTTGTAAGTCGCACTGGATAAGAGTGTCTGCTAAATGCCTTAAATCTAAATGTAAATATAACAAATGCATCTCAAGACTTGACACTGAAGTCCTGAGACAAGTCCCGAGTGAATATGTACAATCCAAAGTCAAGATGGACCATTACCAAGCACTACCCTTCAAGGTATTGTCAAGTCACCACATTTAATGTCATTACAATATTTGACACCAGCAAAACATTTGATGTAGTTTATGAAACTGACAAAATCTTTCCATGCTTTTCATTCTTGGCCTTGATGGTATGCATGTTTTGTCATGTTTGCTAAGAGATAACTTCGCCACTGGGCCACCAAATTCTCTCCTAGGTGCTTAATCAAAAGATCGATCTACAATGTGCTAGTGTCTTTATTCATCTATTTAGAAAAATCGAATCTAATCTACCCTAATGACGACTGGCAGATGTTTATTTAAAGATACTGATTGAGATTTACTCATCCACAGGTTTTGAAATATTCTGGATCAGTTTGCCTGCAACAAAAACATTTTTATACAAATTCTGGTGATGTTGACCCAGTCTTCATTCTTCTCTTTTAACATTGTCGGTGTGCTTTTTACAATGTCGGTGTATTTCTTTTCAAATTCTTGTACAAATGCAAAATATGGCATATACCTGTGTGTCACGTAGACTACATTACTGTGTGAGGAACAGAAAGGTTCATTTGCACTTGGCTCAATCCTGTTGGAAGTATGACTGTGATATGGTACAAATTTATTCAGATTATGAGCCAGATTTGGGCGTCATTCACTTTTTCACGTGGGTCCGAGCTCAGTTCTTAATTGTGGCCAACATCATGGCAATAGGAAAATTGCTAACTGGGTTAGATCTTATTTTCAGGATAATGCTTGTAGATCCAGCATGCGTGAAAGAAAATTGTGCACTTTTGAAAAGGTAGTAGGATGGTAAAATAAATGTCTACTTGGTTCAATATTTATCACTACTTGAAGCTCTATAAAATACACAAATCAAATTGTTATCAGATCACTTCAGTAAATGCTCGAAGTTCAAGTACTCTTCTACCCATGAAGTGATTTGCAGTCATTTCTACAGTAGGAATTTGGAGTAATGGGATGGAAAAATCCTCTTAAATGTCCATTCCTTACACTATATATATACACTCATGCTCTTGAATACACATACACATGTGCAAATTAATTAATTCACAGCTTAAGGTTCTGATCACAGAATCAAAATCAGAGTGAAAGACAAGTGAGAGAAAATGTCGGTTTCAGAATATGCTATTTCACTGGGGAAGTTCATTAATTGTAGGGGAACGTTCTGGAAATGAATGTATAATCTATCCTCTCCTCATCTTGGTCAAGGCTAGTCAAGCTGCTGCAAGGCTGAGTGGAATCTTGGTCTGCATCTGAGTGTGTTTCAGTGCTTGGACTGAAATAGTTTACTCAAAGTGCTGAACCTTTTGGGCGGATCAGAAAAGTGCTGCTCATGTCTTGTAATCCCCAGCGTGAGGGTCTCCGAGCATCTCTCACACCTTGGGTGAGGCGTCCTTGTGTAGGTATTGATAGGCCTTTTTGCCACAGTTGTCACGTATGTTGCAGTTGGCACCATAACCACGCACCAGAACACTCAGGACTGATTCGGGCCTGTGAATAGCAGCAATGTGTAGTGGGGTGTAGCCATCGTAGCTCTTGGTGTTTACGTCAACCCCTGGCCCACCTTGCCGTGAAAGAAGAAGGATCTTGTGCATCATTTCACTGTTTCCTTGTTTAGCAGCACAGTGAAGTGCTGTGAAACCAGACATGAAGTTTCTCCTCTCTGCTAGCTTGATGTGCTGGAGCAGAAGCTGCCAGATTTGATCCTGCTGTCCTGCTGCACACTTCACAAGCCACTCGTGTTCTCTTGGCCCTAGAGGGAAGATGGCTGATTGCTTTGCATCCAAACCTGGTTTGGTGTCTTTGATGACCCTTTTCAGGGCTGGTGAAGCAGGTGCCACACAGTGCCACCGCTTGGTCATGGCTGATCTGTACAGGTCATATCCATCGTTCACTTCACTCAGACATGCTGCCGCAGTCCTTTCAGTGGGTTCATGGGCCATCTTCAAATCTGCCAGAGCAAGTATCATTACTGCTGGATATATATAGAACATGTATTGTATGTACTACATACAGCCTGACAGAAGCCATCTACAGAGCCAAAGCATATTTGATTGTACCAATTTACTGTGGATTCTGTGTACTTGAGTGCCAAATATTTCCATGCTATTTCTCATCCTTCTCACTCTCATTCTTGGAGAACACTTTTCAACATATTCAACATATGATGTTGAAATGTTTTTAGTGTAGGACTTTGGAGTCATGGGATAGCAAAATCCTCTTAAATGTCTATTCGGTTCACTGTATATCACGACTTGAATACACAAATCAAACCGCTATCAGATCCCTGTAGGAGATTCTTGAAGTACACGTCCTCTTGTACCCATGGCATGATTTATAGTCATTTTTACTGTAGGAATTCGGAGTAATGGGGTACCAAACTCCAGGTTCATATATTCAATATTGGAAGCTCTATAAAATAAACAAATCAAATTGTTCAAGGACCACCCCCCACAACAGCCTGACTATACCTTCAGATCATCACCTCTTTACCAGGACCATGCCCCACAGCAGCCAGACCACACCCCACATCAGCGCCTCTGTACCAGAACCATGCCCAACATCAGCCTGGCCACACCCCCAGATCATCAAATCTGTACCAGGACCACGCCCCACAGTGCTGAAGCCACCAAAACACCACCAAATTCTATTGAGATGTGTGACATCAAACAAATATTGTAATGGATTTCTACAAAAAACTTATTTAATAGAATACAAACAAATTATCTGGTATAAATAACAATTATTTTTGCCCCTACAGAAAAAAACATGATAATGTAATCAACAAAAATGGAAAAGAACTTCTGCAGCTCTGTCAAAGTCTGGGTCTGTACGTCGTCAATGGTAGGACACGGGGGGACTCCTTAAGAAGATACATTTTGTGCTCACCTCTTGGGAATAGTACGGTAGATTATGTAATAACAAATTTAGATCATTTCTCTCTCAGTGCATTTATTGCTAAACCACAAACCCCTCTGTCTGATCACAGCCAGATTGCTGTGTTCATGAATAGGACAGAGACTAACACTGCACACGCACAGCCCAGTAAGCTGTACAACACTAGGTGACCATACAGATGGGCCCAAAGCAGCACAGAACAATTCCAGAAAGAAATCAGTACTGCCTAAATTCAAATACTTTTAGATGCCTTTCTGGACACCACATGTGTTCAAAGTATACAAGACTCAATCTGGCAGTAAAACATCTAAATGTGTTCTTAGAAAAGACACCAGCAAAACCAACATTAAAACAAAAGGGTGCATCAAAACCCAAACCTAAAAAAAGATAATTGGTCAATTTTGGACAAGTGGAATAAACTTAAAAAAGAGATCAGGAAGAAAATGAAGAGTGAGGGGGACTTGTACTGCGAGTCAGTTCTTTTTCTCTGTTATACAGGCAACAGAACTCAATAAACCTTTTACTACTCAATGCATAAGGCTGTCTGTGTTTGATGTGCTCTCATTTTTCCACCACAATTTGGTGTTGTCGGCAGGATGCGCAGCTCCACCGCCGAGGAGGGAAAATCAACACTTCACTGAGGACGCTCCTTGGCAAGTCTGAGCTGGGAAGGAACACCCAGTCGGGGAAAAGTACCGCCAGAGTGAAGGTGTTTTCCCTCATCTTGCGGTGCCTGCCTCATCTTCAAAAAGAACCGTGAGTGGGAGAGAGCAGTGATTGTGTAAGTACGCAGACGTTTATATTCCCTCTGTGTGGCCGTTCGGGAGTTCTCCTCTAGCATAAGAATATTTCAGATGTACTTGAAATAGCTTTGTTACGACGTTGCAAAGTAAAGTGAATCAGTAGCCGGCTGATAGTGAGGCCCCTATTGCTCAGACGTGAGATTAGGGACGTCTAGGAGACGTAATAGGTCCGGAGCTGGGAGCAGAATCAGTCCACGAGTGAACGGAGCATAAGATATGTTAATGGGACTAAATTACAGCAACGCATGCACTGAGAGAGTAATAAAATGAGATCCCAAAATACTAAATTAATGCAATATGACCCGTCCGAGTGGAGTCAGCCCTTACATAATGACATGCCAAGGGCCTATAGGGAGAGTGCCATAAAGTGGTTGCTCATATGGGTACATTGTTATGGGTTCCATCAGAATGGGAGCTTGAGTGTGAAACTGCTTAATAATATACTTAGACGTATGGAAAACCGACCAGGGGATTCTGGTCAGCGTAAGGTATGGGATAGACACCATGGGAATATTATAGCAAGTCTTAAAATGTGGATAACAGGAAAAAAAACAAACAAAAAAAAAAATTAAGGAGACTGGGAGGGGGGATGAACCTAACTCCACTTCTCAGTGTGTGTCCTCCAGAGCCGATCCCGATCTCGACTCCGCTCCATCGCAATGGAAACCAGCAGCCGTGGTGCCTGATCCAGTGGCAGCAGAATGTCCACCCTCCTATGGACTGCCTCAAGCAGGACCACACACTGGTCTCTTAGATGAAGCCCACGCCATAGAACGAAGGCATCACCCTCAGAGCGGTTAACCAGGAAATGGATGCTGACACCTCGTTCAGACTCAGCAGACTGGCTGAAGACTATGTCAGACATCATGAAGCTCAAATTCAAAGAACAGAGCAGACAACATGGATCAAGCCATGTTCACCATGATGCAACAAGTGGCTCCCAGGGGGAGAGGACGAGGAAGGGAGCAAGATGCTCCAGGAGGGAGAGACATGTCATGGAGAAATCGATGTTACAACTGTGGAAAAGAAGGACATTTTTTCAGAGACTGTCCAGACCCAGATGGACAAGCCACGTGAAACGATCTGGAAGAGGTGTACTGACAGGCGGAGGAGAGGCGGAATGGCTGTGAGGGACCACTAACCCCATCAGAAAAGGGAAGTGCCAGATTTTTATTCCATGTATTCTCAACAATTAAGTAAGGGACCCCTAGCATTACCCCAAGTTATCTTAACTGTAAACAGCAAACAATCGAAGTTTTTAGTAGGTATCGGTGTCACGCACTCAGTAATTCAAGCCAAAGGGTTCAATGTACCAATTACTAATAGGACGGTGTCCATAATGCGAGTGGAAAGGTGGTGCATGAAAGAATGTCTGCGCCTCTCCAATGTCAGGTGGGGGAACAAAAGTTTCGACATGGGTTCCTTATTTCCTCTGTGTGCCCAATCAACCTGTTGGCTGTAGATTTGATGTGGAAATTGAGTTGTACTTTAGTAAGCTCCCCAAATGGACTTAGTGTTCATGGAAGGTGACGCCAGTGCACAGATGGTGCTGCTGGGAGAGGGGGAGCCGGGATATATATATATGAGTGGGGGTTGCAAGGTGGGTCAAGGAAAATAACCGAACACATGATCGAAACCGTCAGAAGGGCAACTAATGGTAAATTTAATTATATGGATGTGGAATGTTTGCATGTGACTGCATATGTTTGCGATGGTCCAGATAAGCAGTATGCAGAAGCTTTTTTTGGTCATTGAAAACCTAGAGACCATTAGAACTAAATATTTGTATTGGGATAATGATTTTGTAGCTGCCCATGCTGAACTGTCCGATGAACAGAAACGTTGGTATGATGTTGAGTACTCCATCCCCCATGTCTCACTAGGAAGAAATAATCCTTTTAGACAATGGCGGGAGGTTGGACCCTGGATAAGATGACTGAGTCATCTCCACAGATGGGAACCCACTGAACAATCCACTATTTACTATAATGCAGGAGTAGATGCATTCCAAATGGCTTACCTCACCTCACCAGAGTGCACCCTTGACTAACTTTGTAGCATCGGAATCCGAGCATGATAATTATTTGAGCGAGGTACCAGATATCTTATGGGCTAATGGGAAAAACAATGTGAGATTAATCAAAAATTGTGAGCCAGTACAAATCATGCGTATACAGACCAAGACAACCCCAATAGCCATTAAAAAAGGAGGTTAAAAAAGGTATTAGGCCAGTATTCCGATCCCTTCGAGATGCTGGTGTAATAATACCATGCCCATCCTCACCTGTCCGTACCCCCAAATGTCCTGTGGAGAAACCAGGGCGTGATGAGTGGAGATTTGTACAAGACTTACAAGCAGTAAATGCAGCAGTACAAGCAAGGGCACCTGAAGTGCCAAATCCGCACACTATATTGTCACAAATAGCACATGACAGTCGATGGTTCACCATTGTGGACCCGGCGAATACTTTTCTGAGTGTACCGATACATCCAGATAGCCAGTATTGGTTTGCTTTTTCCTTTGAAGGAAAACCCTACACGTTTACACACCTCTTTCAGGGCTATTGTGAATTGCCAACCATTTATAATGCAGCATTAAGAGAAAGCTTAGAAGGTCTTACCCTTCCTGTAGGCACAACTCTGCTGCAATACGTGGATGATTTATTATTAGCGGCGCCAACAGAGGAGTTGTGCAAGCAAGCCACTTTATGTCTGTTGAAACATTTAGCTGCAGAAGGGCATAAAGCTAGTTGCAAAATTACAGAACTGTAAAGACGAAGCAACTTTCTTGGGGCATATCATTAAGGGGAATACACACAGGCTGTCTCACAACCGAGCACAAGCTATCATTTCGCTACCTAAGCCAACCACAAAGAAACAGGTGTTATCTTTTTTAGGCATGTGTTCCTAATGTCGCATGTTTATTCTGTCCTATGCAGAACTGGAGGGACCACTACGGGCCATCATTCCCACCGAAGCCGGGAATGCGGTGCAGTTGGCCTGGACCCCAAAGGAAGAAAAGGCGTTTGTAGAATTGAAACAAGCACTACAATGCCTGCTCGCCCTAGGTTTCTCTGATCCCAACAAACTTTTCACTTAGACGGTAGATTAGAAAGGTGCTTATATGACGTCGGTTCTATGCCAGAAACATAGAACCCATCAAAGACCAGTAGCTTACTTCTAGGCAAAATTAGACACGGTGGCACAAGGGCTACCAGCTTGCCTCAGAGCAATAGCAGCTGCCGAGAAGGCCATCCTAGCCTCAAGAGATATAGTGGCATACTCCTCTCTTACTGTTTTAGTCCCACACACAGTACACTGTCAAGAAGTGCTCCTTACCCTGTGCAATAACACCAACAAGTATGCAGCAAAGAGAACAGAGAAGGGCTTGAAGAGGCAGTGGACTGACATCAATGCTGACGAAATGCTTCGCTTTATCAGCATTGTAATTTATCTTGGACTAATGAAGCCTTCAGCTATTTGGGACCTGTGGAGGAAGGATCATTTGCACAGCCTCCCATTTCCTCCTTCAGTTATGACTGGGAAGCGGTATGAGGCCATCAGTGCAAACCTGCACATGAGTGACCCAGCAGCAGATGCCATCAATGATCAGCTTAGAGGTCAACCTGCCTATGACTGTCTCTTCCGCCTCAAGCCACTTATGGAACAGATCCTGACTGCCTGTCAAGCACATTATCAGCCACACCAGAACATTGCCGTAGACGAAAGGATGGTGGCCACCAATAATCATAGAACAAAAAAAAGTACAGTCAAGTTATAAAACAGTAAAAACATAAGGATAAAGCACTGGATATTAAAATTATAAAACCTGCTAATACTGAGTGTACAATAGAAAAAGTAGTTAGAGGGATCAAACTTTATGATATTAAAAAAAAAGTTTATGAACCATGTAATTTTCAGACTCCCCAACTGAGATGGATTATGCAGATCTGTGCCCTTCAGAGCTATTACACTGAAACGGGTCAAAAGCATTTATGACAGGCCTCACCCCACACGATCAACACAATGCTGAGTTGGGATTTGACCTCACCATTAAGATTTGTATTCTAGTGTTCATCCTCTTCACTGGATGTTAAAAATAACCGCTGGCTATATGCACAGTAAATGGGGGAAGTGTGACTTGTGTGTCACCTAGAGGATTTCTTAATTGTTAATATTTTCTAAAACATTCCACCATTAATTATTGATCTTAAATAATGATATTCTTCCATTCCACTGAAACTTATATATATAAAAATATTTTATAGTTAATTTTGATCACCTGGCAAAAAAGTGTATATACTCAGCAAAAACCATCACAAAGGCAAAGTTCCTTCAAAAAATGATTCAGTCATCAAAATAGCTTTTAAACAAAAATCAAACAGTAAAATAAAGACAAATGCAACTTTTTGTAATTAATTAATAATCTGGCTATGCCCCTCCAAGCTCATTTTTGAACGATTTGTACTTGTTCGCTTGGGTAACACTAGTTATCTGAAATTGTACACATAGCACAATTACCATTCAGGATTCAAACTGAAGCAGACACTGGGGCAGGATATCCATTCCCATCCAGGCTTATTTTTCCCTCATTTAGGTTCCATTTGAGCTCATGTAATACAAAAGAAAATGTCAAAAAACAAAAATGCCTTTGATTTTTGGAGTGTATAATGTGTCTTTTGATGCTGGAGATTCATTTTCAATCATGCTCTACATTTCCTGATTCACTTGGCTAAATAAATAAATTCAACACTTTTGAGTATATACATGAAATGACTTAAGTAGCTACACACTGTTTTCCACTAGATGTCCTAGACATGTCCACAGTGTCCAAAAACCTCTCTAAATGCTCACAAAGCCATCAGTCACTGTACATCGAGTTAGCATGTTTGTTTTTGCTAAAACATCACAGTAAGTAAGACAAATACATCTTTTTGTAATTAATTAATAACCCATCATCAGGTTTAGTTTAATGACTTTATTGAAGCTTCATATTATAATCCATGCCACATGATCATAATAATGATCTGAGCATAGTCTTCCTCCTCTTCATCACTCTGTCTCAGTGTCTCTTGCTCTGTGTCTGTTGAGAATAAACTGATGTAAGTATCATGCATGGAACCAGAGGAAAGTCCAACGTCCAGCGCAGACATGGTTTGACATCGTGACTTTCAAGATTTTTGCAATGCTCAACTGTCAGAAAAACGTCCTCGCATTTCTAAAAACTGATCATCTCGGAGGCATATCATTCCGATGGATTGGACAATTTGGAACTGATTCCTGATTCCCATCACTTCATTGTTAAAGAAGCTGATTGTGTGTTGAGGAAAACATGTTCTTCATAAGTGGCTGTGAATGGACTTGCTTTCACTGTTAACATGTGTTCTTTGTAACATCAAGCCTTCTCAGATTCATTATTAATTTTATTAGTTTTGGGTTTACGGTCTATTACAAAAGTGGTACTTTTTGTATATTTTTCCAGTCCAATGCGCCCTCATCTTCTTTTCAGAGAGAGCCACAATCGCTGCAGAAATCTTTTTCCCTTACATTTTGATTTATGTTTTCCTTTGGTTTGCTGCTTCTGCTCTTTCTGGAAGCCTTTCAGCCTCAACATCTCCATCATTCTGCACAGTCTACGTTCCCTCTCCCGGCGCTTTTGTCTTTTCTTCCATTCCTTTTCCTGTTTAATATGGTGCTTAATTTTCCTTTGCAGCTGTTTTTCCTTTCAGATTTCTTAGTCCTTATCAGGACATTCCATAGATTTTTCCACCACTTCCTTTCATAGGTTCCTTCACATGTCTGCTGAACTTTTTCATCCTCTTCTTCTTCCATAATCACTGTCACTCCTTCATCCTCCTCCATAATTACTGTCAGCCCTGTTCTGCAATACGGGACGTGTGTACTAGACACAAACTTTTTGTGCTGCCTCCGGGCAACAGCAATGGGGCGCTTGGGGGTTTCCGTGGCTGCAGGTCGCAGGGGGCAATTAAGAGCAGCCCTGCCTGGCTTTTGGAGGATGGATGGGGGAGTCCTGGTGGGATGCAGCGTTGTAACCACTCTAGGGAAGTTGAACCTGATTCTTTCCCACTGCGGAAAAAGTGCATAATATTTAGCATTCTTATTACACACATGCGCAAAAACACTAACACACAGAAAAGCAATCTGACACGACCAACACCACATTGCTCGTCGAGTTGTGAAGTTGTGCTGTAGGCATAAGACATCTCCTTATTTCTGTCTAAAATCACCCTCTGTCTATAGTATGACATTGACTGTATGTGACTGCAGTGGAACTGAAGGTTTCATTTTGGTGTTCCTACTTTCTCCAGTTGAGCTTTCAGGGACTTCAGTTCATCTTTGAGCTCCACATTCTCCAAGTTCTTTTTAATTGTTCCTTTTCTTGTCTGATGGATTCCTTCATACTCTTCTTCCATCAGAATTATTGCCTCCAATTCATCCACTCTCATCTTAACGTGGGAAATCCAGTCTCTCTGAAGGAATGAAAACAACAAGACACTGCCTTATGAGTGGACATATCTTAGCCACAGCAAACAATGAGCCCCTCCTATTATAATAACACTTTCTAACATGTATTCAGACATTGATTCAAATTACTTCATTCTGTTTACCATGGCATTAAGCATGGGACGATTTGAGAATGCCAACTCCAGACAGAAAAACAGAAAACATATAGTAGAGATTATGCATAAAATGACTACTGTATGAAAATAGCTTATGACACATTTACTCACAACTGCAAAATCAGCTGCTGCATCACTCTCCTCATTCAGTGTGCTGGCTCTGCCTGTCTTGGCAGTCGTATACTTCACCTCTGGCAGCAGCGATCTATCATGCAAGCTTTCCTTACTAGATGCAAACTTTGTATGCCGACTCCGGGCAACGTCAGAGCTGCGATTGGAGGTTTCTGTGCCCACAGGTAGCAGGAGGCAGTTAGGCTCATTAAGCGCAGCCTTGCCAGGCTTTTGGAGGATGGATGAGGGAGTCCCGGTGCGCTGTAGTTGTGGAAACACTGTGGCGAAACTGGACTTGACTCTTTCCCACTATGAAAAAAGTGCATAATATTTAGCATTCTTTTTATATACATGCATAAACACACATACACCAAGATGCACAGAACAGCAATTTTACAGCATCAACAACACATTGTTCTTCGAAATGTATAGGAGCTACAATTACTCAGGAACTGCACAATAGTTTCCACTAGGTGTAAAAAAAACCTCTCCTTTTCAGACCGACAAAAAGTCGTCAGACAATATACATCGAGTGTGCGACTTTTTTCTTAAAATGTCACAACAATGTTTGACAACTTACTAAAATAAATTATTAGCTTCAATAAAGCTTCATTAAAGGCTAAATAACGTTATCTCCATTGCCATTAGGCTAAAAAGCTATCCTGGGGAAAATACTGCAATAAGCTTAAAAAATATTATGCTTAATGCACAAACGTTCATTTATACTTACGATTTTAACAGCACTTACGAATTTTTCTAGCAGTGAAAGGATACCACCAATGATTTGCAATGCAAACATAGTAGTCCATGCCAGAAGACACTGAACCATCACTATCAGCATGCAACTCATAACTGCATCAAAACTCCACATAAACTTCAGTTCAAATAAAACCTGTGGAACAAGGGAAACCACAAAGGTCATTTTCAGATAATGGGGCACAGCATTGGAAATCCCTGTGTTGTGCACTGTTCATTTGCTGCTCATTATTATTCCCAGCCTCTGTTCGTAGTCCAAGCCTCATGTTTTCTATTGCCAGTATTAGTTAAGTGTTCTTGTTATTGCTTTTGTTATTGTTTTAGCCTCCTTCCACTTTGTCTTCATCTGTGTTGTTTACTTTTGTTCAGCATGTACTCTCAGCCTCTTTGTATCATGTATTCTATGGCATTGGGCTGGTATAGTGATTATGATTCTGCATCAGCCCTTAATAAATCTTGCGCTTCTCCACGTGTGCGTTCACCTTCCAACCGTTCATCGTTACACAGATAAAAAGGAATTTAAGGCTTTATTGAACAAAGTAAAGACTGGATTAAACAATACAAACCACTACAGGTGAAAAGGCGGGAACCATAATATCAGGCATAGGTTGAAAGAAGAAAACAAGCCATAAAGTGTAAACAAGGTTCAGACACGCCCGCTGTGCAGAAAGAGACTTCGCAACTGGAACACAGACCAGGAGGTTTTATACACGAGCGTTAATGAAGGTACCAAGTAGCAGGTGTAGTTAGATCTGCACTGGCATGTCCATCCGGAGTGGAGGGGGTGACATGGTGCATGACAGACTTAAGAAATTTGGCCGTAAAACCTTCCGTGAACCTTTCAGTCCGACTTGATTTCTTTTCAGTAAACGCTCGTGCACAAGGACGTGACTTTGAGAGCCAGCTGAATTGAATGGATGCCCGGTCCTCATGCTCGTCCCCAGGGCTGGTGCACCAACTGGGATTATCTGCCAAACTGGCAGAAACTGAGACCATTTTTCATAGAGAGGTTTAAGCCTGTTGCACCAAGACCAGTAGCGATGCATGCGTTCGTTTAAAACTTGGAACGTATGACCATTGCTAAGCAACCTGCACTATTACTAATTGCATACAAATGATATTGTTCATATAAACCATGCTGAGCTCTAAACAAAGCTGCTTAACAACAGTTACGTGACTAATGTGCTCCTGAGTCTCTGAATCAGGCCTCACGCTGCTTTATTCTAGCTGAACATGTAAAGCTGATATGATGTCGCCATCACGCGCACTTGCTGTTGGAGAGTTTAACTCTGCTCCCACAGAAAAGGGAGCTGTGAAACCTCACCTTACACCTGCTCCCACATAGGCCAACATTTATGCCGCTCTTAGGAGAAACTCAGGTTGTGATCGGTGCTAAAATCTCACATCAGCAGTGTGCGAATCGGAAAGTTCGCGTACGATCACAAGAGTTGCGTGGTTTGTTTTTAGCAAGTGGACGTGTCGGTTTTTGGCTTGTAATCTCGAGCTCACCGGGTGAACGGCTTATCCATAATTAAGTCAACAACAACACAGCCTACTAGAAACGACTTCAAATAAGCTTGACTCTTTGGCGTTTATTTATGCATGTGGTACATCTACCTGGATCGCTAATGACAGTCTGGCTAATTTCCGCTAGCTGGAGAGAGAGTTAGAATTAGACAATGACCAAGTTTATCCAGGCGTGGTCTTTTCCCTCTTCTACAATCTGATTTTTAGCGCTTGGACTCTTTCACAAAATGTCTTTTAGTCCGAGGCCAAGACATTTCCAAGCAGTCTGTCTTCATTTATGTGTACTCACCTTTGGGAAAGTTCCTGCCTCAGATCAGACACGCTCCAAACTGCATGAACGCTTCACAACTTCTTTAATGACCATCTTGCAAAATGACCCCTATTTATAGATTTATATTCATAGATTTTTATTTAGTTTTATTACACACATAGTGACTTCATAGGGCTAGACTGTGATGTCATAATACCACGTGACAGTGAAGGCACTTATATGTAGAACTGAACGAAATACTCAGAGGCACAGTTAGTTAATTTCACATTCATGTTTTATGAAAAATATTTCACAAATTTTAGAATACAAATGAATTTCAGGGCTTTATAGTTATTATAGTGAATTAGCCTCACCAGGCCTGCCATGCTAAGCTAATAGCCTGTGTTTGAGTCATAAGCCCTGAACATCAGGACACTGAGTTGGGCTTCATTCTTTCTCACTGAGACTTCATGTATAGGCAGTGCTGTACTGCCCTGTTCTCTTCCTTTTCCCCGAACTTCTTTATAAGGGTTCTTTTACTTGTCTGTTGGACTCCTTCATCCTCTTATTCTTCCATAATTACTGCCTGCAATCTATATATAATAGGCTGTAATAAGCAATAACAGATTTTTCTCCAACTTCTTCATAATGGATCTTTCACTTGTCGACACCCTGTGACACACACTGGCTTTCATCACTGTTACTGTATGATGATATAAACACTGTACATATGGTCAATGTCACACTTTAGGCATGGGCACACACACACAGACAGACACATGGCCACACGCACACACACGCGCACACACACGCACACACACACACACACACACACACACACACACACACAGACAGCCACACACACGCACAAGCCCTTTACTTTAATATCCTGTATGCAGGCTTTTTACCTTCTATTCCACCAAGCACAGAAGTAACATCGTATTCACAACATGACAAATATAAGTGTTTTGGAAATTCAGCATAATATTTATCCCTCACTTTCTTTCTTTGAAAGGTTGACTGGAAGATATGCAGATGTACAAGTAGCTGAGGGGATTACTGTCACACTGGTACAAACATCAAAGTTTGTTTTGGGTTGCCAGATCTTCCAAAAGTCTTATCTATTCTAGTTCCTATTATAAAGTTTGTGTTCCCAAAATGATTCCTCATACCTGCCCTTGTGCAGACCTTGGTAGCCCTGCTTGTCAGTGGGTTCATTAAGACTTTTATAAATGGTTCCTTGCTACTAGAAGCAATCTCAGCCAGACTAACAGGCATGGAATTCATGCAGTGTTGCAGTTTGCTTCCATGACAGCAGGAATAATGCTCCTATTTACGACAAGCAAGTTGCCAAGAATGCCTTAAGATCTTTTTCCAATTTTGACCACATTTGTCCAAGTTTGGAGTTGGAATGGATGGAGCTTGAGGGCTGTTTCCAGCTGTGTCAGACTCCACTGCACTTACTCGTCATCCATCATCCAATAGACTCCCACATCTAATCCTGCTTTTTCTCTTTGGGGTATCTTTCTGAGTCTCTTAAGTTCACTCTCTCATTCACTCAACAAAATATCACCCATCAACTCTCGGTTTCTGTTTCCATTCTTCTTCATCTTTCATTCTCCCTCTCTGTCCCTCTCCCTTCATTTGTCTCCCCATTTTCTCTCTTCCCTTTCTTTCTCTCTCTCTCTCTCTCTCTCTCTCTCTCTCTCTCTCTCTCTCTCTCTCCCTCTCCCTCAACCTCTCCCTCTCTCTGTGTCTCTCTTGCTCAGGGTGTTCTGGGATTGAGAGGTTGTTCTGGACACTTGAGGACTTTTTATGAGAACACACAAACACACACACACACACATTCAGTTCAATTCAATTGTGCCAAAGCTTTATTGAAGAAATTACTGCTAGCAATGATAGTAAGTACAACAATAATATAACTACAACAACTCCTATTACCAATAAACAATAATAATAATTATAATAATATAGGGGGTAAATATAGGCAATGGTGTGGTAATTTGGCTAAAGTCCAATTTGTCTTTTACTCAGGATATTGTGTTTAGTAAGGAATTTCAGAAATCTAGAATTTAAAATGCTACACTACACATTATCTTCCCTAGGTTACTGTTCACACAGATGCCTCTGTAATTCTTAGTGTCGAATTTATCTCCGGATTTAAAGATTGGTGCTATTAATCCTTGGTTTCAGATTTCAGGGAAAAAACCTCCATTCAGGTTAAACAGTTTTAGAATAGCCAAATGAAATTTAGAGCTTGAAAAGTTTATCAATTTATTGAGTACACTGTCAGGCCCACATGCCTTCTTTGATTTTAGTTTGTTAATTTTCTCCTGAAGTTTCTGCTCAGTAATTGAGAAGTCTAATGGGTTTTGATCAGCCAATTGTAGCACCTCCAGTTTTTGCTTTATAGGATTTTGTTGAAGATTTGCATTTGATTCTACTGTCTGGAAGAGAGTTTGGAAATGGTTTGTCCAAATGTTCCAATTTTGTATTTCCAGTTCTTCCTGATCTCTTTTTTAAGTTTATTCCACTTGTCCAAAATTGACCAATTGCCAAGACCAATTATCTTTTTTTAGGTTTGGTTTTTGATGCACCCTTTTGTTTTAATGTTGGTTTTGCTGGTGTCTTTTCTAAGAACACATTTAGATGTTTTACTGCCAGATTGAGTCTTGTATACTTTGAACACATGTGGTGTCCAGAAAGGCATCTAAAAGTATTTGAATTTAGGCAGTACTGATTTCTTTCTGGAATTGTTCTGTGCTGTTTTGGGCCCATCTGTATGGTCACCTAGTGTTGTACAGTTTACTGGGCTGTGCGAGTGCAGTGTTAGTCTCTGTCCTATTCTTGAACACAGCAATCTGGCTGTGATCAGACAGAGGGGTTTGTGGTTTAGCAATGAATGCACTGAGAGAGAAATGGTCTAAATTTGTTATTACATAATCTACTGTACTATTCCCAAGAGGTGAGCACAACATGTATCTTCTTAAGGAGTCCCCCCGTGTCCTACCATTGACGACATACAGACCCAGACTTTGACAGAGCTGCAGAAGTTCTTTTCCATTTTTGTTCATTACATTATCATGGTTGTTTCTGTGGGGTTAAAAATAATTGTTATTAATACAAGATAATTTGTTTGTATTCTATTATATAAATTATTTTTTGTACAAATCCATTGCAATATTTGTTTGATGTCACACATCTCAATAGAATTTGGTGGTGTTTTGGTGGCTTCAGCACTGTGGGGCATGGTCCTGGTACAGATTTGATGATCTGGGGGTGTGGTCAGGCTGATGTTGGGCATGGTTCTGGTACAGAGGCGCTGATGTGGGGTGTGGTCTGGCTGCTGTGAGGCATGGTCCTGGTAAAGAGATGATGATCTGGAGGTGTATTCAGGCTGCTGTGGGGGGTGGTCCTTGTACAATTTGATTTGTTTATTTTATAGAGCTTCCAATATTGCATATATGAACCCGGACTTTGGTACCCCATTACTCCAAATTCCTACAGTAAAAATGACTATAAATCATGCCATGGGTACAAGAGGACGTCTACTTCAAGAATTTCATACAGGGATCGGATAGCAGTTTGATTTGTGTATTCAAGTAGTGATATATAGTGAACCGAATAGACATTTAAGAGGATTTTGCCATCCCATGACTCCAAAGTCCTACACTAAAAACATTTCAACATCATATTTTGAATATGTTGAAAAGTGTTCTCCAAGAATGAGAGTGAGAAGGATGAGAAATAGCATGGAAATATTTTGCACTCAAGTACACAGAATACACTGTAAATTGGTACAATCAATACGCTTTGGCTCTGTAGATGCTTTCGTGTTTAATAATCTGGTTGAGCAAAATTGAAAAAGAAAGGGACATTTGACAGCAGAATAATGTACTTTTCTCAATTTAACTTTTAGCTATTTTCACATGCCAGTATATAATAATAACATATAAACACCCCTTTCCAGATCACTAGAGCAGGCTGGTCTATCATTTTCTATATCTCTGATTTACAACATCATCTTCATTATCTATATACCT
This sequence comes from Electrophorus electricus, assembly GCF_041902795.1. Classification (NCBI taxonomy): domain Eukaryota; kingdom Metazoa; phylum Chordata; class Actinopteri; order Gymnotiformes; family Gymnotidae; genus Electrophorus; species Electrophorus electricus. Next base: position 24,275,124 of record NC_137511.1, read on the forward strand.
AAAACACATGATCTATAATTCTATATGTCCTAATGAGCCAAACCTACAGACCTTGAAATGTTCTAAACCTCCTGTAAGTAATTTATCAAACCTCAAATCTCTGTGAACTGTTGTGCACTTGGGTCCTTTTCTCCATTTTCTCTGGGTTACATTGGCTTACATTGTTTTTACAAGTCTCTCATACAAAGGGACCTGAGTTTGTTTCCATCACTAAGTGAACCTAATGGTACACCAAACTTTGAATCCTACATTAGGTATGTATCAACAATCTAAATTTGTCTCTATGCAAAATTGTAGGTTTCGGTGAAGAACCCTAACCCTAACCCTGTTTGCCATACCAGCTAGCTAGACCATCATAAAAATGTCTTGGAAAAGTCCTCAAAAATGATCGCTAGTGGGAAGCCTGTCTTTGTTAAGTACATGACAAATAAACTGACTGAGCAGAGTACTTTATGCTGGCTAACATATAATAAAAACCCTACTGCAGACCATTTAAGTTGTTATATAATATATATTGTTATATAATATGTTATATAATATTATATATATATATATATATATATATATATATATATATAAGTTGTTGAATGAACTATATCACTGTCTGTTGTGAACTAGTGACAGGTCCTGTGTCGGGTCCTGGTTAAAGGAGTGTTACCAACTGCTTTCAAACCACACTCGAAAAATGTGGAACAGCAAAGAAAAAATTATATAGAAAACTAAAATCAGCAGTGTTATGCCACTAGTGTTATGGAAAACAATGATGATACTTTAGTGTTATGGAAAACTGAGTGAAGTGAACGATGGATATGACCTGTACAGATCAGCCATGACCAAGCGGTGGCACTGTGTGGCACCTGCTTCACCAGCCCTGAAAAGGGTCATCAAAGACACCAAACCAGGTTTGGATGCAAAGCAATCAGCCATCTTCCCTCTAGGGCCAAGAGAACACGAGTGGCTTGTGAAGTGTGCAGCAGGACAGCAGGATCAAATCTGGCAGCTTCTGCTCCAGCACATCAAGCTGGCAGAGAGGAGAAACTTCATGTCTGGTTTCACAGCACTTCACTGTGCTGCTAAACAAGGAAACAGTGAAATGATGCACAAGATCCTTCTTCTTTCACGGCAAGATGGGCCAGGGGTTGACGTAAACATCAAGAGCTACGATGGCTACACCCCACTACACATTGCTGCTATTCACAGGCCCGAATCAGTCCTGAGTGTTCTGGTGCGTGGTTATGGTGCCAACTGCAACATACGTGACAACTGTGGCAAAAAGGCCTATCAATACCTACACAAGGACGCCTCACCCAAGGTGTGAGAGATGCTCGGAGACCCTCATGCTGGGGATTACAAGACATGAGCAGCACTTTTCTGATCCGCCCAAAAGGTTCAGCACTTTGAGTAAACTATTTCAGTCCAAGCACTGAAACACACTCAGATGCAGACCAAGATTCCACTCAGCCTTGCAGCAGCTTGACCAGCCTTGACCAAGATGAGGAGAGGATAGATTATACATTCATTTCCAGAACGTTCCCCTACAATTAATGAACTTCCCCAGTGAAATAGCATATTCTGAAACCGACATTTTCTCTCACTTGTCTTTCACTCTGATTTTGATTCTGTGATCAGAACCTTAAGCTGTGAATTAATTAATTTGCACATGTGTATGTGTATTCAAGAGTATGAGTGTATATATATAGTGTAAGGAATGGACATTTAAGAGGATTTTTCCATCCCATTACTCCAAATTCCTACTGTAGAAATGACTGCAAATCACTTCATGGGTAGAAGAGTACTTGAACTTCGAGCATTTACTGAAGTGATCTGATAACAATTTGATTTGTGTATTTTATAGAGCTTCAAGTAGTGATAAATATTGAACCAAGTAGACATTTATTTTACCATCCTACTACCTTTTCAAAAGTGCACAATTTTCTTTCACGCATGCTGGATCTGCAAGCATTATCCTGAAAATAAGATCTAACCCAGTTAGCAATTTTCCTATTGCCATGATGTTGGCCACAATTAAGAACTGAGCTCGGACCCACATGAAAAAGTGAATGACGCCCAAATCTGGCTCATAATCTGAATAAATTTGTACCATATCACAGTCATACTTCCAACAGGATTGAGCCAAGTGCAAATGAACCTTTCTGTTCCTCACACAGTAATGTAGTCTACGTGACACACAGGTATATGCCATATTTTGCATTTGTACAAGAATTTGAAAAGAAATACACCGACATTGTAAAAAGCACACCGACAATGTTAAAAGAGAAGAATGAAGACTGGGTCAACATCACCAGAATTTGTATAAAAATGTTTTTGTTGCAGGCAAACTGATCCAGAATATTTCAAAACCTGTGGATGAGTAAATCTCAATCAGAATCTTTAAATAAACATCTGCCAGTCGTCATTAGGGTAGATTAGATTCGATTTTTCTAAATAGATGAATAAAGACACTAGCACATTGTAGATCGATCTTTTGATTAAGCACCTAGGAGAGAATTTGGTGGCCCAGTGGCGAAGTTATCTCTTAGCAAACATGACAAAACATGCATACCATCAAGGCCAAGAATGAAAAGCATGGAAAGATTTTGTCAGTTTCATAAACTACATCAAATGTTTTGCTGGTGTCAAATATTGTAATGACATTAAATGTGGTGACTTGACAATACCTTGAAGGGTAGTGCTTGGTAATGGTCCATCTTGACTTTGGATTGTACATATTCACTCGGGACTTGTCTCAGGACTTCAGTGTCAAGTCTTGAGATGCATTTGTTATATTTACATTTAGATTTAAGGCATTTAGCAGACACTCTTATCCAGTGCGACTTACAAAACGGCTTTGTCATTTACTCATAGAATACACCCTAGCCATTACAGTAGATTAGAGTCCAATATACCAATGATTTAGAATACTGTAGAAATAAAAGGATCACTGCTGTTGTCTAGCAGTACAAAATGCATAAGGTCTATCTTAAACAATGATAAGTGCAATAAACAATAAGTACTAAAGATTGTTAGACAACATCAGTATAATAAATAATACCCTACAATAAGTGCTAATTTACTTAGTCAATATAGGAGCAGGGTCATTTGTCATTTCAATATTTCATGAATAGATGGGTCTTTAGACTGCGTTTGAAGACTGCAAGGAACTCTGCTGTCAGGACAGCAAGTGGAAGTTCATTTCACCATTTGTGTGCAAGGACAGAAAATAGTCTCATTGCTTGTCTTCCATGAGACTTGGAGCATGGAATTTCAAGCCGAGCCATACTTGAGGTTTGAAGCACTTGAGGTACGAATCAGGCTTTGACCATTGACCCAATGTATCAAGGGGCTGGCCCATTTTTGGCTTTGTAGGTGAGCATCAAGACTTTAAATCTGATGTGTGCAGCTACTGGAAGCAAACGAAGGGAGCGTAGCAGTGCTGTCCCTGGAATGCTGGTACAAGACATGGAAGGTGGCCCGCCTTGGGTTGATCACTCCCAGGCGTGTGTCCTAATATGTCCATCAAGGATACATTTTGGAGCCAAGGGTTGAAGCGGGTACTCCTATTCCTGAGATATTGCTGTTCATAGTCTAAAACAACAGATTATGTAAATTACATAGGTGGAAAATATAATACATATTTAAAATTCAAATTTAACCAATAAAACTTTCTAAAATGCACTTAGGTCTCCAATGTTCAATTTACTACTATTTTTATGGGGTCACCATCCAAATGTGGTATAAACCATGTTCATCCTGGACTAGGGCTCAGAAGTTAGGGTTAGTAGGGTTTTATAATTTATCCAGGATTCGTCCATTAATAAATCTCTGGATGTTGGTTAAAGAGAAGCTGTTGTTCAAAAGCATGTCTGAGAAATAAGCATTTAAAGTCCAATTGCCCTTTACCTTTATATTGCTGAGTGTGTGTGTGTGTGTGTGTGTGTGTGTGTGTGTGTGTGTGTGTGTGTGTGTGTGTGTGTGTGTGTGTGTGTGTATGTGTGTATGTGAGACACACGCTATGGAGCCCCTTTGTGCACAAAGGGAGGGCTCGTCTCCTGGCACAAAACAGTTTTATCCTTTAATATCTCCAGGGTCCCTGGGGGGAGAGACTCGAGCATGGGCTTGTTCTAAAGATCTGAATCTAAGTAGTTAGCTTGTAGAGTGGCATCTGATTTGGAATTACATTTTTGCCGCTACCATTTTTTTTAAAGTAGTGGTGGGAAAATGATACGCCGGTCATGTTTGAGGCTTAATTTCTCTGCAGTCCTTAGGATGGGAGATGCGCCAATGTCATAGTGGACTTTCATGACATTTTGTGTGGAACACAGGTCCTTTTTCACAATATCTGAAATGGTTAACAGTCGTTCATGAAGCCTAGCAACATAATCACAAACAAACCCAGCAGGAGCAGACAGAGGGTTTGAGCCACTTCTCACACATCACTTGAAGAAGGCCACGTACGGCATGTCCAAATAACATATTCGGACTGTACCCTAGAGACTTGTGAATAGAGTTGCAGAAAGCAAACAACAACAGAAAAACTCCCTCATGGCAGTATGTATCCATCTCAAAACAGCATGTTCTCAACATATTCTTTAATGTTTGGTGAATGTGCTCGAGAGCACATTGAGATTCCGGATGGTAAGCACTGGAGAATTGGTGCTGTATACCAAGTTCAAGTGTCACCTGGGAGAATAGGTGTGACATAAAGTTCATGCCTTGGTCAGATTGTATAACTTTGGGCAATCCAAAGGTAGTGTAGAATTTAATAACAGCTCTGCTTACTGTTTTGGATTTTAGGGATCGAAGGGGAATAGCCTCAGGGTACGTGGTGGCAGCACACATTATAGTCAATAGGTAGCAATGACCAGAACGGGTCTTTGGCAAAGGGCCCACACAATCAACCAACACCTTTTCAAAGGGCTCACCAACTGCTGAAATGGGGCACAGAGGAACAGACGGAATGACCTGATTTGGTTTTCAGGCCATGTAAGGCATGAATGGCAGTGGCCAACATCACTTCTAATCGATGGCCAAAAGAAATGTTGTAGAATTTGTTGTTTTGTCTTTTTTCTGATACCTAGGTGTCCAGACAGGGGATGGTCATGTGCTAGTGATAATATGTGTATTTGGTATGATGCTGGAACAACTACCTGGGCTACAGAGTTCCACTCCTCATCAGAGTCAGATCGACTCCATGTCCTGAATACAACACCACATCAAATGAAATACATGCTCCGATAACCTGTTTATTTTGTCACGATTCTTATTTTCTAGTACACATCCATAGGTCAAATATATTTATCAGTTACTAAAATTTTATTCTGTGTATTGGAATACTTTTAAAATATACATCAGTAAGGCAATGTACATGAACCAATGTTTTCTGATTGTTTTTGGATAACAGAAAAATGGCTTGTCACCTGCATCCTTGACTCAGTCTATTTGTTACAGAAACAAAATTTTTAGACAATTCCAATAGCCATTATTGTGGAAAAACCTCATCAGCCAGGATGGTTTTGCATGTAGCTGTTTAATACAATCGTATAGGGTAGTTGTGTGTTTGATTATAAATGATGATCTCATAATAATCTTATCTACATATTCTTATACATTTACATAGTAGCATTTACGCATATACTCAAATTCCATATGATACATAGAAAAAGTCCACCTCATCCATTTTAGTTTTTACCTGATCAATAATCCAAAAAAATAAATAAATAACAGCACCCTCTGAACCCATTTTGCAGGCATTTCACAACTTTATAATTTTTAACACTGTGACATTGTTTTAGGTAATCTGAGTTATGTTAAAGGGTTGGCATGCAGGCTTCCTGAGTGGTTTTTAAAAAGTGTGTTTTGCTGAATCATTGGCAACACAAATCTCTGAATGCTCCATCTGGTCACGGCCAAGATTATAGCCAGCAAGTTTGTTGTTGCTACCTGAAAGTATTAGTGTGCAAGATTTAGGATTTTTTTTTTCACAGGCTATTTAAAATATGCTGTCAATGCAGTGGCTATGCTGTATCGTTCACATTAGACTAGACTTGCAACTAGACTTTGTAGGGTGGAAGAACTACGGGACCAGAACTGGGTTGTTCTTCCGTACCCATTACCGACACATTGTTTAGTTCCATTTGTGTGAAGTAGGAAAGTCAGCTGTGGTGGAACAACAGTAAAGCCAAAAACATAGCAAAGGGCTGAAATGACCTTACCTTTGATGTTAAGATCTCTCAAGAATGCCTAAGGGAGCTAAGCATGTGGAAGGTCACAAAGAGCAGATGGCTTGCATTCCCTCAGCCTTCAATGACATGCCGGCATGTTGTTGCATCATTTTATACACTGACCCATTCTCACAAATCAAATTAATTGTCTTGCAAACATGTTTTGAATTGTTTCTAGTGGTAGATCAATGACAAGGAATAATACCTGTCAAGTATGTACCTTGCAATGTTGCAAAGTCATCAGTCATCAAAAGAACTCTAAATTAATAAAATGAAAATTGTAACAAGTCAAGAATGCCAATTGAGCAGAAGGTGTCCAAATGTAGACATGAGACAAAAATCCAACGGTAAACAAATGCAATGGGCTCGTTGGTCTAGGCGTATGATTCTTGCTTAGGGTGTGACAGATTCCGGGTTCAAATCGGGAACGAGCTCTTTATACTTACTTTGGATCCACAGGTGTCTTGCACCATATGTTAGTGTCGCTTCATGAAAGAGTAAAACAACTGAAAGACCACCTCAATTCTGTTTCCTAACACTGCCCAGTCAAAAAAGGACTATACTGAGCTAAATGATGGCTTGTTGGTCTAGGGGTATGATTCTTGCTTTGGGTGTGCGAGATCCTGGGTTCAATTCCCAGACAAGCCCACTTTGACTTCAAAGTGCTGGAGGTGAGAGCATGCTCATTCTTTTCAAAAGTTTTTGCTAAGGGATGTCCAAATTAAGAAAGAGCAAGAGTGCCCACTTCCTGTCCTGGTGATCCAGTCTTCCACATAGTATACAGCTGGCTCTAAGTTTCTTGAAAAATTGCATTTCATCTAGCACTTGCTTTACATTCCGTTTGGAACTAAACTCTCCAGGTCCAGAATTGGCTTGTTACGTTTTAAGGAATTTACTATGGTAATGCTTACCTTAACATGAGGTCTATCTATACAGAGAAGTGGACAGGGTCGCCCTATGACCAACTTTAAAGATAGGGCTTTCAAACTCAGTGCCATCCATCTGTCCAATATGCCTAGATTAAAGCTCTTGAGTTTGGTATGGCTAGGTCAAATCATTGTTGCACATACATTGTTGGTTTTCTTAAAAGTTCATTTTGCCATGTCATTGCCAATGTGTTTTTCACAGGCTAAGAAACTCAGTGGGCTCTCTTTGATCAAAACCTAGTTTATCAACTGCACACTGGATAAGAGTGTCTCGGAAATGCCGTAAATTTAAATGGATATGGAACAAGTACATCTCAAGACTTGACATTTCTGCAGAGACATCATGCCACCTGTGGGGAGAGCTTGCACTCCCAGATCCTTTACTGAATGATCTATCTGCCACATAGCAGTGTCTTGTTTCATGTAGTGGAGAAAGCAAATCCTTTTTACCTGCGTGATGTAAAGGGCATGTAAAAACTCTTCAACTATTGGACATTCATCTTAGTTCAGAGAAAGTTCTGGAAGACTATTTCTCACATGCAAATTGCAGTGGTGTTTGCCTATGCTTCTCTTGCATGTCTTGCGCCAGCATTCCAGTGACAGCTCCGTCTTTTTCCTTTATAATTATAACTATAACACTTTAGCTATTACACTGTTTACTCCAGTGCCCACCCAAAAGTCACTAAAAAGATGATGTATGTGCAAGTAACAGCAGTAGTAGCAGCAGCACGACTGGTAGGACACGGGGGGACTCCTTAAGAAGATACATTTTGTGCTCACCTCTTGGGAATAGTACTGTAGATTATTTAATAACAAATTTAGACCATTTCTCTCTCAGTGCATTCATTGCTAAACCACAAACCCCTCTGTCTGATCACAGCCAGATTGCTGTGTTCATGAATAGGACAGAGACTAACACTGCACACGCACAGCCCAGTAAGCTGTACAACACTAGGTGACCATACAGATGGGCCCAAAACAGCACAGAACAATTCCATAAAGAAATCAGTACTGCCTAAATTCAAATACATTTAGATGCCTTTCTGGACACCACATGTGTTCAAAGTATACAAGACTCAATCTGGCAGTAAAACATCTAAATGTGTTCTTAGAAAAGACACCAGCAAAACCAACATTAAAACAAAAGGGTGCATCAAAAACCAAACCTAAAAAAAGATAATTGGTCAATTTTGGACAAGTGGAATAAACTTAAAAAAAGAGACCAGGAGAGAGAAAGAGAGAGAGAGAGAGAGAGAGAGAGAGAGAGAAAGGGAATAGAGAAAACAGGGAGACAATTGGAGAGAGAGGGAGAGAGACTGAGAATGAAAGATGAAGAAGAATGTAAACAGAAACCAAGAGTTGATGCCTGGTTTTTTGTTAGGTGAATGAGAGAGTGAACAAAAGAGACTCAGAAAAATACCTGAAAAAGAAAAAGCAGTAGTAGATGTGGAAGTCTATTTGATGATGGATGATGAGGAAGAGCAGTGGAGTCTGACACAGCTGGAAACAGCCCTCAAGCTCCCTCCACTCCAACTCCAACCTCGGACAAATATGGGCAAAGTTGGAAAAAGACCTCACGGCATGCTTGGCAACTTGCCTGTCTGAAATAAGAGCAGTATTCCTGCTGTCATGGAAGCAAACTGCAACACTGCATGAATTCCATGCCTGTTAGTCTGGCTGAGATTGCTTCTAGTAGCAAGGAACCATATATAAAAGTCTTACTGAACCTACTGACAAGCAGTGCTACCAAGGTCTGCACAAGAGTAGGTATGAGGGATCATTTTGGGAATACACACTTTATAATAGGTACTAGAATAGATAAGAAATTTGGAAGGTCTGGCAACCCAAAACAAACTTTGATGTTTGTACCAGTGTGACAGTAATCCCCCCAGCTACTTGTACATCTGCATATCTTCCAGTCAACCTTTCAAAGAAAGAAAGTGAGGGATAAATATTATGCTGAATTTCCAAAGCACTTATATTTGTCATGTTGTGAATACGATGTTACTTCTGTGCTTGGTGGAATAGAAGGTAACATGCCTGCATACAGGATATTAAAGTAAAGGGCTTGTGCATGTGTGTGAGTGAGTGAGTGTGTGTCTGTCTGTGTGTGTGTGCCCATGCCTAAACTGTGACATTGACCATATGTACAGTGTTTATATCATACAGTAATAGTGATGAAAGCCAGTGTGTGTCACAAGGTGTTGGCAAGTGAAAGATCCATTATGAAGAAGTTGGAGAAAAATCTGTTATTGCTTATTACAGCCTATTATATATAGATTGCAGGCAGTAATTATGGAAGAATAAGAGGATGAAGGAGTCCAACAGACAAGTTAAAGAACCCTTATAAAGAAGTTGGGGGAAAAGGAAGAGAACAGGGCAGTACAGCGCTGCCTATACATGAAGTCTCAGTGAGAAAGAATGAAGCCCAACTCAGTGTCCTGATGTTCAGTGCTTATGACTCAATCACAGGCTATTAGCTTAGCATGGCAGGCCTGGTGAGGCTAATTCACTATAATAACTATAAAGCCCTGAAATTCATTTGTATTCTAAAATTTGTGAAATATTTTTCATAAAACATGTATGTGAAATTAACTAACTGTGCCTCTGAGTATTTCGTTCAGTTCTACATATAAGTGCCTTCACTGTCACGTGGTATTATGACATCACAGTCTAGCCCTATGAAGTCACTATGTGTGTAATAAAACTAAATAAAAATCTATGCATATGAATCTATAAATAGGGGTCATTTTGCAAGATGGTCATTAAAGAAGTTGTGAAGCGTTCATGCAGTTTGGAGCGTGTCTGATCTGAGGCAGGAACTTTCCCAAAGGTGAGTACACATAAATGAAGACAGACTGCTTGGAAATGTCTTGGCCTCGGACTAAAAGACATTTTGTGAAAGAGTCCAAGCGCTAAAAATCAGATTGTAGAAGAGGGAAAAGACCACGCCTGGATAAACTTGGTCATTGTCTAATTCTAACTCTCTCTCCAGCTAGCGGAAATTAGCCAGACTGTCATTAGCGATCCAGGTAGATGTACCACATGCATAAATAAACGCCAAAGAGTCAAGCTTATTTGAAGTCGTTTCTAGTAGGCTGTGTTGTTGTTGACTTAATTATGGATAAGCCGTTCACCCGGTGAGCTCGAGATTACAAGCCAAAAACCGACACGTCCACGTGCTAAAAACAAACCACGCGACTCTTGTGATCGTACGCGAACTTTCCGATTCGCACACTGCTGATGTGAGATTTTAGCACCGATCACAACCTGAGTTTCTCCTAAGAGCGGCATAAATGTTGGCCTATGTGGGAGCAGGTGTAAGGTGAGGTTTCACAGCTCCCTTTTCTGTGGGAGCAGAGTTAAACTCTCCAACAGCAAGTGCGCGTGATGGCGACATCATATCAGCTTTACATGTTCAGCTAGAATAAAGCAGCGTGAGGCCTGATTCAGAGACTCAGGAGCACATTAGTCACGTAACTGTTGTTAAGCAGCTTTGTTTAGAGCTCAGCATGGTTTATATGAACAATATCATTTGTATGCAATTAGTAATAGTGCAGGTTGCTTAGCAATGGTCATACGTTCCAAGTTTTAAACGAACGCATGCATCGCTACTGGTCTTGGTGCAACAGGCTTAAACCTCTCTATGAAAAATGGTCTCAGTTTCTGCCAGTTTGGCAGTTAATCCCAGTTGGTGCACCAGCCCTGGGGACGAGCATGAGGACCGGGCATCCATTCAATTCAGCTGGCTCTCAAAGTCACGTCCTTGTGCACGAGCGTTTACTGAAAAGAAATCAAGTCGGACTGAAAGGTTCACGGAAGGTTTTACGGCCACATTTCTTAAGTCTGTCATGCACCATGTCACCCCCTCCACTCCGGATGGACATGCCAGTGCAGATCTAACTACACCTGCTACTTGGTACCTTCATTAACGCTCGTGTATAAAACCTCCTGGTCTGTGTTCCAGTTGCGAAGTCTCTTTCTGCACAGCGAGCGTGTCTGAACCTTGTTTACACTTTATGGCTTGTTTTCTTCTTTGAACCTATGCCTGATATTATGGTTCCCGCCTTTTCACCTGTAGTGGTTTGTATTGTTTAATCCAGTCTTTACTTTGTTCAATAAAGCCTTAAATTCCTTTTTATCTGTGTAACGATGAACGGTTGGAAGGTGAACGCACACGTGGAGAAGCGCAAGATTTATTAAGGGCTGATGCAGAATCATAATCACTACACCAGCCCAATGCCATAGAATACATGATACAAAGAGGCTGAGAGTACATGCTGAACAAAAGTAAACAACACAGATGAAGACAAAGTGGAAGGAGGCTAAAACAATAACACAAGCAATGACAAGAACACTTAACTAATACTGGCAATAGAAAACATGAGACTTGGACTACGAACAGAGGCTGGGAATAATAATGAGCAGCAAATGAACAGTGCACAACACAGGGATTTCCAATGCTGTGCCCCATTATCTGAAAATGACCTTTGTGGTTTCCCTTGTTCCACAGGTTTTATTTGAACTGAAGTTTATGTGGAGTTTTGATGCAGTTATGAGTTGCATGCTGATAGTGATGGTTCAGTGTCTTCTGGCATGGACTACTATGTTTGCATTGCAAATCATTGGTGGTATCCTTTCACTGCTAGAAAAATTCGTAAGTGCTGTTAAAATCGTAAGTATAAATGAACGTTTGTGCATTAAGCATAATATTTTTTAAGCTTATTGCAGTATTTTCCCCAGGATAGCTTTTTAGCCTAATGGCAATGGAGATAATGTTATTTAGCCTTTAATAATGAAGCTTTATTGAAGCTAATAATTTATTTTAGTAAGTTGTCAAACATTGTTGTGACATTTTAAGAAAAAAGTCGCACACTCGATGTATATTGTGTGACGACTTTTTGTCGGTCTGAAAAGGAGAGGTTTTTATGACACCTAGTGGAAACTATTGTGCAGTTCCTGAGTAATTGTAGCTCCTATACATTTCGAAGAACAATGTGTTGTTGATGCTGTAAAATTGCTGTTCTGTGCATCTTGGTGTATGTGTGTTTATGCATGTATGTAAAAAGAATGCTAAATATTATGCACTTTTTTCATAGTGGGAAAGAGTCAAGTCCAGTTTCGCCACAGTGTTTCCACAACTACAGCGCACCGGGACTCCCTCATCCATCCTCCAAAAGCCTGGCAAGGCTGCGCTTAATGAGCCTAACTGCCTCCTGCTACCTGTGGGCACAGAAACCTCCAATCGCAGCTCTGACGTTGCCCGGAGTCGGCATACAAAGTTTGCATCTAGTAAGGAAAGCTTGCATGATAGATCGCTGCTGCCAGAGGTGAAGTATACGACTGCCAAGACAGGCAGAGCCCGCACACTGAATGAGGAGAGTGATGCAGCAGCTGATTTTGCAGTTGTGAGTAAATGTGTCATAAGCTATTTTCATACAGTAGTCATTTTATGCATAATCTCTACTATATGTTTTCTGTTTTTCTGTCTGGAGTTGGCATTCTCAAACCGTCCCATGCTTAATGCCATGGTAAACAGAATGAAGTAATTTGAATCAATGTCTGAATACATGTTAGAAAGTGTTATTATAATAGGAGGGGCTCATTGTTTGCTGTGGCTAAGATATGTCCACTCATAAGGCAGTGTCTTGTTGTTTTCATTCCTTCAGAGAGACTGGATTTCCCACGTTAAGATGAGAGTGGATGAATTGGAGGCAATAATTCTGATGGAAGAAGAGTATGAAGGAATCCATCAGACAAGAAAAGGAACAATTAAAAAGAACTTGGAGAATGTGGAGCTCAAAGATGAACTGAAGTCCCTGAAAGCTCAACTGGAGAAAGTAGGAACACCAAAATGAAACCTTCAGTTCCACTGCAGTCACATACAGTCAATGTCATACTATAGACAGAGGGTGATTTTAGACAGAAATAAGGAGATGTCTTATGCCTACAGCACAACTTCACAACTCGACGAGCAATGTGGTGTTGGTCATGTCAGATTGCTTTTCTGTGTGTTAGTGTTTTTGCGCATGTGTGTAATAAGAATGCTAAATATTATGCACTTTTTCCGCAGTGGGAAAGAATCAGGTTCAACTTCCCTAGAGTGGTTACAACGCTGCATCCCACCAGGACTCCCCCATCCATCCTCCAAAAGCCAGGCAGGGCTGCTCTTAATTGCCCCCTGCGACCTGCAGCCACGGAAACCCCCAAGCGCCCCATTGCTGTTGCCCGGAGGCAGCACAAAAAGTTTGTGTCTAGTACACACGTCCCGTATTGCAGAACAGGGCTGACAGTAATTATGGAGGAGGATGAAGGAGTGACAGTGATTATGGAGGAAGAAGAGGATGAAAAAGTTCAGCAGACATGTGAAGGAACCTATGAAAGGAAGTGGTGGAAAAATCTATGGAATGTCCTGATAAGGACTAAGAAATCTGAGGAAAATGCAAGAGAGAAAGAGAGAAAAGCAAAGGAAAAACAGCTGCAAAGGAAAATTAAGCACCATATTAAACAGGAAAAGGAACGGAAGAAAAGACGAAAGCGCCGGGAGAGGGAGCGTAGACTGTGCAGAATGATGGAGATGTTGAGGCTGAAAGGCTTCCAGAAAGAGCAGAAGCAGCAAACCAAAGGAAAACGTAAATCAAAACGTAAGGGAAAAGGATTTCTGCAGCGATTGTGGCTCTCTGTGAAAAGAAGATGAGGGCGCATTGGATTGGAACAATATACAAAAAGTACCACTTTTGTAATAGACCATAAACCCAAAACTAATAAAATCAATAATGAATCTGAGAAGGCTTGATGTTACAAAGAACACATGTTAACAGTGAAAGCAAGTCCATTCACAGCCACTTATGAAGAACATCTGTTTTCCCCAACACACAATCAGCTTCTTCAACCATGAAGTGATGGGAATCAGGAATCAGTTCCAAATTGTCCGATCCATCGAAATGATATGCCTCCAAGATGATCACTTCTTTTTAGCAATGCGAGGACGTTTTTCTGACAGTTGAGCATTGCAAAAATCTTGAGCGTCATGATGTCAAACCATGTCTGCGCTGCAGCAAACTTGCAACAAGGGGTGAGAGAGGGGAGGCCACCCCAATGCTGCTGCCAGGATTGAGGTTAAAATGGACAGGGGTCCCATCTGGGAGCAGCAGCCATAGAAACCCGTGTGGCACACGAGAGGTTGGACTTTCCTCTGGTTTCATGCATGATACTTACATCAGTTTATTCTCAACACACACAGAGCAAGAGACACTGAGACAGTGTGATGAAGAGGAGGAAGACTATGCTCAGATCATTATTATGATCATGTGGCATGGATTATAACATGAAGCCTCAATAAAGTCATTAATCTAAACCTGATGATAATGATGATGATGATGATGATGATGATGATGATGATGATGATAGTAATAATATTAATTATAATCATAGAACAAAAAAGTACACAGTCAAGTTATAAAACAGTAAAAACATAAGGATAAAGCACTGGATATTAAAATTATAAAACCTGCTAATACTGAGTGTACAATAGAAAACAGAAAAACTGAAAAAAAGTAGAGGGATCAAACTTTATGATATTAAAAAAAAAGTTTATGAACCATGTAATTTTCAGACTCCCCAACTGAGATGGATTATGCAGATCTTTGCCCTTCAGGGCTATTAGACTGAAACAGGTCAAAAGCATTTATGACAGGCCCCACCCCACCTCACCCCACACGCCCCACGCGCTCCACACGCCCCACATGATCAACACAATGCTGAGCTGGGATTTGACCTCACCATTAAGATTTGTATTCTAGTGTTCATCCTCTTCACTGGATGTTAAAAATAACCACTGGCTATATGCACAGTAAATGGGCAAAGTGTGAATTGTGTGTCACCTAGAGGATTTCTAATTCTTAATATTTTCTAAAACATTCCACCATTAATTATTAATCTTAAATAATGATATTCTTCCATTCCACTGAAATTTATATATAAATATTTTATAGTTAATTTTGATCACCTGGCAAAAAAGTGTATATACTCAGCAAAAACCATCACAAAGGCAAAGTTCCTTCAAAAATGATTCAGTCATCAAAATAGCTTTAAACAAAAATAAAACAGTAAAATAAAGACAAATACAACTTTTTGTAATTAATTAATAATCTGTCTATGCACATCCAGGTCTAAGCTCATTTGTGAACGATTTGCACTTGTTCACTTTAACATTAGTTATCTGAAATTATACAAGCTTATTTTTCCATCATTTAGGTTGCATTTGAGCTCTTCTAATACAAAACAAAAATGTAAAAAAACAAAACAACAAAAAAACGCCTTTGATTCTTGGGGTGTATAATGTGTCTTTTGATGCTGGAGATTAATTTTCAGTCATGCTCTACATTTCCTGATTCACTTGGGTAAATAAATAAATTCAACACTTTTCCACTATTTTCCACTAGGTGTCCTAGACATCTCCACAGTGTCCAAAAACCTCTCCAAATGCACACAAAGTCATCAGTCACTATACACTGAGTTTGCATGTTTATTTTGGCTAAAACATCACAGTAAGTTACTTTAGTAAGTTCCACAACAATTATAGCTTCATAGCATCATTGTTATTATGGGAAAATACTGTAATACTGTAAATGCTGTAATACTGTAAAGAAATAATAATCTTTCTCATTTATACTTACATTTTGTAGAAGGATTATGATTTTTACCAGCAGTGAATGGAAACACCCAGTGATTTGCGATGCAAACATTGTAGCTAGTCCATGCTAGAAGCACCCAGACAAGTCCACATAAACTTGGCGATCAAATCATTCTTACGGCTGAATGCGTTTTGCCAAACAGCGTCAAACGCATGCGCAACACTTTGTCTGCTTACAATGCGGAAGCTGGTTGACAGTAGTCTAAGTGTTCACTATTTGTTGAAACAGCTGCCAATCATGATGTTTGCCACTGAAAACGCTTGTGAAGTAATATTAAAGTTCCCCTCCCCTTCACACCTCCGTGAGAATTGCTTTCACTCAAAGACAATGGCACTGCAATGGCCAATAGAAATCAATATATTGATGAAAGCCAGTGTGTGTCATGGTGTGATGTCACATGGAGTGATGTCAGTGTTGTGGCCATGTGCTTCAAACAGTGTCACTAAAGGTCTCAGGCTTTTGTTGTTCTACCTCACTAAGAATTTTTTGTTCTAGCTGCAAGCTAACGGTGCTTTAACCTACCTATGCTTTAGTTATCTTGAAATAATTGAGGTTCATCGCTAGAGGGTGCTGTTCATTTTTATGACCACAGCTTTCTTTTAATTATATTTTATTATGGAAGAAGTTGTAACATTTACTGGGAGGTGCATGGCAGAGCGAGACATACTTGCTGTGGGCTTGTTTGCTGACCCCTCAGTGAAATTAAATGTGGTTGCTGAAGTTCATATAGCGTGGAAAATAAAAGGAAACGTCAGTGCCCGAGATATATTTGCAGTATATTTGACAAACTAAATTACATATATTTGAATTGGGATTTTCATATTTGACACACCACTGAAACATACTTGAAGTGAGATTTTCATTCCATTTGCAATATATTTGACACACCACTGAAACATACTTGAAGTGGGATTTTCATCCCATTTGCAATATATTTGACACACTAAATGACATACTTGCATTGGGATTTTCATGCCATTTGCAGTATATTTGACACACTCAATGACATATACCTGAATTGGGATTTTCATCCCATTTGCAGTATATTTGATACACTAAATGACATATTTGAATTGGTATTTTGACACACCACTGAAACATACTTGAAGTGGGATTTCCATCCCATTTGCAATATATTTGATACACCACTGAAACATACTTGAAGTGGGATTTTCATCCCCATTGATGTATATTTGACACACCAAATGACATATATTTGAATTGGGATTTTCATCCCATTTTCAGTATATTTGACCACCAGTATATTTGACCACAGTATATTTGTTGTTCCACCACAGCTGACTTTACTACTTCACACAAATGGTACTAAAAAATGTGTCGGTAATGGGTACGGAAGCACAACCCAGTTCTGGTCCCGTAGTTCTTCCACCCTACAAAGTCTAGTTGCAAGTCTAATCTAACGTGAACGATACAGCATAGCCACTGCATTGACAGCATATTTTAAATAGCCTGTGAAAAAAAAAATCCTAAATCTTGCACACTAATACTTTCAGGTCGCAACAACAATCTTGCTGGCTATAATATTGGCCGTGACCAGATGGAGCATTCCATGTGTTGCCAATGATTCAGCAAAACACACTTTTTAAAAACCACTCAGGAAGCCTGCATGCCAACCCTTTAACATAACTCCACCAAACTCGCTGGCTATAAACTAGACCTTGGTCAGAGAGAGCTCACTGACGTTCTTAGCCTGTGAAAAACACATTGGCAATGACATGGCAAAATTAACTTTTTAGAAAACCGACAATGTATGTGCAGCAATGATTAAAAATCACTGATGGAGCCTGCGCACCAGCCCTTTAAATAGCTCTTTGGGTCACCGCAGTCGTTAGATGCTTCCAGTTATACCACCTAAAAAAGGATTGAACAAAGAAAATCGCTACTGTAAACATTGGCATAGATAACAAACAGCACAAAATCACACATTCCAATAACTTTGATCTGATATCGCATAGGTTTGTAGAGAATAGTCCCACTTGTAATATTATAAACCTTGGGCATTCCAAACAGTAAAAAAAATTACAAATCATGCAACCCTGAACAAATGTTAACCAAATTTAAACATACAACAATGCAGTAGAAAAAAAAGGTTCTTTAACAAGGAGATTTTCACCAAAGAAGAAGCCATTCTTACTTCCTAGTGTGCTTCTTTTGAATATGTAGAACACAGATTACCTAAAACAATGTCACAGTGTTGAAAATGATAAAGTTGTGAAATGCCTGCAAAATGGGTTCAGCGCAACCTGCTGGTCAGAAAGTCTCCAGCCCCTTATATAGAGCAGAGCGAGACATAGCTGCTTTGGGTAGGTTCATATCCACGTCATATCCCAAGGTTTGTCTCATTATTTATTATGTTGAGTCTCATCTTTTGTGGTGGATTTCACCAATTATTTCTAATGTGGATACATTAGTATATCATTATAAGCAATCTGAGATGTAAAGCTAAGTGAATCACACATGCAGAATTTCTAACAATAACCTGTTTTGTATAGGCTGGCTAGCTGACCATTCAGTGAAATTAAATGTGGTTGCTGAACTTGTTGCAGGTGGGTCAATTTAATTTGACTTAATTGTGTTTCATTTTTAATTCAGCCACGTTCCATGACGCATAAACTAATCTGAGAATATTTTGTTCTAGCTGCAAGATAGCGCTGACTTATCCTAGCTATACTTTATATTTATCTTAAAATAATTGAGGTTCATCGCTAGAGGGTGCTGTTATTTATATGTTTTTATGGATTATTGATCAGGTAAAAACTAAAATGGATGAGGTGGACTTTTTCTATGTAGCATATGGAATTTGAGTATATGAGTGAATGCTACTATGTAAATGTATAAGAATATGTAGATAAGATTATTATGAGATCATCCTTTATAATCAAACAAACAACTACACTATATGATTGTATTAAACAGCTACATGCAAAATCATCCTGGCTGACGAGGTTTTTCCACAATAATGGCTATTAGAATTGTCTAAAAAATTTGTTTCTGTAACAGATAGACTGAGTCAAGGATGCACGTGACAAACCATTTTTCTGTTATCCAAAAACAATCAGAAAACATGGGTTCATGTACATTACCTTACTGATGTATATTTTTAAAGTATTCCAATACACAGATTAAATTTTAGTAACTGATAAATATATTTGACCTATGGATGTGTACTAGAAAATAAGAATCGTGACAAAACAAACCGATAGGTTATTGGCGCATGTATTTCATTTGAGGTGGTGTTGTATTCAGGATATGGAGTCAATCTGACTCTGATGAGGAGTGGAACTCTGTAGCCCAGGTAGTTGTTCCAGCATCATACCAAATACACATATTATCACTAGCACATGACCATCCCCTGTCTGGACACCTAGGTATCAGAAAAAAGACAAAACAACAAATTCTACAACATTTCTTTTGGCCATCGATTAGAAGTGATGTTGGACACTGCCGTTCATGCCTTACATGCAGTGAAAACCAAATCAGGTCATTCCGTCTGTTCCTCTGTGCCCCATTCCAGCAGTTGGTGAGCCCTTTGAAAAGGTGTTGGTTGATTGTGTGGGCCCTTTGCCAAAGACCCGTTCTGGTCATTGCTACCTATTGACTATAATGTGTGCTGCCACCATGTACCCTGAGGCTATTCCCCTTCGATCCCTAAAATCGAAGAGCTGTTATTAAATTCTGCACTACCTTTGGATTGCCCAAAGTTATACAATCTGACCAAGGCATGAACTTTATGTTACACCTGTTCTCCAAGATGACAATTGAACTTGGTATACAGCACCAATTCTCCAGTGGGGAAAGCTTGCACTCCCAGACCCTTTCCTGAACGATCTACCTGCCACATAGCAGTGTCTTGTTTCATGTAGTGGAGAAGGCACATCCTTCTTACCTGCGTGATGTCAAGGGCATGTAAAAACTTCTCTTCCATGTCGTGTACCAGCATTCCAGGGACAGCACCATATTTTCTCTTTAACTATAACTATAACACTTTAGCTATTACACTGTTCACTCCAGTGCCCACCCACCACAAGTCACTAACAAGATGATGTACTTGCAAGTAACAGCAGTAGTAGCAGCAGCATGACTCGTCTTCAATCTTCCAAAGTTCACACGTGTTACCCTGCTGCTGCGCTCCCTTCGTTTGCTTCCAGTAGCTGCACACATCAGATTTAAAATCTTGATGCTCACCTACAAAGCCAAAAATGGGCCAGGCCCTTGATATATTGAGTCAGTGGTCAAAGCCCGATTCATACCTCAAGGGCCTTGAACCTCAAGTATGGCTCGGCTTGAAATTCCATGCTCCAAGTCTCATGGAAGACAAGCATTGAGACTCACAGATGGTGAAATGAACTTCCACTTGCTGTCCTGACAGCAGAGTTCCTTGCAGTCTTCAAACACAGACTAAAGACCCATCTATTCATGGAATCTGACAAATGACCCTGCTCCTATATTGAATAACTAAATTAACACTTATTGTAGGGTATTATTTATTACACTGATGTTGTCTAACAAACTTTAGTCCTTATGCATTTTGTACTTCTAGGTAACAGCAGTGATCCTTTTATTTCTACAGTATTCTAGATCATTGGGATATTGGACTCTAACCTACTGTAATGGCTAGGGTGTATTCTATGAGTAAATGATAAAACCCTTTTGTTAGTCACACTGGATAAAAGTGTCTGCTAAATGCCTTAAATGTAAATTGTAAATGTAACAAATACATCTCAAGACTTGACACTGTAGTCCCGAGACAAGTCAAGAGTGAAAATGTACAATCCAAAGTCAAGATGGACAATTACCAAGCACTACCCTTCACGTAATTGTCAAGTCACCATGTTTAATGTCGTTACAATATTTGACACCAGCAAAGCATTTGATGTAGTTTATGAAATTGACAAAATCTTTTTATGCTCTTCAGTCTTGGCCTTGATGGTATGCATGTTTTGTCATGTCTGCTTAGAGATAATGTCGCCACTGGGCACCAAATTCTCTCCCAGGTGCTTTATCAAATTATTGATCCACAATGTGCTAGTGTCTTGATTCATCTATGTAGAAAAATCAAGAGCAACTGTGGGTGTAGGATTCGATGTTAGCATTCCTACAAAGGGTGCCAAGTCACCAGTTTGTCTGCAGTGCACTAAGAATAGGAAGACTCCCTGTCGGGGAATCAACCCAAGAATTTCTGCCAGAGAGGCGGAGATACTATTTACTATACTAACAAGGACAGATGCATGTGTGTTAAAAGAAACTGACTGAGATGTACGCATCCCACAGGTTTTGAAGTATTTTGGATCAGTGCACCTACAACAGAAAGTTTTTTAAACAAATTCTGGTGATTTTGAACCAGTCTTCATTTTCATCTTTTAACAATGTCGGTGTGCTGGCTTATGATTTGTATTTCTTTTTGAATTCTTGTAAAAATGCAAAAATATTCAAAGCATTTTGGCTATCCCTGTGTGATAAACACGAGAATGGTCTAAACTATGAGTTATGTCATATGCAGCACTTTTATCAAATTTGGCTTTGACTCTGTTTGCAATATGTCTGATTATTCTATTGCAAATTAATGTACTGAGCTGCACTGTCTAGTCAACATTGAACTTAGGTCAAGCGATGTCCTGCACTACTCTATTTCCAATGTGCAAGTTTCAACTTTGTTGACTTACATTTCTGCTCACATGTACATTCCAGTGAATGGTTTACATGACACCTTCATCAGCTAGGTGTGATTTTTTAAAAACAAAAAGAGTGTTCATGCAAAAATGCTTAGCCACCTTGAGCCGTCCCACGTCTTCACGTGGGAAACCTTGGAGGCCACGGTAGTGTTTTAAGTAGCGGATCAGTCTAATACTCTGACAAGCTTTTGGGCACCTGTTCACCTGGAATTGACATTAGTTTGCTAAAATAGTGAGTAGACCATTCGGGAGATTACTGTCTTTGAATTTGCATCTCAGAACATTTTCAGTCCTGAATCAATGATATATGGGTACTCATAATTGAGCTTGAAGAAGTCCTAAGGCTTAACCCCAAAGTGCCCAAAGCATGTAACAGCTGCGATGGCTGAGAGGTTAAGGTGTTGGACTCGAAATCCAATGGGGGTTTCCTGCGCAGGTTCGACTCCTGCTTGCAGCGTGATGGAATCAGATGTTTTTCTCCTGATGGCTTTGCTGGAAGAATAAATTCACAGTGTCATGTAGTTCTCCTTTTGCACATGCTTGCCATTCCATTTGCAACTTTGTGCCAGTGAAACTGTAGGAGTCCTAGGAATTGAAGCAGAAATAGCTGCTTTGTCGATAAGTTGTGATGACCCAGGGATTAATGTGTTGGTGTCAAGCTCCAATGTGCTCTCTTGCAGAATAGAGAATTTAGTTGCTTATTTGAAGTGATTTCTGCAGAGACATCATGCCACCAGTGTGGAGAGCTTGCACTCCCAGACCCTTTCCTGAACGATCTACCTGCCACATAGCAGTGTCTTGTTTCATGTAGTGGAGAAAGCACATCCTTCTTACCTCCGTGATGTCAAGGGCATGTAAAAACTCTTCAACTATTGGACAGTCATCTTAGCTCAGTGAAAATTCTGGAAGACTATTTCTCACATGCAAATTGCAGTGGTGTTTGCCTATGCTTTTCTTGTACCAGCATTCCAGGGACAGCACCATCTTTTCTCTTTAACTATAACACTTTATTTATTACACTGTTTACTCCAGTGCCCACCCACCAAAAGTCACTAACAAGATGATGTACTTGCAAGTAACAGCAGTAGTTGCAGCAGCATGACTCATCTTCAATCTTCCAAAGTTCACACGTATTACCCCGCTGCTTCGCTCCCTTCGTTTGCTTCCAGTAGCTGCACACATCAGATTTAAAATCTTGATGCTCACCTACAAAGCCAAAAATGGGCCAGCCCCTTGATACAGGGAGTCAATGGTCAAAGCCCGATTCGTACCTCAAGTGCTTCAAACCTCAAGTATGGCTCGGCTTGAAATTCCATGCTCCAAGTCTCATGGAAGACGAGCATTGAGACTCTTTTCTGTCCTGGCTCACAGATGGTGAAATGAACTTCCACTTGCTGTCCTGACAGCAGAGTTCCTTGAAGTCTTCAACCACAGACTAAAGACCCATCTATTCATGGAATATTTATATGACAAATGACCCTGCTCCTATATTGACTAAGTAAATTAGCACTTATTGTAGGGTATTATTTATTATACTGATGTTGTCTAACAAACTTTAGTACTTATTGTTTATTGAACTTATCATTGTTTAAGATAGACCTTATGCATTTTGTACTTCTTGGCAATTGGTCAATTTTGGACAAGTGGAATAAACTTAAAAAAGAGATCAGGAAGAACTGGAAATACAAAATGGGGACATTTGGACAAACCATTTCCAAACTCTCTTCCAGACAGTAGAATCAAATGCAAATCTTCAACAAAATCCTATAAAGCAAAAACTGGAGGTGCTACAATTGGCTAATCAAAAACCATTAGACTTCTCAATTACTGAGCAGAAACTTCAGGAGAAAATTAACAAACTAAAATCAAAGAAGGCATGTGGGCCTGACAGTGTACTAAATAAAATGATAAACTTTTCAAGCTCTAAATTTCATTTGGCTATTCTAAAACTGTTTA
Source organism: Electrophorus electricus (assembly GCF_041902795.1). Lineage (NCBI taxonomy): Eukaryota > Metazoa > Chordata > Actinopteri > Gymnotiformes > Gymnotidae > Electrophorus > Electrophorus electricus. Next base: position 24,298,616 of record NC_137511.1, read on the forward strand.
ACCTGAATGGAGCTTTTTTCCCTGAAATCTGAAACCAAGGATTAATAGCACCAATCTTTAAATCCGGAGATAAATTCGACACTAAGAATTACAGAGGCATCTGTGTGAAAAGTAACCTAGGGAAGATAATGTGTAGTGTAGCATTTTAAATTCTAGATTTCTGAAATTCCTTACTAAACACAATATCCTGAGTAAAAGACAAATTGGATTTCAGCCAAATTACCACACCATTGCCTATATTTACCCCCTATATTATTATGATTATTATTATTGTTTATTGGTAATAGGAGTTGTTGTAGTTATATTATTGTTGTACTTACTATCATTGATAGCAGTAATTTCTTCACTAAAGCTTTGGCGCAATTGAATTGAACTGAATGTGTGTGTGTGTGTTCTCATAAAAAGTCCTCAAGTGTCCAGAACAACCTCTCAATCCCAGAACACCCTGAGCAAGAGAGACACAGAGAGAGGGAGAGGGAGAGGGAGAGGGAGAGAGAGAGAGAGAGAGAGAAAGAAAGAAAAAGAAAGGGAAGAGAGAAAATGGGGAGACAAATGAAGGGAGAGGGACAGAGAGGGAGAATGAAAGATGAAGAAGAATGGAAACAGAAACCAAGAGTTGATGGGTGATATTTTGTTGAGTGAATGAGAGAGTGAACTTAAGAGACTCAGAAAGATACCCGAAAGAGAAAAAGCAGGATTAGATGTGGGAGTCTATTGGATGATGGATGATGAGTAAGGGCAGTGGAGTCTGACACAGCTGGAAACAGCCCTCAAGCTCCATCCATTCCAACTCCAAACTTGGACAAATGTGGTCAAAATTGGAAAAAGATCTTAAGGCATTCTTGGCAACTTGCTTGTCGTAAATAGGAGCATTATTCCTGCTGTCATGGAAGCAAACTGCAACACTGCATGAATTCCAAGCCTGTTAGTCTGGCTGAGATTGCTTCTAGTAGCAAGGAACCATTTATAAAAGTCTTACTGAACCCAATGACAAGCAGGGCTACCAAGGTCTGCACAAGGGCAGGTATGAGGAATCATTTTGGGAACACAAACTTTATAATAGGAACTAGAATAGATAAGACTTTTGGAAGATCTGGCAACCCAAAACAAACTTTGATGTTTGTACCAGTGTGACAGTAATCCCCCCCAGCTACTTGTACATCTGCATATCTTCCAGTCTACCTTTCAAAGAAAGAAAGTGAGGGATAAATATTTTGCTGAATTTCCAAAGCACTTATATTTGTCATGTTGTGAATACGATGTTACTTCTGTGCTTGGTGGAATAGAAGGTAACATGCCTGCATACAGGATATTAAAGTAAAGGGCTTGTGCATGTGTGTGGCTGTGTGTGGCTGTGTGTGTGTGTGTGTGTGTGTGTGTGTGTGTGTGTGTGTGCGTGTGCGCGTGTGTGTGCGTGTGGCCATGTGTCTGTCTGTGTGTGTGTGCCCATGCCTAAAGTTTGACATTGACCATATGTACAGTGTTTATATCATCATACAGTAACAGTGATGAAAGCCAGTGTGTGTCACAGGGTGTCGACAAGTGAAAGATCCATTATGAAGAAGTTGGAGAAAAATCTGTTATTGCTTATTACAGCCTATTATATATAGATTGCAGGCAGTAATTATGGAAGAATAAGAGGATGAAGGAGTCCAACAGACAAGTAAAAGAACCCTTATAAAGAAGTTGGGGGAAAAGGAAGAGAACGGGGCAGTACAGCGCTGCCTATACATGAAGTCTCAGTGAGAGAGAATGAAGCCCAACTCAGTGTCCTGATGTTCAGTGCTTACGACTCAAACACAGGCTATTATCTTAGCCTGGTGAGGCTAATTCACTATAATAACTATAAAGCCCTGAAATTCATTTGTATTCTAAAATTTGTGAAATATTTTTCATAAAACATGTATGTGAAATTAACTAACTGTGCCTCTGAGTATTTCGTTCAGTTCTACATATAAGTGCCTTCACTGTCACGTGGTATTATGACATCACAGTCTAGCCCTATGACGTCACTATGTGTGTAATAAAACTAAATATAAATCTATGAATATAAATCTATAAATAGGGGTCATTTTGCAAGATGGTCATTAAAGAAGTTGTGAAGCGTTCATGCGCTTTGGAGCGTGTCTGATCTGAGGCAGGAACTTTCCCAAAGGTGAGTACACATAAATGAAGACAGACTGCTTGGAAATGTCTTGGCCTCGGACTAAAAGACATTTTGTGAAAGAGTCCAAGCGCTAAAAATCAGATTGTAGAAGAGGGAAAAGACCATGGCTGGATAAACTTGGTCATTGTCTAATTCTAACTCTCTCTCCAGCTAGCAGAAATTAGCCAGACTGTCATTAGCGATCCAGGTAGATGTACCACATGCATAAATAAACGGCAAAGAGTCAAGCTTATTTGAAGTCGTTTCGAGTAGGCTGTGTTGTTGTTGACTTAATTATGGATAAGCCGTTCACCCGGTGAGCTCGAGATTACAAGCCAAAAACCGACACGTCCACGTGCTAAAAACAAACCACGCGACTCTTGTGATCGTACGCGAACTTTCCGATTCGCACACTGCTGATGTGAGATTTTAGCACCGATCACAACCTGAGTTTCTCCTAAGAGCGGCATAAATGTTGGCCTATGTGGGAGCAGGTGTAAGGTGAGGTTTCACAGCTCCCTTTTCAGTGGGAACAGAGTTAAACTCTCCAACAGCAGGTGCGCGTGATGGCGACATCATATCAGCTTTACATGTTCAGCTAGAATAAAGCAACGTGAGGCCTGATTCAGAGACTCGGGAGCACATTAGTCACGTAACTGTTGTTAAGCAGCTTTGTTTAGAACTCAGCATGGTTTATATGAACAATATCATTTGTTTATATGAGAGATGCAATTAGTAATAGTGCAGGTTGCTTAGCAATGGTCATACGTTCCAAGTTTTAAACGAGCGCATGCATCGCTACTGGTCTTGGTGCAACAGGCTTAAACCTCTCTATGAAAAATGGTCTCAGTTTCCGCCAGTTTGGCAGTTAATCCCAGTTGGTGCACCAGCCCTGGGGACGAGCATGAGGACCGGGCAGCCATTCAATTCAGCTGGCTCTCAAAGTCACGTCCTTGTGCACGAGGGTTTACTGAAAAGAAATCAAGTCGGACTGAAAGGTTCACGGAAGGTTTTACGGCCACATTTCTTAAGTCTGTCATGCACCATGTCACCCCCTCCACTCCGGATGGACATGCCAGTGCCTGCAGATCTAACTACACCTGCTACTTGGTACCTTCATTAACGCGCGTGTATAAAACCTCCTGGTCTGTGTTCCAGTTGTGAAGTCTCTTTCTGCACAGCGAGCGTGTCTGAACCTTGTTTACACTTTATGGCTTGTTTTCTTCTTTCAACCTATGCCTGATATTATGGTTCCCGCCTTTGCACCTGTAGTGGTTTGTATTGTTTAATCCAGTCTTTACTTTGTTCAATAAAGCCTTAAATTCCTTTTTATCTGTGTAACGATGAACGGTTGGAAGGTGAACGCACACATGGAGAAGCGCAAGATTTATTAAGGGCTGATGCAGAATCATAATCACTACACCAGCCCAATGCCATAGAATACATGATACAAAGAGGCTGAGAGTACATGCTGAACAAAAGTAAACAACACAGATGAAGACAAAGTGGAAGGAGGCTAAAACAATAACACAAGCAATAACAAGAACACTTAACTAATACTGGCAATAGAAAACATGAGGCTTGGACTACGAACAGAGGCTGGGAATAATAATGAGCAGCAAATGAACAGTGCACAACACAGGGATTTCCAATGCTGTGCCCCATTATCTGAAAATAACCTTTGTGGTTTCCCTTGTTCCACAGGTTTTATTTGAACTGAAGTTTATGTGGAGTTTTGATGCAGTTATGAGTTGCATGCTGATAGTGATGGTTCAGTGTCTTCTGGCATGGACTACTATGTTTGCATTGCAAATCATTGGTGGTATCCTTTCACTGCTAGAAAAATTCGTAAGTGCTGTTAAAATCGTAAGTATAAATGAACGTTTGTGCATTAAGCATAATATTTTTTAAGCTTATTGCAGTATTTTCCCCAGGATAGCTTTTTAGCCTAATGGCAATGGAGATAATGTTATTTAGCCTTTAATGAAGCTTTATTGAAGCTAATAATTTATTTTAGTAAGTTGTCAAACATTGTTGTGACATTTTAAGAAAAAAGTCGCACACTCGATGTATATTGTCTGACGACTTTTTGTCGGTCTGAAAAGGAGAGGTTTTTTTTACACCTAGTGGAAACTATTGTGCAGTTCCTGAGTAATTGTAGCTCCTATACATTTCGAAGAACAATGTGTTGTTGATGCTGTAAAATTGCTGTTCTGTGCATCTTGGTGTATGTGTGTTTATGCATGTATGTAAAAAGAATGCTAAATATTATGCACTTTTTTCATAGTGGGAAAGAGTCAAGTCCAGTTTCGCCACAGTGTTTCCACAACTACAGCGCACCGGGACTCCCTCATCCATCCTCCAAAAGCCTGGCAAGGCTGTACTTAATGAGCCTACCTGCCTCCTGCTACCTGTGGGCACGGAAACCTCCGATCGCAGCTCTGACGTTGCGCGGAGTCGGCATACAAAGTTTGCATCTAGTAAGGAAAGCTTGCATGATAGATCACTGCTGCCAGAGGTGAAGTATATGACTGCCAAGACAGGCAGAGCCCGCACACTGATTGAGAGTGATGCGGCAGCTGATTTTGCAGTTGTGAGTAAATGTGTCATAAGCTATTTTCATACAGTAGTCATTTTATGCATAATCTCTACTATACGTTTTCTGTTTTTCTGTCTGGAGTTGGCATTCTCAAACCATCCCATGCTTAATGCCATGGTAAACAGAATGAAGTAATTTTAATCAATGTCTGAATACATGTTAGAAAGTGTTATTATAATAGGAGGGGCTCATTGTTTGCTGTGGCTAAGATATGTCCACTCATAAGGCAGTGTCTTGTTGTTTTCATTCCTTCAGAGAGACTGGATTTCCCACGTTAAGATGAGAGTGGATGAATTGGAGGCAATAATTCTGATGGAAGAAGAGTATGAAGGAGTCCATCAGACAAGAAAAGGAACAATTAAAAAGAACTTGGAGAATGTGGAGCTCAAAGATGAACTGAAGTCCCTGAAAGCTCAGCTGGAGAAAGTAGGAACACCAAAATGCAACCTTCAGTTCCACTGCAGTCACATACAGTCAATGTCATACTATACACAGAGGATGATTTTAGACAGAAATAAGGAGATGTCTTATGCCTACAGCACAACTTCACAACTCGACGAGCAATGTGGTGTTGGTCGTGTCAGGTTGCTGGTCTGTGTGTTAGTGTTTTTGCGCATGTTTGTAATAAGAATGCTAAATATTATGCACTTTTTCCACAGTGGGAAAGAATCAGGTTTAATTTCCCTGGAGTGGTTACAACGCTGCATCCCACCAGGACTCCCCCATCCATCCTCCAAGGCAGGGCTGCTCTTAATTGCCCCCTGCGACCTGCAGCCACAGAAACCCCCAAGCGCCCCATTGCTGTTACCCGGAGGCAGCACAAAAAGTTTGTGTCTAGTACATACGTCCCGTATTGCAGAACACGGCTGACAGTCATTATGGAGGAGGATGAAAGAGTGACAGTGATTATGGAGGAAGAAGAGGATGAAAAAGTTCAGCAGACATGTGAAGGAACCTATAAAAGGAAGTGGTGGAAAAATCTATGGAATGTCCTGATAAGGACTAAGAAATCTGAAAGGAAAAACAGCTGCAAAGGAAAATTAAGCACCATATTAAACAGGAAAAGGAATGGAAGAAAAGACAAAAGCGCCGGGAGAGGGAGCGTAGACTGTGCAGAATGATGGAGATGTTGAGGCTGAAAGGCTTCCAGAAAGAGCAGAAGCAGCAAACCAAAGGAAAACATAAATCAAAATGTAAGGGAAAAAGATTTCTGCAGCGATTGTGGCTCTCTCTGAAAAGAAGATGAGGGCGCATTGGACTGGAAAAATATACAAAAAGTACCACTTTTGTAATAGACCCTAAACCCAAAACTAATAAAATTAATAATGAATCTGAGAAGGCTTGATGTTACAAAGAACACATGTTAACAGTGAAAGCAAGTCCATTCACAGCCACTTATGAAGAACATCTGTTTTCCTCAACACACAATCAGCTTCTTTAACAATGAAGTGATGGGAATCAGGAATCAGTTCCAAATTGTCCAATCCATCGGAATGATATGCCTCCGAGATGATCAGTTTTTAGAAATGCGAGGACGTTTTTCTGACAGTTCAGCATTGCAAAAATCTTGAACGTCACGATGTCAAACCATGTCTGCGCTGGACGTTGGACTTTCCTCTGGTTCCATGCATGATACTTACATCAGTTTATTCTCAACAGACACAGAGCAAGAGACACTGAGACAGAGTGATGAAGAGGAGGAAGACTATGCTCAGATCATTATTATGATCATGTGGCATGGATTATAATATGAAGCTTCAATAAAGTCATTAAACTAAACCTGATGATGGGTTATTAATTAATTACAAAAAGATGTATTTGTCTAACTTACTGTGATGTTTTAGCAAAAACAAACATGCTAACTCGATGTACAGTGACTGATGGCTTTGTGAGCATTTAGAGAGGTTTTTGGACACTGTGGACATGTCTAGGACATCTAGTGGAAAACAGTGTGTAGCTACTTAAGTCATTTCATGTATATACTCAAAAGTGTTGAATTTATTTATTTAGCCAAGTGAATCAGGAAATGTAGAGCATGATTGAAAATGAATCTCCAGCATCAAAAGACACATTATACACTCCAAAAATCAAAGGCATTTTTGTTTTTTGACATTTTCTTTTGTATTACATGAGCTCAAATGGAACCTAAATGATGGAAAAATAAGCCAGGATGGGAATGGATATCCTGCCCCAGTGTCTGCTTCAGTTTGAATCCTGAATGGTAATTGTGCTATGTGCACAATTTCAGATAACTAGTGTTACCCAAGCGAACAAGTACAAAGCCTTCAAAAATGAGCTTGGAGGGGCATAGCCAAATTATTAATTAATTACAAAAAGTTGCATTTGTCTTTATTTTACTGTTTGATTTTTGTTTAAAAGCTATTTTGATGACTGAATCATTTTTGAAGGAACTTTGCCTTTGTGATGGTTTTTGCTGAGTATATACACTTTTTTGCCAGGTGATCAAAATTAACTATAAAATATTTTTATATATATAAATTTCAGTGGAATGGAAGAATATCATTATTTAAGATCAATAATTAATGGTGGAATGTTTTAGAAAATATTAACAATTAAGAAATCCTCTAGGTGACACACAAGTCACACTTCCCCCATTTACTGTGCATATAGCCAGCGGTTATTTTTAACATCCAGTGAAGAGGATGAACACTAGAATACAAATGTTAATGGTGAGGTCAAATCCCAGCTCAGCATTGTGTTGATCGTGTGGGGTGAGGCCTGTCATAAATGCTTTTGACCCGTTTCAGTCTAATAGCTCTGAAGGGCACAGATCTGCATAATCCATCTCAGTTGGGGAGTCTGAAAATTACATGGTTCATAAACTTTTTTTTTAATATCATAAAGTTTGATCCCTCTAACTACTTTTTCTATTGTACACTCAGTATTAGCAGGTTTTATAATTTTAATATCCAGTGCTTTATCCTTATGTTTTTACTGTTTTATAACTTGACATCGACACTGGGCACCAAAATCTCTCCCAGGTGTTTTATCAAACTATTGATCCACAATGTGCTAGTGACTTGATTCATCTATGTAGAAAAATCAAGAGCAACTGTGGGTGTAGGATTCACTGTTTTCATTCCTAAAAAGGGTGCCAAGTCACCGGTTTGTCTGCAATGCGCTAAGAATAGGAATACTCCCTGTCAGGGAATCAAGCCAAGGATTACCACCTGAAAAGCAAAGATACTATCCACTATACTAACAAGGACAGGTGCATGTGGGTTAAAAGAAACTGACTGAGATGTACTCATCCCACAGGTTTTGAAGTATTTTGGATCAGTGTGCCTACAACAGAAAGGTTTTTAAACACATTCTGGTGATGTTGACCCAGTCGTCATTCTTCTCTTTTAACAATGTCGATGTGCTGGCTTATGATTTGTATTTCTTTTCGAATTCTTGTAAAAATGCAAAATATTCAAATCATTTTGGCTATCCCTGTGTGATAAACACGAGATTGGTCTACACTATGAGTTATGTCATATGCAGCATTTTTATCAAATTTGGCTTTGACTCTGTTTGCAATATGTCTGATTATTCTATTGCAAATTAATGTCCTGAGCTGCACTCTCTTGTCAACATTCAACTTAGGTCAAGCGATATCCTGCACTACTTTATTTCCAATGTGCAAGTTTCATCTTTGTTGACTTGCATTTCTGCCCACCTGTACTAACAGCATGCCAGTGAAAACTTTACATGACACCTATATCAGCTAGGTGTGATTTTTTAAAAACAAAAGCAGTGTTCATGCAAAATTGGTGAGCCACCTTGAGCCGTCCCACATTTTCACGTGGAAGACCTTGGAGGCCACATTAGTGTAGTAGGTAGTGCATCAGTCTAATACTCTGACAAGCTTCTGAGCACCTGTTTATCTGGAATTGACATTAGCTTGCTAAAATAGTGAGCAGACCATTCGGGAGAGTCCTTTCTTTGAATTTGCATATCAGGCCATTTGCAACCCTGAATCAATGACACATGGGGACTAATAATTGAGCTTGAAGAAGTCCAAGGACATAACCCACAAGTGCCCAAAGTATGCAACAGCTGCAATGGCCGAGAGGTTAAGGCGTTGGACTTGAAATCCAATGGGGAATCCCCGCGCAGGTTCGACTCCTGCTTGCAGCGTAAGGAGATGATGTGTTTCTGTTCTAATTCCTTTACTGGAAGAATGAGTGTACAGTGTCCTCTAGGTCTCCTTTCGCATATACTTGCCATGCCATTTGCAACTTTGTGCCAGGGAAACTAGGAGTCCTAGGAATTGATGCAGAAATAGTTGCTTTGTCCATAAGTTGTGATGGCCCAGGAATTAAGGTGTTGGTGTGGAACTCCAATGTAGTCTCTTGCAGAATAGAGAATTCAGTTGCTTATTTGAAGTAATTTCTGCTGAGACATCATGCCACCAGTGGGGAGAGCTTGCACTCCCAGACCCTTTCCTGAATGATCTACCTGCCACATAGCAGTGTCTTGTTTCATGAAGTTGAGAAAGCACATCCTTCTTACCTCCGTGATGTCAAGGGCATGTAAAAACTCTTCAACTATTGGACATTCATCTTAGCTCAGTGAAAATTCTGGAAGACTATTTCTAAAATGCAAATTGCAGTGGTGTTTGTCTATGCTTCTCTTTCATGTCTTGTACCAGCATTCCAGGGACAGATCCGTCTTTTGTCTTTAACTATAACTATAACACTTTAGCTATTACACTGTTCACTCCAGTGCCCACCCACCACAAGTCACTAACAAGATGATGTACTTGCAAGTAACAGCAGTAGTAGCAGCAGCATGACTCGTCTTCAATCTTTCAAAGTTCACACGTGTTACCTTGCTGCTGCGCTCCCTTCGTTTGCTTCCAGTAGCTGCACACATCAGATTTAAAATCTTGATGCTCACCTACAAAGCCAAAAATTGGCCAGCCCCTTGATACAGGGAGTCAATGGTCAAAGCCCGATTCGTACCTCGAGTGCTTCGAACCTCAAGTATGGCTCGGCTTGAAATTCCATGCTCCAAGTCTCATGGAAGAGGATCATTGAGACTCTTTTCTGTCCTGGCTCACAGATGGTGAAATGAACTTCCACTTGCTGTCCTGACAGCAGAGTTGCTTGCAGTCTTCAAACACAGATTAAAGATCCATCTATTCATGGAATATTTAAATGACAAATGACCCTGCTCCTATATTGACTAAGTAAATTAGCACTTATTGTAGGGTATTATTTATTATACTGATGTTGTCTAACAAACTTTAGTACTTATTGTTTATTGCACTTATCATTGTTTAAGATAGACCTTATGCATTTTGTACTTCTTGGCAACAGCAGTGATCCCTCTATTTCTACAGTATTCTAGATCATTGGTATATTGGACTCTAACCTACTGTAATGGCTAGGGTGCATTCTATGAGTAAATGACAAAGCACTTTTGTAAGTTGCACTGGATAAGAGTGTCTGCTAAATGCCGTAAATATAAATGTGAATGTAACAAGTACACCTCAAGACTTGAAACTCAAGTCCCGAGACAAGTCAAGAGAGAAATTGTACAATCCAAAGTCAAGATGGACAGTTATCAAGCACTACCCTTCAAGTCATTGTGCTTCGTCCATGTAGAAAATTCTAATCTAATCTACTTTAATGACGACTGGCAGATGTTTATTTAAAGATACTGACTGAGATTTACTCCTTCACAGGTTTTGAAATATTCTGGATCAGTTTGCCTGCAACAAAAAGTTTTTTAAACATATTCTGGTGATGTTGACCCAGTCTTCATTCTCCTCTTTTAACATTGTCGGAGTGCTTTTTACAATGTCGGTGTATTTCTTTTCAAATTCTTGTACAAATGCAAAATACGGCATATACCTGTGTGTCACGTAGACTACATTGCTGTGTGAGGCACAGAAAGGTTCATTTGCACTTGGCTCACTCCTTTTGGAAGTTTGACTGTGTTATGATACAAATTTGCTCAGATTATTGGCCAGATTTGGGCATCATTCACTTTTTCATGTGGGTCAGAGCTCAGTTCTTTATGTGGCCAACATCATGGGTATAGGAAAATTGCAAACTGGGTTAGATCTTATTTTCAGCATAATTCTTGCAGATCCACTGTGCATGAAAGAAAATTGTGCACTTCTGAAAAGGTAGTAGGATGGTAAAATACTCTTAAATGTCTACTTGGTTCAATATTTATCACTACTTGAAGCTTTATAAAATACACAAATCAAATTGTTATCAGATCACTTCAGTAGATTCTGGAAGTTCACGTACTCTTCTACCCATGATGTGATTTGCAGTCATTTCTACTGTAGAAATTTGGAGTAATGGGATGGAAAAATCCTCTTAAATGTCTATTCCTTACACTATATACACACACTCATGCTCTTGAATACACATACACATGTGCAAATTAGTTAATTCACATCTTAAGGTTCTTGTCACAGAATCAAAATCAGAGTGAAAGACAAGTTAGAGAAAATGTCTGTTTGAGAATATGCTATTTCAATGGGGAAGTTCATTAATTGTAGGGGAACGTTCTGGAAATGAATGTATAGTCTATGCTGTCCTCATCTTAGTCAAGGCTGGTCAAGCTGCTGCAAGGCTGAGTGGAATCTTGGTCTGCATCTGAGTGTGTTTCAGAGCTTCGACTGAAATAGTTTACCTCAAAGTGCTGAACCTTTTGGGCGGATCAGAAAAGTGCTGCTCATGTCTTGTAATCCCCAGCGTGAGGGTCTCCAAGCATCTCTCACACCTTGGGTGAGGCGTCCTTGTGTAGGTATTGATAGGCCTTTTTGCCACAGTTGTCACGTATGTTGCAGTTGGCACCATAACCACGCACCAGAACACTCAGGACTGATTCGGGCCTGTGAATAGCAGCAATGTGTAGTGGGGTGTAGCCATCGTAGCTCTTGGTGTTTACGTCAACCCCTGGCCCATCTTGCCGTGAAAGAAGAAGGATCTTGTGCATCATTTCACTGTTTCCTTGTTTAGCAGCACAGTGAAGTGCTGTGAAACCAGACATGAAGTTTCTCCTCTCTGCCAGCTTGATGTGCTGGAGCAGAAGCTGCCAGATTTGATCCTGCTGTCCTGCTGCACACTTCACAAGCCACTCGTGTTCTCTTGGCCCTAGAGGGAAGATGGCTGATTGCTTTGCATCCAAACCTGGTTTGGTGTCTTTGATGACCCTTTTCAAGGCTGGTGAAGCAGGTGCCACACAGTGCCACCGCTTGGTCATGGCTGATCTGTACAGGTCATATCCATCGTTCACTTCACTCAGACATGCTGCCGCAGTCCTTTCAGTGGGTTCATGGGCCATCTTCAAATCTGCCAGAGCAAGTATCATTACTGCTGGATATATATAGAACATGTATTGTATGTACTACATACAGCCTGACACAAGCCATCTACAGAGCCAAAGCATATTTGATTGTACCAATTTACTGTGGATTCTGTGTACTTGAGTGCAAAATATTTCCATGCTATTTCTCATCCTTCTCACTCTCATTCTTGGAGAACACTTTTCAACATATTCAACATATGATGTTGAAATGTTTTTAGTGTAGGACTTTGGAGTCATGGGATAGCAAAATCCTCTTAAATGTCTATTCGGCTCACTGTATATCACGACTTGAATACACAAATCAAACCGCTATGAGATTCTTGAAGTACACGTCCTCTTGTACCCATGGCATGATTTATAGTCATTTTTACTGTAGGAATTCGGAGTAATGGGCTACCAAACTCCAGGTTCATATATTCAATATTGGAAGCTCTATAAAATAAACAAATCAAATTGTTCAAGGACCACCCCCCACAGCAGCCTGACTATACCTTCAGATCATCACCTCTTTACCAGGACCATGCCCCACAGCAGCCAGACCACACCCCACATCAGCGCCTCTGTACCAGAACCATGCCCAACATCAGCCTGGCCACACCCCCAGATCATCAAATCTGTACCAGGACCACGCCCCACAGTGCTGAAGCCACCAAAACACCACCAAATTCTATTGAGATGTGTGACATCAAACAAATATTGTAATGGATTTCTACAAAAAACTTATTTAATAGAATACAAACAAATTATCTGGTATAAATAACAATTATTTTTGCCCCTACAGAAAAAAAACATGATAATGTAATGAACAAAAATGGAAAAGAACTTCTGCAGCTCTGTCAAAGTCTGGGTCTGTACGTCGTCAATGGTAGGACACGGGGGGACTCCTTAAGAAGATACATTTTGTGCTCACCTCTTGGGAATAGTACGGTAGATTATGTAATAACAAATTTAGACCATTTCTCTCTCAGTGCATTCATTGCTAAACCACAAACCCCTCTGTCTGATCACAGCCAGATTGCTGTGATCATGAATAGGACAGAGACTAACACTGCACACGCACAGCCCAGTAAGCTGTACAACACTAGGTGACCATACAGATGGGCCCAAAACAGCACAGAACAATTCCAGAAAGAAATCAGTACTGCCTAAATTCAAATACTTTTAGATGCCTTTCTGGACACCACATGTGTTCAAAGTATACAAGACTCAATCTGGCAGTAAAACATCTAAATGTGTTCTTAGAAAAGACACCAGCAAAACCAACATTAAAACAAAAGGGTGCATCAAAAACCAAACCTAAAAAAAGATAATTGGTCAATTTTGGACAAGTGGAATAAACTTAAAAAAGAGACCAGGAAGAACTGGAAATACAAAATTGGAACATTTGGATAAACAATTTCCAAACTCTCTTCCAGACAGTAGAATCAAATGCAAATCTTCAACAAAATCCTATAAAGCAAACACTGGAGGTGCTACAATTGGCTGATCAAAACCCATTAGACTTCTCAATTACTGAGCAGAAACTTCAGGAGAAAATTAACAAACTAAAATCAAAGAAGGCATGTGGGCCTGGCAGTGTACTAAATAAAATGATAAACTTTTCAAGCTCTAAATTTCATTTGGCTATTCTAAAACTGTTTAACCTGAATGGAGGTTTTTTCCCTGAAATCTGAAACCAAGGATTAATAGCACCAATCTTTAAATCCGGAGATAAATTCGACACTAAGAATTACAGAGACATCTGTGTGAACAGTAACCTGGGGAAGATAATGTGTAGTGTAGCATTTTAAATTCTAGATTTCTGAAATTCCTTACTAAACACAATATCCTGAGTAAAAGACAAATTGAATTTCTGCCAAATTACCACACCATTGCCTATATTTACCCCCTATATTATTATAATTATTATTATTGTTTATTGGTAATAGGAGTTGTTGTAGTTATATTATTGTTGTACTTACTATCATTGTTAGCAGTAATTTCTTCACTAAAGCTTTGGCACAATTGAATTGAACTGAATGTGTGTGTGTGTGTGTGTGTGTGTGTGTGTGTGTTCTCATAAAAAGTCCTCAAGTGTCCAGAACAACCTCTCAATCCCAGATCACCCTGAGCAAGAGAGAGAGAGAGAGAGAGAGAGAGAGAGGGAAAGAAAGGGAATATAGAAAATGGGGAGACAAATGGAGAAAGAGGGAGAGAGAGGGAGAATGAAAGATGAAGAAGAATGTAAACAGAAACCAAGAGTTGATGGCTGATATTTTGTTGGGTGAATGAGAGAGTGAACAAAAGAGACTCAGAAAGATACCTGAAAAAGAAAAAGCAGGAGTAGATGTAGAAGTCTATTGGATGATGGATGACGAGGAAGAGCAGTGGAGTCTGACACGGCTGGAAACAGCCCTCAAGCTCCATCCACTCCAACTCCAACCTCGGACAAATGTGGGCAAAGTTGGAAAAAGACCTCAAGGCATGCTTGGCAACTTGCCTGTCTGAAATTGGAGCAGTACTCCTGCTGTCATGGAAGCAAACTGTAACACTGCATGAATTCCATGCCTGTTAGTCTGGCTGAGATTGCTTCTAGTAGCAAGGAACCATTTATAAAAGTCTTACTGAACCCACTGACAAGCAGCGCTACCAAGGTCTGCACAAGGGTAGGTATGAGGGATCATTTTGGGAATACACACTTTATAATAGGTACTAGAATAGATAAGAAATTTGGAAGATCTGGCAACCCAAAACAAACTTTGAGAGCTGGTCTACCAGTGTGACAGTAATCCCCTCTGCTACTTGTACATCTGCATATCTTCCAGTCTACCTTTCAAAGAATTAAAGTAAGGGATAAATATTATGCTGAATTTCCAAAGCACTTATATTTGTCATGTTGTGAATACGATGTTACTTCTGTGCTTGGTGGAATAGAAGGTAACATGCCTGCATACAGGATATTAAAGTAAAGGGCTTGTGCGTGTGTGTGAGTGAGTGAGTGTGTGTCTGTCTGTGTGTGTGTGCCCATGCCTAAACTGTGACATTGACCATATGTACAGTGTTTATATCATACAGTAATAGTGATGAAAGCCAGTGTGTGTCACAAGGTGTCGGCAAGTGAAAGATCCATTATGAAGAAGTTGGAGAAAAATCTGTTATTGCTTATTACAGCCTATTATATATAGATTGCTGGCAGTAATTATGGAAGAAGAAGAGGATGAAGGAGTCCAGTAGACAAGTAAAAAAACCCTTTATTAAGAAGTTGGACTTCTCTTTTAAAAAACAAAAAAACAAAAACAAATTTCACCTGTCCTTCTAATAATCTGCTTTTCTCCTGGTCAGTAGTCTGGAAGCTCTCTGTACCAGGATCTTAAGATTCCTCAGAAAAGTTCTAAACCTTTATGCTTTTAAACAGTCTTGCACCACTCTGCACCCATCACAGAGACATTCAAATTCTACTATTATATATCACAGATCACCTTATGAAAGTACAGAGAATTACTTGGCTTTTCTTTGACCCGAAAACATTTTAAAATCTTGTAATGTCACCTAGTGTTTGAAGCTAAATAATGCAACAGGCAGACATACACCATCTGACATTAATGCGTTGTCAGGCTGGTTGGCAGTTTTTATCCAACTTATTCAACATGCCTAAAGCAGAACAAGAGAACATTTTAAAAGAATATCTTATAAAAGAATTTAGTAGTTAAAATGTTAACATTAAAAAACTTATTTTTTAGCATGCAGGAAACTAAAGGGCTGAGTGTGTATGCCCATGCCTAAACTGTAACTTTGAACATATGTAGTGTTTATCATACAGTAAGACTGATGAAAGCCAGTATTTGTCATGCTGTGATGTCAGTGTGATGTCAGTGTTGTGGCCATGTGCTTCAAACAGTGTCACTAATGTCTCAGGCTTTTGTTGTTCTACCTCACCGAGCATTTTTTGTTCTAGCTGCAAGCTAACGGTGCTTTAACCTACCTATGTTTTAGTTATCTTAAAATAATTGAGGTACATCGCTAGAGGGTGCTGTTAATTTTTATAACCACAGCTTTCTTTTATTTATATATTTTATTATGGAAGAAGTTGTAACATTTACTGGGAGGTGCATGGCAGAGCAAGACATACCTGCTGTGGGCTTGTTTGCTGACCCCTCAGTGAAATTAAAAGTGGTTGCTGAAGTTGTTATCGTGTGGAAAATAAAAGGAAACCCCCTTCATCCACAACCTGGTGTGCATCGTTGAGTGGGACGGAACTCACTAGCTACTATTTTACAATCCTAATCAACCTCATGATATACTGTATAATATAATTCTAGTTTCCAGCTAAATACTTACAATTAGATCATTTATTTTAAATCACATACTTTCAAATAAAACGATAAAGCATTCTGGTACTTATTTTTCTAATTACTGAGATACTCAAGGCTGGATAACTGTTGTCAAATATTCAAGCTTCAGTGTTAGACAGCAAACATTCAGTTGGCTGAGGTTGTCCTGCAAATTACAAATGTTGTAGGCTTACATTACCTCATATGCAATCACAGCTTTATCAAATGAAAATGGAAAAAAGAAAGAAAAAATGATGTATTTTGGACAGCAATTCCACACGT
The DNA here is from genome assembly GCF_041902795.1 of Electrophorus electricus. Classification (NCBI taxonomy): domain Eukaryota; kingdom Metazoa; phylum Chordata; class Actinopteri; order Gymnotiformes; family Gymnotidae; genus Electrophorus; species Electrophorus electricus. Next base: position 24,315,291 of record NC_137511.1, read on the forward strand.
GAAGTACAGACTGCATGGATGAATAAGTCCAAACTCTTGGCATGCGTTCTGCTTGATGCAGTGCGTGCGGGAAAACTGCTATTGGCACGTCCCTCATTTTTGAAGCGATTAAGATTGCTGTTCTAAGACAGTCGTCTCTGTTTTTGACATCTTTTACATCCTATAAATGGGGACTGCTCCATATTTTGTGCGATTATTTAAATTTGGATCTTAAAAACATTTTCCTTTGTGCAGGTTTTGATTTAGGGTTACAGGTACAGCATCATTTTGTCTTGGCTGCTCATCCGTCAGATAAAAATAAATAGCCCATTAAATGAATAGCAAAGACCCAGTGTTGTGCAGTGAGCCCAGTCAACCAAACCCTCTTTGAGAAACAGAAAACCCTAAGTTTCTTTCAACTCTAAGCCAACTGGGTTTTCAATAAACCCACATTCTGAAACAGACCCCAGGGTGTACATTTTTATATCTAAGTGTTCACTGACCTTTTCTGGCCAACACTGTGGATGTTTACTCAATGTGCTTAAAAGCAGACATGATCAGAAAACTGTACAGCTGTAAAAGAGTGATGAGAAAACCAGCAGACAGAAGTGAACGTAGTAAGACGGGAAACACAAGAAAAGACCATTTAAATGTTGCTGGTGTATTATACACAAACACACACACACACACACACACACACACACACACACACACACACACACACACACACACACACAATGGAGTAGCATCAAGAATAGAGTTTTGTTTATTTGTTTGCTTTTAATATCCAAAAAAGCCCATTTCACCAGATGCCATATAGAAATCATGGCACTGCTCCGTTTTCCCTCCTGTTTTTAGGAGTTTGCTAAGGTAGTGTGGGGCAAGACCATTCAGTGCTTTGTAGGTCATTAGAAGGACGTTGTAAGAGCAGGTGTCATCATCATTGGATCTGACTCCCGAGGACATTATCAGCTCTTTAGGCAGGGTGTTGGTGTCCTTCCTCATACTCATCATCACATCTTGACCATTTTGGTCAAGGCTTGACCATTTTGGTCAGAAACATTTAGTATATAGAAACATTTGTACACAGACATTTCTTGTGAGTTTTCCTCTCTCCCACAAGTCTTTCTACAGAGCGTACATGCCCAAGATTAAACAGTGACACACAAGAACCTTACACCTAGTGTATATATTCAGAGGACTAAATGAATGCAACAACCAAATAAAATACAAACTGTGCTCTCTAGCCTATATTATGTTTTAGAAACATGTATTTTTAGTACTAACAAAAGGTAAATATGCATTTCATTTCATTTTCAGTTCACTGCAGTTCATTTAAAGTCTCTGAGCAATCAGTCCCATGATATAACGGGTAATTAAACATTGTCAGTTTTTCCCAATTTAAGAATGATCATTAGACAAAAACTCTATTCTGTACATTTCATTTGAACTGAACTGAAATAAGTAAACAATTAACACTGCTTGTAACAAAAGATTCAAATGATGTTAAAGATGTTGAACCTTCATGAATCTGTCCATAGCCATGAGGACATAGAGGTCCCCGGCATTGGTGGTAGGAAAAGGACCAAGGTCGACCATGGTGACGGTCTCCATGGATGCAGTAAAGCAGAGAGACTGAAGCAGGTTCTTTACAGTGGTCACAACAACACACATACAGCTCGACATCAGAGTGCCAGCCCAGCCATCAAAATGTCTGCAGCAGCCACTTCAGAGTCTTTCCTACAACAAAGTGCCCCACACCCCACATCTCCATGATACTAGTGCCCCACACCACATCTCCCTGATTCTAGTGTCCCATGCCACATGTCTCCCTGACACAAGTGCCCCAGACCACATGACTCCCTGATACTAGTGCCCCAGGCCACACATCTCCCTGATACTAGTGCCCCATGCCACACATCTCCCTGACACTAGTGCCCCAGGCCACATGACTCCCTGACACTAGTGCCCCAGGCCACATGACTCCCTGACACTAGTGCCCCAGGCCACATGACTCCCTGACACTAGTGCCCCAGGCCACATGACTCCCAATATCCATATCCTACGCTTGCTGATATCAGTACCACATGTCTCCCTGACAATAGTACACCATGCCACATGTCTCCCTGGTACAAGCTGTCTGCCTCACACTGTCATTCACTCTGACCCTGACCAGCACACCTACCTGTCTCCCACCAATCCCAGTCCATGTTATGTCTTTGGATTTGTGAATGTGAATTTAATTTTCTATACTCATGTCCTACACTTTTTCAATAAATTAAATTCCCTCTCAAAGAAACCTCTCTATACATTTCCAAAATGTCAGATGACAAAATCTTTTGATGAGTGAAAACTGTTGATAAACAGTTAAAGCCATTATTTGTGCTTGTATTAATGTCAGATAATAATTTTTGAAATCATCTTCTGAGTGTGTGTCACTAGGAACAGCTGGTATATAAAAAACAAAGACTTTTAGTAGCTTTTCAGTTCATTTAAATCATTAGTTAGGTTAATCAAATTCAACCAAGAGAGAAGCAAAAACATTACCTGCACTCAGATGAGCTACGGGTCTCTCCAGGTTTGTCCTCAATTAAACCTTTATTAAAACTGTAGTCCCGTCCACTGTGCTTGGTTCAACCACTTTCGTCTGAGATCTTTCAACAATACCCAGTCGCCTGGAGCGATGTCATGCAGGTGCTTGTCTGCGGGGCTCGGCAAGACAGCTTGCACCTGTTTGGATACAATGGACAGGGCACGGTGCAATGACATTCAGTACTGTACCATAGACTCAGTTAGGAGTACACTATCCGTCAGTGGAGGCTCTACACCTGTGTTGGGTGGTCTGCCGTCTCAAAGGCACTGAGCATCGTGCGCTTTTGGGGTCTGGTCCGCATCTGCCACAGGACCAATGGTAAACACTGGACCCAGTTAAGTCCCAGTTTCAGAGTACCGTTAGCCTGCTCCACCGCCGCTGCGCTAGCGGGGTGGTAACTGCAATGTTTCTTCATGTCAATACCTAGATGTTTGGTTAGTTCTATAAGGCCTTGATGTACAAACGGTGTGCCGTTGTCACTTGAGATGCGCTTTGGTAGGCCCCACCTAGGAATGATTTCCCTTAGGAACATCTTAGCTACCATTTGTGCGTCTTGCTTGGTCGTGGGAAACGCTTCTACCCACTTGCTGAACATACACACACACACACACACCAGCATGTACTTCTTACCCTCTGCCTGGGTTAATTCAACAAAGTCAACCTGCCAATGTTGAAATGGTTCGATTGCTGGCGGGTGTCCTGCCACTGGGGTCTGCGTGGAGGTTCCTTTGAGGGAGTGCTGTGCACAAAACAAGACAGCTGGAACATAAATTTTGGGTAAGTCTTGTGATTCCTTGTGCAAACCAATACTTTGATATGCTGTCTAAGATTCCCCCTTTGCTCATGTGGCTACGCCCATGAGCAATTCTAATCAGGCCCTGCATGTATGATTTGGGTAGGCAAGGTTTGCCCTTGGGTGTGTGTGTTCAAACGCCATCGCACACTGTGCAGTCTGGTCACGTCCACTTGGTGCATTCAGTGGCAGTGGCCCCTGACTGAGGTGCTCATAATGTGGCTTGTGGGCTAGCAGCTGTTTCCTGCACTGCTTGCACAGCAGTTTTAGTTGCGGTTGCCTTTGCTACCTTGTCTGCGAAATTATTCCCCTTGCTAATTTGGTCTTCTGTGGTTCTGTGAGCTGCACATTTCACAACTGCAATTGTTTTAGGCAGCAAAATGGCTTCTAGCAGTGTGTTTACAAGATGGTGATGTTTAATATATTTACCTGAGCTTGTTAGGAATTGCCTATGCTTCTATATGGCTCCAAAATCATGAACAACCCGCCAAGCATATCTGGAATCAGTGTAAATATTAACAGTTTTGTCTGCAGCTAGTTTGCATGCTTCCGTTAGGGTTACTAGTTCTGCAGCTTGCGCAGGAAGACAGTAACACTTAGGAAGGAGTGTAGCTGGGTTCAGTGTAGCTGGGTTCAGTGTTGTACACCTTTTAACAGTTATGTTAGGTATGTCTAAGAGGGTGGTGTGGTATCGCAGCCATCGCTGGGCTGATAAGTGTGACACTCTCTGGTCCTGCAGTATTCGGTGTACTGTGTGTGGGACTAAAACAGTAAGAGGGGAGTATGCCACTATATCTCTTGAGGCTAGGATGGCCTTCTCGGAAGCTGCTATTGCTCTGAGGCAAGCTGGTAGCCCTTGTGCCACCGTGTCTAATTTTGCCTAGAAGTAAGCTACTGGTCTTTGATGGGATCCATGTTTCTGGCATAGAATCGACGTCATATAAGCGCCTTTCTAATCTACCGTCTAAGTGAAAAGTTTGTTGGGATCAGAGAAACCTAGGGCGGGCAGGCTTTGTAGTGCTTGTTTCAATTCTACAAACGCCTTTTCTTCCTTTGAGGTCCAGGCCAACTGCACCGCATTCCCGGCTTCGGTGGGAATGATGGCCCGTAGTGGTCCCTCCAGTTCTGCATAGGACAGAATAAACATGCGACATTAGGAACACATGCCTAAAAAAGATAACACCTGTTTCTTTGTGGTCGGTTTAGGTAGCGAAATTATAGCTTGTGCTCGGTTGTGAGACAGCCTGTGTGTATTCCCCTTAATGATATGCCCCAAGAAAGTTACTTCGTCTTTACAGTTCTGTAATTTTGCAACTAGCTTTATGCCCTTCTGCAGCTAAATGTTTCAACAGGCATAAAGTGGCTTGCTCGCACAACTCCTCTGTTGGCGCCGCTAATAATAAATCATCCACGTATTGCAGCAGAGTTGTGCCTACAGGAAGGGTAAGACCTTCTAAGCTTTCTCTTAATGCTGCATTATAAATGGTTGACAATTCACAATAGCCCTGAAAGAGGTGTGTAAACGTGTAGGGTTTTGCTTCAAAGGAAAAAGCAAACCAATACTGGCTATCTGCATGTATCGGTACACTCAGAAAAGTATTCGCCGGGTCCACAATGGTGAACCATCGACTGTCATGTGCTATTTGTGACAATATAGTGTGCGGATTTGGCACTTCAGGTACCCTTGCTTGTACTGCTGCATTTACTGCTTGTAAGTCTTGTACAAATCTCCACTCATCACGCCCTGGTTTCTCCACAGGACATTTGGGGGTACGGACTGGTGAGGATGGGCATGGTATTATTACACCGGCATCTCGAAGGGATCGGAATACTGGCCTAATACCTTTTTTAACCTCCTTTTTTAATGGCTATTGGGGTTGTCTTGGTATGTATACGCATGATTTGTACTGGCTCACAATTTTTGATTAATCTCACATTGTTTTTCCCATTAGCCCATAAGATATCTGGTATCTCGCTCAAATAATTATCATGCTCGGATTCCGATACTACAAAGTTAGTCAAGGGTGCACTCTGGTGAGGTGAGGTAAGCCATTTGGAATGCATCTACTCCTGCATTATAGTAAATAGTGGATTGTTCAGTGGGTTCCCATCTGTGGAGATGACTCAGTCATCTTATCCAGGGTCCAACCTCCCGCCATTGTCTAAAAGGATTATTTCTTCCTAGTGAGACATGGGGGATGGAGTACTCAACATCATACCAACGTTTCTGTTCATCGGACAGTTCAGCATGGGCAGCTACAAAATCATTATCCCAATACAAATATTTAGTTCTAATGGTCTCTAGGTTTTCAATGACCAAAAAAAGCTTCTGCATACTGCTTATCTGGACCATCGCAAACATATGCAGTCACATGCAAACATTCCACATCCATATAATTAAATTTACCATTAGTTGCCCTTCTGACGGTTTCGATCATGTGTTCGGTTATTTTCCTTGACCCACCTTGCAACCCCCACTCATATATATATATCCCGGCTCCCCCTCTCCCAGCAGCACCATCTGTGCACTGGCGTCACCTTCCATGAACACTAAGTCCATTTGGGGAGCTTACTAAAGTACAACTCAATTTCCACATCAAATCTACAGCCAACAGGTTGATTGGGCACACAGAAGAAATAAGGAACCCATGTCGAAATTTTTGTTCCCCCACCTGACATTGGAGAGGCGCAGACATTCTTTCATGCACCACCTTTCCACTCGCATTATGGACACCGTCCTATTAGTAATTGGTACATTGAACCCTTTGGCTTGAATTACTGAGTGCGTGACACCAATACCTACTAAAAACTTCGATTGTTTGCTGTTTACAGTTAAGATAACTTGGGGTAATGCTAGGGGTCCCTTACTTAATTGTTGAGAATACATGGAATAAAAATCTGGCACTTCCCTTTTCTGATGGGGTTAGTGGTCCCTCACAGCCATTCCGCCTCTCCTCCGCCTGTCAGTACACCTCTTCCTGATCGTTTCACGTGGCTTGTCCATCTGGGTCTGGACAGTCTCTGAAAAAATGTCCTTCTTTTCCACAGTTGTAACATCGATTTCTCCATGACATGTCTCTCCCTCCTGGAGCATCTTGCTCCCTTCCTCGTCCTCTCCCCCTGGGAGCCACTTGTTGCATCATGGTGAACATGGCTTGATCCATGTTGTCTGCTCTGTTCTTTGAATTTGAGCTTCATGATGTCTGACATAGTCTTCAGCCAGTCTGCTGAGTCTGAACGAGGTGTCAGCATCCATTTCCTGGTTAACCGCTCTGAGGGTGATGCCTTCGTTCTATGGCGTGGGCTTCATCTAAGAGACCAGTGTGTGGTCCTGCTTGGGGCAGTCCATAGGAGGGTGGACGTTCTGCTGCCACTGGATCAGGCACCACGGCTGCTGGTTTCCATTGCGATGGAGCGGAGTCGAGATCGGGATCGGCTCTGGAGGACACACACTGAGAAGTGGAGTTAGGTTCACCCCCCCTCCCAGTCTCCTTAATTTTTTTTTTGGTTTGTTTTTTTTCCTGTTATCCGCATTTTAAGACTTGCTATAATATTCCCATGGTGTCTATCCCATACCTTACGCTGACCAGAATCCCCTGGTCGGTTTTCCATACGTCTAAGTATATTATTAAGCAGATTCACACTCAAGCTCCCATTCTGAGGGAACCCATAACAATGTACCCATATGAGCAACCACTTTATGGCACTCTCCCTATAGGCCCTTGGCATGTCATTATGTAAGGGCTGGCTCCACTCGGACGGGTCATATTGCATTAATTTAGTATTTTGGGATCTCATTTTATTACTCTCTCAGTGCATGCGTTGCTGTAATTTAGTCCCATTAACGTATCTTATGCTCCGTTCACTCGTGGACTGATTCTGCTCCCAGCTCCGGACCTATTACGTCTCCTAGACGTCCCTAATCTCACGTCTGAGCAATAGGGGCCTCACTATCAGCCGGCTACTGATTCACTTTACTTTGCAACGTCGTAACAAAGCTATTTCAAGTACATCTGAAATATTCTTATGCTAGAGGAGAACTCCCGAACGGCCACACAGAGGGAATATAAACGTCTGCGTACTTACACAATCACTGCTCTCTCCCACTCACGGTTCTTTTTGAAGATGAGGCAGGCACCGCAAGATGAGGGAAAACACCTTCACTCTGGCGGTACTTTTCCCCGACTGGGTGTTCCTTCCCAGCTCAGACTTGCCAAGGAGCGTCCTCAGTGAAGTGTTGATTTTCCCTCCTCGGCGGTGGAGCTGCGCATCCTGCCGACAACACCAAATTGTGGTGGAAAAATGAGAGCACATCAAACACAGACAGCCTTATGCATTGAGTAGTAAAAGGTTTATTGAGTTCTGTTGCCTGTATAACAGAGAAAAAGAACTGACTCGCAGTACAAGTCCCCCTCGCCTTATACACAGAGATGAAAAGAAAGAAAAGAGAAAAAACAGCTCCTACAAGGTATCTGAACTTTATGTTTTGGTTAGCCTGAGCGCAGGTGCCGTCTTCTATCTCTACGGTTTGAACAGTCTTCTTCTATCTCTATGGGTAGAACAGCATGTGAGCCGCTGATGTGCTTGGCTCTCGCGCCTATCTACGGACTGTTATGCTGTGACTATAGAAACACAAAGCAAAGTAAAGCGAGGCAAAGTAAATTTCCACAAAAGTGTGACAGTGTAACCACTATCTGTTGTCTGTTGTCTTCCTTTATGGTGCCTGTATACACCTATATACAGTCCATTTTGTGAGACAGTTTTATGTGACAAAATATTGCCCCATCATCATCCTCATCATCGCCTCAGTGAGTGAGTGTGTGTGTGTGTGTGTGTGTGTGTTGGTGAGAGAGTGTGTTGCAACCTCAATGCAATAGCTGCTTCGTGGGTTGAGCACCGTGGGGATGTCTGTCCGCATGTTCATCAGGGGGTCACAGGCTTCTACGCTTCTACCCACCTACAAATGCAGTAAAGAGAAATTCTTCTGAATGTGTTACTTTGGGGTAGAAGTTACATTAATTACAGTCACCTTACATCTGGGAAATACCGATCCTCTGGTAAATTCTGCAGTCTCGACAAGAGCAGACAAAAAGGAGATATTTACTTCTTAGAGGTCACTGGTGCGGCTCACAGTCACTGGCATGGTGCATGGATGGAGACAGTGGCCGACTAGACACTTAACCTGAAACAGAGGAGATGCAAACAAAACAACTGACCTGGGGTTGTAACCGTATGTATGTGTATCTGATCGAGGTCCGTGTTATTGTGTGTTATATACTAGGCGTAAGTGTGTGCATGTGGTCCAAACAACATAGATCTGCTCTCCATAGGTGATCACTCCCACTCCAGTACATCTGCTCCTCATGGGAGCGATGAGACTCCATTGTCATGGTATTGGGTATAGTTAATTCTGATATCTAGAAGTACAAAATACATAAGGTCTCTTTTAAACAGTGTGTAATAAACAATATGTATTAGAGTTTGATAAACAACACCAGTGTAATGCACAATACCCTGCAATAAGTATCAATTTTGTCAGTCAATATGGGAGGATGGTCAGTTGTCATTTAAATATTCCACAAATAGATGGGTCTTCAGTCTGTGTTTGAAGACTGCAAGGGACTCTGCTGTCTGGACAGCAAGTGGGAATTCATTCTTCCATGAGACCTGAAGCACGATGTTGCATGTTTACTCACTCTTCATTTTCCTCTTTTACCAGCATCGGTGTGATGGCTTATGATTCGTGCTTCTTTTCGAATACTTGGAAAAATAGCAAATAATTCAGAGCATTTTGCTTACCTCAGTGTGCTAAACATTTGATTGATCTACACTACAAGCTATGTCATATGCACCATTCTTATCCAATTTGGCTTTGATTTAATTTGCAATATATTTTTTTATTGTATTGTAATTTAGTGTATTGAGCTGCAGTGTCTTGTCAACATTCAGCTTAGGTCAATGCTAAAGATAATGCCCAAGATAATGCCAGAGATGTACGTGTCCCACTGATTTTGATGTGTTGTGGATCAGTGTGTATTCTGGCTCAGTGTGCCTGTGACAAAATTGTTTTTAAACAGCTAGTTTTCGTTTTTTTAATGAACAAAGTGTTCATGCCAACCTGCTGAGCCAACTTCAGCTGTCCTGTGTTTCCATGTAGGTGACTTTGCAAGTCTCGACTGTGTTGGCAGTGTTTCTATTGGTGTGGTTACAACCCTGATTATTGACAGGCATACTGAAGCTGGCAAAAGGCACAGGTAGCCTCCTAAATATTCCACTCTACCCCAGGACTTGCGTTGTGTCCACTTGACTTTTCATGACCACCTCTTCAGTTTCAGCCTTGTTGGCATGTATGTTTTGTCACGACTTCTAAGACATCACGTCGCCACTGTGTAACAATTTCTCTCATAGGTGCTTTATCAAATGATCGATTTACAACTTGGTCAACTCTTGATTCATCTATGTAGAAAAAAGTAGCGTAAGGTTATCTTTCCTGAAAAGGTAGCCAAGGCAGCAGTTTGTCAGCAAAGGGCTTAGTGTTGGGAGTCTCCCCACCTGGAGGATTGATCATTTGATTGATCCACTCTACGAGTTAAGCCATATGTACCTTTTCTATCAAATTTGGCTTTGACTCAATTTGCCAGACGTTTTCTTATTGTATTGTAATTTATTGTACTGAGCTGCAGAGTCTTGACAACATTCAGCTTAGGTCAATGCCTGAGATAATGCATTGCACTTTCCTCCATGGTTTTGATCTATTTTCTGGCTCAGTGTGCCTCTGACAAAATGCTGTCCAACTGAGCACCTAGTGTACAGAGTCTCCCCATCTGGGAATCAAACCCCAGTCTTACGCATGACAGGCAGAGATATTATCCACTACAATAACAAGGACATGTTGGTGTGTGTTCCCCACCCAGGACCATATACAGGTGTAGAGATCAGTTTAGCAAACGCTCGATCCAGAATTTATTTTTCATAACAGGTCAGGCAGTATATGCTCCAGTTGTGAAAGATGGTCAGGAGGTGATGCTGCTGCCGCTGTTGCTTCTGTTGACTAAACAATGTTAATAACAACTTTAGGAATTGATTGGGAAAAAAATTGATTATTTTCAGTAAGCAGTTAGAATTCTTTATCAGATCAGTCACATGATGGGGGAGGCACTCTTAATTCCTCCTCCCAGTCGAAGAGAGTCAACCCCTGATCCCCATCATCCAAGCCATCTTGGAAAAAAAATTGATTAAATTATTCTGGTATAAATGTGATTAATAATCATGCTTTTAAAATTATACTTACACGGTGATGGTGGCCTACAGGTTAGTGGTTGAACAGCTTGAATAGGCCTAGAGTTATTTAGGCGTATGTAATAAGCCACATTGACCTGTACATAAGTTTCTATAGATGTTGCCGGTTGTATGAGGTCCCCTGAAAAGATTGTGAGCTCAGCCAGGGGGCTCGATGAATAGTGGATGACGATAGAGGGATTCACCCCTTCTGCCTCTGTGTGACAAATGAATGCACTGATGGTATCCTTTACACTAAAACGCATTGATGTTACTTCATTTAATGTTTAATTTAAGTAAATAGAATCACCTACTTCTAAGTTAAAGTTTTTCTATATAGCTAGCCATGAGAATAAGAATAGCCGTCGATCAAAAGAGTTTCAGTCGATCAAAATGTTTCACAGACTCTAAAACACATTGGGCAAATTACATAATGATCAGTAGTTATCAGAATAAAGACAATATAATTTCCTAGATAGTTCACGAAAAGAATAGTTACAATAGCTTGTACATAATACGTATTGATTGTTTGATAAAATACAATTAATTTACACAACCGGTAGAGATATCCAATCGGCTAATTCATAAAATACCTTCATGAAAGAACATTGCTATTTTCCCCCTAGTTTAGCTAATATGTGGCGGTGATAAAAGACGACTGACCAATGTACTCATTTTCTAATCCGATTAATAATTTTCAGATCCTGACAGTACAGGTCTTGTAGGTTTTATCTAGACCTGAATTTAGGCCCCAACGAGTTAAATCAAACAACGAACGATAAAGTATTTCAACCATTAGCTAAATAAATAGCTAAATACACGTTAGCCTTTTTAGTAACTTATACTAATATAAGTTATAACATGAATGGATAAAAAGAACGTACCTGTTGATAACTGCTGAGCCATGTCCATGTTCGTTCAGAGGTCTTGGCAAAAGTTTTCAGATGTATCGCTTACAATTACGACTGTGACCTAAAGGAGTGAAGTACCGTAAAACATGACTTTAAGAAAGAAATGTAGGTGGGGAAAAGAGATGGTTTTCGAATAAAAGCTGTAAATTACAATTCACCCCTCCACAACACCACTCTCAGATGTGGAATGCACTGTAAAGTGTTAAGGGCCCAACATGTGATAACGGACAAGAACCTTGTGTGATAAAACTTATAGAATAAGTACACTGGCTTAGAGATCAGAGAAAAAATAAATAAAAGGAAACTTTATGTTTTGTGAAAAGTTTACTTATTGCCCTGTTTTAGTACATATGGCAGATAAGATGTGAGGAGGTGTGAGAGAGAGAGTGTGTGTGTCAATGACCCCTGACTGCAGAGTGCCTGTCAGAGAGGATACTGAACAAACCGCGAAAGTGGAGAAAAACTGAGACTGAAAACTTTAATTTTCTTTAATCATGACAATATTTCTCAATTAGAGAAACCTCTTATACACAGGTCTGGTTGGTTGGGCAGAAAGAAAAAGGTGGCAAAATTTGAAATTTTGGGGCATATATCAATTTTTGTCAGAATTGGTTTTCATGTAAATTAGGGGGAGGGACTCGGGAGGAGGTGTGACTTTTTAGAGAATCAGCCAATGGGAGGGGAGTGGGATGGGTGAGTGAGTGGGTGAGTAAGAGAGAGAGGCAGACAGCGACACAACTGAGACCCATACACATGTTTGAGTATCAGTACATGACCGGCAGTGGAGCAGAGCGGACATTAAATACTATGTGGTACATATTCGTTTAAGACTGATAACTTTTATTTACTTTAATCACTTGATCTTTAATCACTACTTCTCAAATTTAAAAAAAAGTCAATAAAACTATTTTGAGGATCCCTCATTGTGTTTTATTTTATTTTCATATAATGTCACATCATATCATATATCATAATAATAATTATATATATTTATATATACATATAATTATATATATATATATATATATATATATATATATATATATATATATATATATATATATATATATATATATATATAAATATATAATTATATAACCATTAGTATATACTATCTCTCTCTCTTATACACAGTCATGTACATACGCGCGCACACACACACACACACACACACACATACACATACATACATATCCGTACACAGATACACACACACACACACACATTGTTTTTGTATCGGAGTAGTTGCTGAAGTCAAACTTCACACACATATATGCACTCCTTTTGCACTCTTGCACATCATTCCTACTTACTGCTAGAGTACTGTACTAAATCAGCACTGTACTCTGAACTGTTCTGGCTGCTACCAGTGACTGCTATGTTCAGTATCGCGTGTCACTGACTCCTATGCACAACCCACTTCACATATTCCCAATACTACGTACTGGTAAAAATAAATGCACTGTCTGTTCTTTGTATATTGGTCCTGTCCTGTAATTATTTATTGTATGACATTATTGTACTGGATTGCATTGTTTGCACTCATGTAGAGTGCTGTCTGTTGCACTTGTTTTATGTTGCACCATGGTCCGAGAGGAACATCGTTTCATTTTTGCAGTGTACTTGTATAAAGCTGAAATGACAAAAAAAGCCTTTTGAAGTTTGAACTTGAACTAATAGGTGGGAACATTTTTATCACACTAATTTCACCTGAGCACTTAGTCTGCATATTTCTAAATAAAAAGAAACAGTTCTTACAAACAATATAAAGCACACAACTAATTTTTCATATATAAACTGGCTTCTCCTACCACTAATTCAGAAGTACTTTACTTGCACAGCTGATGAAGGACCTCAAAAACTGTTCATTACTTAAAGACAAAACATTAGAGAATATTCAAGGAAACAATGTTTAAATATGTCTCAATTTTTTAAACATCTATGTGCAAATCAGGAGTGAAAGACAAGTTAGAGAAAATGTCTGACAATATGCTATTTCACTAGTTAGTACTGAAATACACTTTTATGGATTGGGCCCCATTCTTACATACTGCCATTGGACACATATATGCGCAATAGGTTTGCTAGCTCATTTTGGATCCCACTACGTGCTAGGTTAAGTGATTGTCCTTTACTGACATGCTTACCACGGTCAATATACAGGTTTTGGGACTCACTAGCGCTCTTGTGCTTTCTTGCCTCTCACCCCACCCTAGACCCTAGTTCCACATACAGATTGAACACCCTGAAAGCAGTTTGAGTACAGAGAAAGCTAAAACACCAAATCAAGCATGTTGGATGGTGTCATATATACTTGGAGTGGGATGGTCCGTTCATTGGTCCACTACAGCTGTGCTGTCCATGTCTGTCTGTCTGTCTAATGGATCCCACTCTGAGTATATATGAATGGGCACCAAATGGACACTGGTCAGAAAAGGTCAGGGAAGGCCGGATTGGCCCCAAAGTGCATCCATTCGCAAAGTGGCACCCCCAAGGACAAAAATGGAAGTGCCTGACACCTAGAAGTTAAGGAACAGAAAGTAACTTTCCCTAACTTGTAGGGTCACATGATTTCACTGGCGGGGTAAGGGAGGCTTCAGAGACAACATATTAAAGTGCCAGATCCCTAGCGCTTATGAAACAGGGAGTAGTTTTCCATAAGCTGTGGCAACTCGAGCTTCTGATATATTGTTCGCCATCCAGATGAGCCACCGGTTGACACGACAAAGTCTGGGCCCCTCCCTAATACACTGTTTGTAAACATTCCACTCCAAGTATATTTCCATTCATATCTCATATACTTGTTTTGGACACCCTTTAGAAAGGTCAGATTGACATAAAAATTCATTATGTTTGCCAGGGCCAACCCATGAGACAGTGTGTGAAAGGAGGACACCCTAGTGTGTTGTTTTCTATTACAACAACCCAGAAGATTTCTCTCTGCATTGTGTGCAGATTTGAAAGGACACAGACACACAGGAGCAGGAAGAAAACATTTTTCAAGAATAAATTTGTTGATTTTTTTTCTTGGCTGGGGAAGGGTGTAGCAACACGGCTGTCTGATATGTTATTTGGGGCACCCAGCTGTGTCAGCATTTGATGCGGTAAAGTCTGTGCCCCATCCTAAACACTGTTTGTAAACACCCCACTTCAAGTATATTTCCATTCATATGTCATATACTTGTTTTGGATACCAGTTGATTTTTGTTGTTTGTGATCACCTAGGGGGCCACTGCCCCAATATGTCATCCAAGAGACCTCCTACATCCCACCCATGAAATTTCATGACCCTACATGGTCCTGATCCTGAAAATGTTGACTTTTTCCAATCTTCTTCAAACTCACAGTTTGATTAGGAGAGACCCAGATGTATACAGGGGCCCTCCTTTTGCCTTGATATCTTGTTCCAAAACTGAGATCTGACACTCCCACTTCAAGTATATTTTAACGTTGTCAAATATATTGCAAGTGGGATGGAAAATATACCAATGCAAGTATGTCATCCCAATGCAAGTATGTCATTTAGTCTGGTCAAATATACTGAAAATGGGATGAAAATCCCAATTCAAATATATGTCATTTAGTGTGTCAAATATACAGCAAATGGGATGAAAATCCCACTTCAAGTATGTTTCAGTGGTGTGTCAAAATACCAATTCAAATATGTCATTTAGTGTATCAAATATACTACAAATGGGATGAAAATCCCAATTCAGGTATATGTCATTGATTGTGTCAAATATACTGCAAATGGGATGAAAACCCAAATTCAAATATGTCATCTAGTATGTCAAATATACTGCAAATGGCATGAATTGCCAATGCAAGTATTTCATTTAGTGTGTCAAATATATTGCAAATGGGATGAAAATCCCACTTCGAGTATATTTCAGTGGTGTGTCAAATATATTGCAAATGGAATGAAAATCTCACTTCAATTATGTTTCAGTGGTGCATCAAACTTATTGCAAATGGGATGAAAATCCCAATTCAAATATATGTAATTTAGTTTGTCAAATATACTGCAAATATATCTCGGGCACTGACGTTTCCTTTTATTTTCCACACTATAAGAACTTCAGCAACCACATTTAATTTCACTGAGGGGTCAGCAAACAAGCCCACAGCAGGTATGTCTCACTCTGCCATGCACCTCCCAGTAAATGTTACAACTTCTTCCATAATAAAATATATAATTGAAAGAAAGCTGTGGTCATAAAAATGAACAGCACCCTCTAGCGATGAACCTCAATTATTTCAAGATAACTAAAGCATAGGTAGGTTAAAGCATTGTTAGCTTGCAGCTAGAACAAAAAATTCTTAGTGAGGTAGAACAACAAAAGCCTGAGACCTTTAGTGACACTGTTTGAAGCACATGGCCACAACACTGACATCACTCCATGTGACATCACACCATGACACACACTGGCTTTCATCAATATATTGATTTCTATTGGCCATTGCAGTGCCATTGTCTTTGAGTGAAAGCAATTCTCACGGAAGTGTGAAGGGGAGGGGAACTTTTATATTACTTCACAAGCGTTTTCAGTGGCAAACGTCGTGATTGGCAGCTGTTTCAACAAATAGTGGACACTTAGACTACTGTGAACCAGCTTCCGCATTGTAAGCAGACAAAGTGTTGCGCATGCGTTTGACACTGTTTGGCAAAACGCATGCAGCCGTAAGAATGATTTGATCGCCAAGTTTATGTGGAGTTGTCTGGGTGCTTCTAGCATGGACTAGCTACAATGTTTGCATCGCAAATCACTGGGTGTTTCCATTCACTGCTGGAAAAAATCGTAATCCTTCTACAAAATGTAAGTATAAATGAGAAAGATTATTATTTCTTTACAGTATTACAGCATTTACAGTATTACAGTATTTTTCCCATAATAACAATGATGCTATGAAGCTATAATTGTTGTGGAACTTACTAAAGTAACTTACTGTGATGTTTTAGCCAAAATAAACATGCAAACTCAGTGTATAGTGACTGATGACTTTGTGTGCATTTGGAGAGGTTTTTGGACACTGTGGAGATGTCTAGGACACCTAGTGGAAAATAGTGGAAAAGTGTTTAATTTATTTATTTACCCAAGTGAATCAGGAAATGTAGAGCATGACTGAAAATTAATCTCCAGCATCAAAAGATACATTATACACCCCAAGAATCAAAGGCGTTTTTTTTTGTTTTTTTTGTTTTTTTACATTTTTGTTTTGTATTAGACGAGCTCAAATGCAACCTAAATGATGGAAAAATAAGCTTGTATAATTTCAGATAACTAATGTTAAAGTGAACAAGTGCAAATCGTTCACAAATGAGCTTAGACCTGGATGTGCATAGACAGATTATTAATTAATTACAAAAAGTTGTATTTGTCTTTATTTTACTGTTTTATTTTTGTTTAAAGCTATTTTGATGACTGAATCATTTTTGAAGGAACTTTGCCTTTGTGATGGTTTTTGCTGAGTATATACACTTTTTTGCCAGGTGATCAAAATTAACTATAAAATATTTATATATAAATTTCAGTGGAATGGAAGAATATCATTATTTAAGATTAATAATTAATGGTGGAATGTTTTAGAAAATATTAAGAATTAGAAATCCTCTAGGTGACACACAAGTCACACTTCGCCCATTTACTGTGCATATAGCCAGTGGTTATTTTTAACATCCAGTGAAAAGGATGTACACTAGAATACAAATCTTAATGGTGAGGTCAAATCCCAGCTCAGCATTGTGTTGATCGTGTGGGGCGTGTGGGGCGTGTGGAGCGCGTGGGGCGTGTGGGGTGGGGTGGGGTGGGGCCTGTCATAAATGCATTTGACCTGTTTCAGTCTAATAGCTCTGAAGGGCACAGATCTGCATAATCCATCTCAGTTGGGGAGTCTGAAAATTACATGGTTCATGAACTTTTTTTTAATATCATAAAGTTTTATCCCTCTAACTACTTTTTTTCTGTTTTCCTGTTTTCTATTGTACACTCAGTATTAGCAGGTTTTATAATTTTAATATCCAGTGCTTTATCCTTATGTTTTTACTGTTTTATAACTTGACTGTGTACTTTTTTTTGTTCTATGATTATAATTAATATTATTACTATCATCTTCATCATCATCATCAGGTTTAGTTTAATGACTTTATTGAAGCTTCATGTTATAATCCATGCCACATGATCATAATAATGATCTGAGCATAGTCATCCTCCTCTTCATCACACTGTCTCAGTGTCTCTTGCTCTGTGTGTGTTGAGAATAAACTGATGTAAGTATCATGCATGGAACCAGAGGAAAGTCCAACCTCTCGTGTGCCACACCGGTTTCTATGGCTGCTGCTCCCAGATGGGACCCCTGTCCATTTTAACCTAAGTCCTGGCAGCAGCATTGGGGTGGTCTCCCCTCTCTGACCCCTTGTTGCAAGTTTGCTGCAGCGCAGACATGGTTTGACATCATGACGCTCAAGATTTTTGCAATGCTCAACTGTCAGAAAAACATCCTCGCATTGCTAAAAAGAAGTGATCATCTTGGAGGCATATCATTCCGATGGATCGGACAATTTGGAACTGATTCCTGATTCCCATCACTTCATGGTTGAAGAAGCTGATTGTGTGTTGGGGAAAACAGATGTTCTTCATAAGTGGCTGTGAATGGACTTGCTTTCACTGTTAACATGTGTTCTTTGTAACATCAAGCCTTCTCAGATTCATTATTGATTTTATTAGTTTTGGGTTTACGGTCTATTACAAAAGTGGTACTTTTTGTATATTGTTCCAATCCAATGCGCCCTCATCTTCTTTTCACAGAGAGCCACAATCGCTGCAGAAATCCTTTTCCCTTACGTTTTGATTTACGTTTTCCTTTGGTTTGCTGCTTCTGCTCTTTCTGGAAGCCTTTCAGCCTCAACATCTCCATCATTCTGCACAGTCTACGCTCCCTCTCCCGGCACTTTCGTCTTTTCTTCCGTTCCTTTTCCTGTTTAATATGGTGCTTAATTTTCCTTTGCAGCTGTTTTTCCTTTGCTTTTCTCTCTTTCTCTCTTGCATTTTCCTCAGATTTCTTAGTCCTTATCAGGACATTCCATAGATTTTTCCACCACTTCCTTTCATAGGTTCCTTCACATGTCTGCTGAACTTTTTCATCCTCTTCTTCCTCCATAATCACTGTCACTCCTTCATCCTCCTCCATAATTACTGTCAGCCCTGTTCTGCAATAAGGGACGTGTGTACTAGACACAAACTTTTTGTGCTGCCTCCGGGCAACAGCAATGGGGCGCTTGGGGGTTTCCGTGGTTGCAGGTCGCAGGGGGCAATTAAGAGCAGCCCTGCCTGGCTTTTGGAGGATGGATGGGGGAGTCCTGGTGGGATGCAGCGTTGTAACCACTCTAGGGAAGTTGAACCTGATTCTTTCCCACTGTGGAAAAAGTGCATAATATTTAGCATTCTTATTACACACATGCGCAAAAACACTAACACACAGAAAAGCAATCTGACATGACCAACACCACATTGCTCGTCGAGTTGTGAAGTTGTGCTGTAGGCATAAGACATCTCCTTATTTCTGTCTAAAATCACACTCTGTCTATAGTATGACATTGACTGTATGTGACTGCAGTGGAACTGAAGGTTTCATTTTGGTGTTCCTACTTTCTCCAGTTGAGCTTTCAGGGACTTCAGTTCATCTTTGAGCTCCACATTCTCCAAGTTCTTTTTAATTGTTCCTTTTCTTGTCTGATGGACTCCTTCATACTCTTCTTCCATCAGAATTATTGCCTCCAATTCATCCACTCTCATCTTAACGTGGGAAATCCAGTCTCTCTGAAGGAATGAAAACAACAAGACACTGCCTTATGAGTGGACATATCTTAGCCACAGCAAACAATGAGCCCCTCCTATTATAATAACACTTTCTAACATGTATTCAGACATTGATTCAAATTACTTCATTCTGTTTACCATGGCATTAAGCATGGGACGGTTTGAGAATGCCAACTCCAGACAGAAAACAGAAAACATATAGTAGAGATTATGCATAAAATGACTACTCTATGAAAATAGCTTATGACACATTTACTCACAACTGCAAAATCAGCTGCTGCATCACTCTCCTCATTCAGTGTGCGGGCTCTGCCTGTCTTGGCAGTCGTATACTTCACCTCTGGCAGCAGCGATCTATCATGCAAGCTTTCCTTACTAGATGCAAACTTTGAATGCCGACTCCGGGCAACGTCAGAGCTGCGATTGGAGGTTTCTGTGCCCACAGGTAGCAGGAGGCAGTTAGGCTCATTAAGCGCAGCCTTGCCAGGCTTTTGGAGGATGGATGAGGGAGTCCTGGTGCGCTGTAGTTGTGGAAACACTGTGGCGAAACTGGACTTGACTCTTTCCCACTATGAAAAAAGTGCATAATATTTAGCATTCTTTTTACATACATGCATAAACACACATACACCAAGATGTACAGAACAGCAATTTTACAGCATCAACAACACATTGTTCTTCGAAATGTATAGGAGCTACAGTTACTCAGGAACTGCACAATAGTTTCCACTAGGTGTAAAAAAAACCTCTCCTTTTCAGACCGACAAAAAGTCGTCAGACAATATACATCGACTGTGCGACTTTTTTCTTAAAATGTCACAACAATGTTTGACAACTTACGAAAATAAATTATTAGCTTCAATAAAGCTTCATTATTAAAGGCTAAATAACATTATCTCCATTGCCATTAGGCTAAAAAGCTATCCTGGGGAAAATACTGCAATAAGCTTAAAAAATATTATGCTTAATGCACAAACGTTCATTTATACTTACGATTTTAACAGCAGTTACGAATTTTTCTAGCAGTGAAAGGATACCACCAATGATTTGCAATGCAAACATAGTAGTCCATGCCAGAAGACACTGAACCATCACTATCAGCATGCAACTCATAACTGTATCAAAACTCCACATAAACTTCAGTTCAAATAAAACCTGTGGAACAAGGGAAACCACAAAGGTCATTTTGAGATAATGGGGCAAAGCATTGGAAATCCCTGTGTTGTGCACTGTTCATTTGCTGCTCATTATTATTCCCAGCCTCTGTTCGTAGTCCAAGTCTCATGTTTTCTATTGCCAGTATTAGTTAAGTGTTCTTGTCATTGCTTGTGTTATTGTTTTAACCTCCTTCCACTTTGTCCTCATCTCTGTTGTTTACTTTTATTCAGCATGTTCTCTCAGCCTCTTTGTATCATGTATTCTATGGCATTGGGCTGGTGTAGTGATTATGATTCTGCATCAGCCCTTAATAAATCTTGCGCTTCTCCACGTGTGCGTTCACCTTCCAACCGTTCATCGTTACACAGATAAAAAGGAATTTAAGGCTTTATTGAACAAAGTAAAGACTGGATTAAACAATACAAACCACTACAGGTGAAAAGGCAGGAACCATAATATCAGGCATAGGTTGAAAGAAGAAAACAAGCCATAAAGTGTAAACAAGGTTCAGACACGCTCGCTGTGCAGAAAGAGACTTCGCAACTGGAACACAGACCAGGAGGTTTTATACACGCGCGTTAATGAAGGTACCAAGTAGCAGGTGTAGTTAGATCTGCAGGCACTGGCATGTCCATCCGGAGTGGAGGGGGTGACATGGTGCATGACAGACTTAAGAAATGTGGCCGTAAAACCTTCCGTGAACCTTTCAGTCCGACTTGATTTCTTTTCAGTAAACGCTCGTGCACAAGGACGTGACTTTGAGAGCCAGCTGAATTGAATGGATGCCCGGTCCTCATGCTCGTCCCCAGGGCTGGTGCACCAACTGGGATTAACTGCCAAACTGGCGTAAACTGAGACCATTTTTCATAGAGAGGTTTAAGCCTGTTGCACCAAGACCAGTAGCGATGCATGCGCTCGTTTAAAACTTGGAACGTATGCCCATTGCTAAGCAACCTACACTATTACTAATTGCATCTCTCATATAAACAAATGATATTGTTCATATAAACCATGCTGAGCTCTAAACAAAGCTGCTTAACAACAGTTATGTGACTAATGTGCTCCCGAGTCTCTGAATCAGGCCTCACGCTGCTTTATTCTAGCTGAACATGTAAAGCTGATATGATGTCGCCATCACGCACACCTGCTGTTGGAGAGTTTAACTCTGTTCCCACAGAAAAGGGAGCTGTGAAACCTCACCTTACACCTGCTCCCACATAGGCCAACATTTATGCCGCTCTTAGGAGAAACTCAGGTTGTGATCGGTGTTAAAATCTCACATCAGCAGTGTGCGAATCGGAAAGTTCGCGTACGATCACAAGAGTCGCGTGTTTTGTCTTTAGCACGTGGACGTGTCGGTTTTTGGCTTATAATCTCGAGCTCACCGGGTGTACGGCTTATCCATAATTAAGTCAACAACAACACAGCCTACTAGAAACGACTTCAAATAAGCTTGACTCTTTGGCGTTTATTTATGCATGTGGTACATCTACCTGGATCGCTAATGACAGTCTGGCTAATTTCCGCTAGCTGGAGAGAGAGTTAGAATTAGACAATGACCAAGTTTATCCAGCCATGGTCTTTTCCCTCTTCTACAATCTGATTTTTAGCGCTTGGACTCTTTCACAAAATGTCTTTTAGTCCGAGGCCAAGACATTTCCAAGCAGTCTGTCTTCATTTATGCGTACTCACCTTTGGGAAAGTTCCTGCCTCAGATCAGACACGCTCCAAACTGCATGAACGCTTCACAACTTCTTTAATGACCATCATGCAAAATGACCCCTATTTATAGATTTATATTCATAGATTTATATTTAGTTTTAATACACACATAGTGACATCATAGGGCTAGACTGTGATGTCATAATACCACGTGACAGTGAAGGCACTTATATGTAGAACTGAACAAAATACTCAGAGGGACAGTTAGTTAATTTCACAGACATGTTTTATGAAAAATATTTCACAAATTTTAGAATTCAAATGAATTTCAGGGCTTTATAGTTATTATAGTGAATTAGCCTCACCAGGCCTGCCATGCTAAGCTAATAGTCTGTGTTTGAGTGGTAAGCAGTGAACATCAGGACACTGAGTTGGGCTTCATTCTCTCTCACTGAGACTTCATGTATAGGCAGCGCTGTACTGCCCCGTTCTCTTCCTTTTCCCCCAAATTCTTTATAAGGGTTCTTTTACTTGTCTGGTGGACTCCTTCATCCTCTTATTCTTCCATAATTACTGCCTGCAATCTATATATAATAGGCTGTAATAAGCAATAACAGATTTTTCTCCAACTTCTTCATAATGGATCTTTCACTTGTCGACACCCTGTGACACACACTGGCTTTCATCACTCTTACTGTATGATGATATAAAGACTGTACATATGGTCAATGTCACACTTTAGGCATGGGCACACATACACAGACAGACACATGGCCACACGCACACACACGCGCACAGACACACACACACACACACACACACACACACACACACACACAGACAGCCACACAAACGCACAAGCCCTTTACTTTAATATCCTGTATGCAGGCATGTTACCTTCTATTCCACCAAGCACAGAAGTAACATCGTATTCACAACATGACAAATATAAGTGCTTTGGAAATTCAGCATAATATTTATCCCTTACTTTCTTTATTTGAAAGGTAGTCTGGAAGATATGCAGATGTACAAGTAGCTGGGGGGGATTACTGTCACACTGGTACAAACATCAAAGTTTGTTTTGGGTTGCCAGATCATCCAAAAGTCTTATCTATTCAAGTTCCTATTATAAAGTTTGTGTTCCCAAAATGATTCCTCATACCTGCCCTTGTGCAGACCTTGGTAGCCCTGCTTGTCAGTGGGTTCAGTAAGACTTTTATAAATGGTTCCTTGCTACTAGAAGCAATCTCAGCCAGACTAACAGGCATGGAATTCATGCAGTGTTACAGTTTGCTTCCATGACAGCAGGAATAATGCTCCTATTTACGACAAGCAAGTTGCCAAGAATGCCTTAAGATCTTTTTCCAATTTTGACCACATTTGTCCAAGTTTGGAGTTGGAATGGATGGAGCTTGAGGGCTGTTTCCAGCTGTGTCAGACTCCACTGCTCTTACTCGTCATCCATCATCCAATAGACTCCCACATCTAATCCTGCTTTTTCTCTTTCGGGTATCTTTCTGAGTCTCTTAAGTTCGCTCTCTCATTCACTCAACAAAATATCACCCATCAACTCTCGGTTTCTGTTTCCATTCTTCTTCATCTTTCATTCTCCCTCTCTGTCCCTCTCCCTTCATTTGTCTCCCCATTTTCTCTCTTCCCTTTCTCTCTCTCTCTCTCTCTCTCTCTCTCTCTCTCTCTCTCTCTCTCTCTCTCCCTCTCCCTCTCTCTGTGTCTCTTTTGCCCAGGGTGTTCTGGGATTGAGAGGTTGTTCTGGACACTTCAGGACTTTTTATGAGAACACAAACACACACACATTCAGTTCAATTCAATTGTGCCAAAGCTTTAGTGAAGAAATTACTGCTAACAATAATAGTAAGTACAACAATAATATAACTACAACAACTCCTATTACCAATAAACAATAATAATAATTATAATAATATAGGGGGTATATATAGGCAATGGTGTGGTAATTTGGCTGAAATCCAATTTGTCTTTTACTCAGGATATTGTGTTTAGTAAGGATTTTCAGAAATCTAGAATTTAAAATGCTACACTACACATTATCTTCCCTAGATTACTGTTCACACAGATGCCTCTGTAATTCTTAGTGTCGAATTTATCTCCGGATTTAAAGATTGGTGCTCTTAATCCTTGGTTTCAGATTTCAGGGAAAAAACCTCCATTCAGGTTAAACAGTTTTAGAATAGCCAAATGAAATTTAGAGCTTGAAAAATTGATCATTTTATTTAGTACACTGTCAGGCCCACATGCCTTCTTTGATTTTAGTTTGTTAATTTTCTCCTGAAGTTTCTGCTCAGTAATTGAGAAGTCTAATGGTTTTTGATTAGCCAATTGTAGCACCTCCAGTTTTTGCTTTATAGGATTTTGTTGAAGATTTGCATTTGATTCTACTGTCTGGAAGAGAGTTTGGAAATGGTTTGTCCAAATGTCTCCATTTTGTATTTCCAGTTCTTCCTGATCTCTTTTTTAAGTTTATTCCACTTGTCCAAAATTGACCAATTATCTTTTTTTAGGTTTGGTTTTTGATGCACCCTTTTGTTTTAATGTTGGTTTTGCTGGTGTCTTTTCTAAGAACACATTTAGATGTTTTACTGCCAGATTGAGTCTTGTATACTTTGAACACATGTGGTGTCCAGAAAGGCATCTAAAAGTATTTGAATTTAGGCAGTACTGATTTCTTTCTGGAATTGTTCTGTGCTGTTTTGGGCCCATCTGTATGGTCACCTAGTCTTGTACAGCTTACTGGGCTGTGCGAGTGCAGTGTTAGTCTCTGTCCTATTCATGAACACAGCAATCTGGCTGTGATCAGACAGAGGGGTTTGTGGCTTAGCAATGAATGCACTGATAGAGAAATGGTCTAAATTTGTTATTACATAATCTACTGTACTATTCCCAAGAGGTGAGCACAACATGTATCTTCTTAAGGAGTCCCCCCGTGTCCTACCATTGACGACATACAGACCCAGACTTTGACAGAGCTGCAGAAGGTCTTTTCCATTTTTGTTGATTACATTATCATGGTTGTTTCTGTGGGGTTAAAAATAATTGTTATTAATACAAGATAATTTGTTTGTATTCTATTATATAAATTATTTTTTGTACAAATCCATTGCAATATTTGTTTGATGTCACACATCTCAATAGAATTGGGTGGTGTTTTGGTGGCTTCAGCACTGTGGGGCGTGGTCCTGGTACAGATTTGATGATCTGGGGGTGTGGTCAGGCTGATGTTGGGCATGGTTCTGGTACAGAGGCGCTGATGTGGGGTGTGGTCTGGCTGCTGTGAGGCATGGTCCTGGTAAAGAGATGATGATCTGGAGGTGTATTCAGGCTGCTGTGGGGGTTGGTCCTTGTACAATTTGATTTGTTTATTTTATAGAGCTTCCAATATTGCATATATGAACCTGGAGTTTGGTACCCCATTACTCCAAATTCCTACAGTAAAAATGACTATAAATCATGCCATGGGTACAAGAGGACGTCTACTTCAAGAATTTCATACAGGGATCGGATAGCAGTTTGATTTGTGTATTCAAGTAGTGATATATAGTGAACCGAATAGACATTTAAGAGGATTTTGCCATCCCATGACTCCAAAGTCCTACACTAAAAACATTTCAACATCATATTTTGAATATGTTGAAAAGTGTTCCCCAAGAATGAGAGTGAGAAGGATGAGAAATAGCATGGAAATATTTTACACTCAAGTACACAGAATACACTGTAAATTGGTACAATCAATACGCTTTGGCTCTGTAGATGCTTTCGTGTTTAATAATCTGGGTGAGCAAAATTGAAAAAGAAAGCGACATTTGACAGCAAAATAATGTACTTTTCTCAATTTAATTTTTAGCTATTTTCACATGCCAGTATATAATAATAACATATAAACACCCCTTTCCAGATCACTAGAGCAGGCTGGTCTATCATTTTCTATATCTCTGATTTACAACATCATCTTCATTATCTATATACCTAAAACACATGATCTATAATTCTATATGTCCTAATGAGCCAAACTTACAGACCTTGAAATGTTCTAAACCTCCTGGGTGGCTTACATTGCTTTTACAAGTCTCTCATACAAAGGGACCTGAGTTTGTGTCCATCACTAAGTGAACCTAATGGTACACCAAACTTTGAATCCTACATTTAGGTATGTATCAACAATCTAAATTTGTCTCTATGCAAAACTGTAGGTTTCGGTGAAGAACCCTAACCCTAACCCTGTTTGCCATACCAGCTAGCTAGACCATCATAAAAATGTCTTGGAAAAGTCCTCAAAAATGATCGCTAGTGGGAAGCCTGTCTTTGTTAAGTACATAACAAATAAACTGACTGAGCAGAGTACTTTATGCTGGCTAAAATACAATAAAAACCCTACTGCAGACCATTTAAGTTGTTATATAGTTGAATGAACTATATCACTGTCTGTTGTGAACTAGTGACAGGTCCTGTGTCGGGTCCTGGTTAAAGGAGTGTTACCAACTGCTTTCAAACCACACTCGAAAAAAGTGGAACAGCAAAGAAAAAATTATATAGAAAACTAAAATCAGCAGTGTTATGCCACTAGTGTTATGGAAAACAATGATAATACTTTAGTGTTATGGAAAACTGAGTGAAGTGAACGATGGATATGACCTGTACAGATCAGTCATGACCAAGCGGAGGCACTCTGTGGCACCTGCTTCACCAGCCCAGAAAAACATCAACAAAGACACCAAACTGCTCCAGGACATCAAGCTGGCAGAGTGGAGAAACTTCATGTCTGGTTTCACAGCACTTCACTGGGATGCTAAACAAGGAAACAGTGAAATGATGCACAAGATCCTTCTTCTTTCACGGCAAAGTGGGCCAGGGGTTGACGTAAACACCAAGAGCTACGATGGCTACACCCCACTACACATTGCTGCTATTCTCAGTCCTGAGTGTTCTGGTGCGTGGTTATGGTGCCAACTGCAACATACGTGACAACTGTGGCAAAAAGGCCTATCAATACCTACACAAGGACGCCTCACCCAAGGTGTGAGAGATGCTCGGAGACCCTCACGCTGGGGATTACAAGACATGAGCAGCACTTTTCTGATCCGCCCAAAAGGTTCAGCACTTTGAGTAAACTATTTCAGTCCAAGCACTGAAACACACTCAGATGCAGACCAAGATTCCACTCAGCCTTGCAGCAGCTTGACCAGCCTTGACCAAGATGAGGACAGCATAGACTATACATTCATTTCCAGAATGTTCCCCTACAATTAATGAACTTCCCCATTGAAATAGCATATTCTCAAACAGACATTTTCTCTAACTTGTCTTTCACTCTGATTTTGATTCTGTGACAAGAACCTTAAGATGTGAATTAACTAATTTGCACATGTGTATGTGTATTCAAGAGCATGAGTGTGTGTATATAGTGTAAGGAATAGACATTTAAGAGGATTTTTCCATCCCATTACTCCAAATTTCTACAGTAGAAATGACTGCAAATCACATCATGGGTAGAAGAGTACGTGAACTTCCAGAATCTACTGAAGTGATCTGATAACAATTTGATTTGTGTATTTTATAAAGCTTCAAGTAGTGATAAATATTGAACCAAGTAGACATTTAAGAGTATTTTACCATCCTACTACCTTTTCAGAAGTGCACAATTTTCTTTCATGCACAGTGGATCTGCAAGAATTATGCTGAAAATAAGATCTAACCCAGTTTGCAATTTTCCTATACTCATGATGTTGGCCACATAAAGAACTGAGCTCTGACCCACAAGAAAAAGTGAATGATGCCCAAATCTGGCCAATAATCTGAACAAATCTGTATCATAACACAGTCAAACTTCCAAAAGGAGTGAGCCAAGTGCAAATGAACCTTTCTGTGCCTCACACAGCAATGTAGTCTAGGTGACACACAGGTATATGCCGTATTTTGCATTTGTACAAGAATTTGAAAAGAAATACACCGACATTGTAAAAAGCACACTGACAATGTTAAAAGAGGAGAATGAAGACTGGGTCAACATCACCAGAATATGTTTAAAAACCTTTTTGTTGCAGTTAAACTGATCCAGAATATTTCAAAACCTGTGAAGGAGTAAATCTCAGTCAGTATCTTTAAATAAACATCTGCCAGTCGTCATTAATGTAGATTAGATTAGATTTTTCTACATAGATGAATAAATACAATAGCACAATGACTTGAAGGGTAGAACTTGGTAACTGTCCATCTTGAATTTGGATTGTATTTATTCATTTGTGACTTGTCTCGGGACTTGAGTGTAAAGTCTTGAGATGTACTTGTTACATTCACATTGTAACAGTGGCGATATTATCTCTAAGCAGACATGACAAAACATGCATACCATCAAGGCCAAGACTGAAGAGCATGGAAAGATTTTGTCAATTTCATAAACTACATCAAATGCTTTGCTGGTGTCAAATATTGTAACGACATTAAATATGGTGACTTGACAATTACGTGAAGGGTAGTGCTTGATAACTGTCCATCTTGACTTTGGATTGTACATTTTCTCTCTTGACTTGTCTCGGGACTACAGTGTCAATTCTTGAGATGTATTTGTTACATTTACATTTACATTTACGGCATTTAGCAGACACTCTTATCCAGTGCAACTTACAAAAGTGCTTTGTCATTTACTCATAGAATACACCCTAGCCATTACAGTAGGTTAGAGTTCAATATACCAATGATCTAGAATACTGTAGAAATAGAGGGATCACTGCTGTTGCCAAGAAGTACAAAATGCATAAGGTCTATCTTAAACAATGATAAGTACAATAAACAATAAGTACTAAAGTTTGTTAGACAACATCAGTATAATAAATAATACCCTACAATAAGTGCTAATTTACTTAGTCAATATAGGAGCAGGGTCATTTGTCATTTAAATATTCCATGAATAGATGGGTCTTTAGTCTGTGGTTGAAGACTTCAAGGAACTCTGCTGTCAGGACAGCAAGTGGAAGTTCATTTCACCATCTGTGAGCCAGGACAGAAAAGAGTCTCAATGCTCGTCTTCCATGAGACTTGGAGCATGGAATTTCAAGCCGAGCCATACTTGAGGTTTGAAGCACTTGAGGTACGAATCGGGCTTTGACAAATTGACTCCCTGTATCAAAGGGCTGGCCCATTTTTGGCTTTGTAGGTGAGCATCAAGATTTTAAATCTGATGTGTGCAGCTACTGGAAGCAAACGAAGGGAGTGCAGCAGCAGGGTAATGTGTGAACTTTGGAAGAATGAAGACGAGTCATGCTGCTGCTACTACTGCTGTTACTTGCAAGTACATCATCTTGTTAGTGACTTTTGGTGGGTGGGCACTGGAGTAAACAGTGTAATAAATAAAGTGTTATAGTTAAAGAGAAAAGATGGTGCTGTCCCTGGAATGCTGGTACAAGAAAAGCATAGGCAAACACCACTGCAATTTGCATGTGAGAAATAGTCTTCCAGAATTTTCACTGAGCTAAGATGACTGTCCAATAGTTGAAGAGTTTTTACATGCCCTTGACATCACGGAGGTAAGAAGGATGTGCTTTCTCCACTACATGAAACAAGACACTGCTATGTGGCAGGTAGACCATTCAGGAAAGGGTCTGGGAGTGCAAGCTCTCCACACTGGTGGCATGATGTCTCTGCAGAAATCACTTCAAATAAGCAACTAAATTCTCTATTCTGCAAGAGAGCACATTGGAGCTTGACACTAACACATTAATCCCTGGGTCATCACAACTTATCGACAAAGCAGCTATTTCTGCTTCAATTCCTAGGACTCCTACAGTTTCACTGGCACAAAGTTGCAAACGGAATGGCAAGCATGTGCAAAAGGAGAACTACATGACACTGTGAATTTATTCTTCCAGCAAAGCCATCAGGAGAGAAACATCTGATTCCATCACGCTGCAAGCAGGAGTCGAACCTGCGCGGGGAACCCCCATTGGATTTCAAGTCCAACGCCTTTACCTCTCGGCCATCGCAGGTGTTATATGCTTTGGGCACTTTGGGGTTAAGTCTTAGGACTTCTTCAAGCTCAATTATGAGTGCCCATATATCATTGACTCAGGACTGCAAATGGCCTGAGATGCAAATTCAAAGACAGTAATCTCTGGAATGGTCTACTCATTATTTTAGCAAACTAATGTCAATTCCAGGTGAACAGGTGCCCAAAAGCTCATCAGAGTATTAGACTGATCCGCTGCTTAAAACACTACCGTGGCCTCCAAGGTTTCCCACGTGAAGACGTGGGATGGCTCAAGGTGGCTAAGCATTTTTGCATGAACACTCTTTTTGTTTTTAAAAAATCACACCTAGCTGATGAAGGTGTCATGTAAAGCATTCACTGGAATGTACATGTGAGCAGAAATCTAAGTCAACAAAGTTGAAAATTGCACATTGGAAATAGAGTAGTGCAGGATATCGCTTGACCTAAGTTCAATGTTGACTAGACATTGCAGCTCAGTACATTAATTTGCAATAGAATAATCAGACATATTGCAAACAGAGTCAAAGCCAAATTTGATAAAAGTGCTCCATATGACATAACTCATAGTTTAGACCATTCTCGTGTTTATCACACAGGGATAGCCAAAATGCTTTGAATATTTTGCATTTTTACAAGAATTCAAAAAGAAATACAAATCATAAGCCAGCACACCGGCATTGTTAAAAGAGGAAAATGAAGACTGGGTCAACATCACCAGAATTTGTTTAAAAAACTTTCTGTTGTAGGCACATTGATCCAAAATACTTCAAAACCTGTGGGATGCGTACATCTCAGTCAGTTTCTTTTAACACACATGCATCTGTCCTTGTTAGTATAGTAAATAGTATCTCTGCCTCTCAGGCAGAAATTCTTGGGTTGATTCCCCGACAGGGAGTCTTCCTATTCTTAGTGCACTGCAGACAAACTGGTGACTTGGCACCATTTTTAGGAATGATAACATCGAATCCTACACCCACAGTTGCTCTTGATTTTTCTACATAGATGAATCAAGACACTAGCACATTGTGGATCAATAATTTGGTAAAGCACCTGGGAGAGAATTTGGTGCCCAGTGGCGACATTATCTCTAAGCAGACATGACAAAACATGCATACCATCAAGGCCAAGACTGAAGAGCATGAAAAGATTTTGTCAATTTCATAAACTACATCAAATGCTTTGCTGGTGTCAAATATTGTAACGACATTAAACATGGTGACTTGACAATTACGTGAAGGGTAGTGCTTGGTAACTGTCCATCTTGACTTTGGATTATACATTTTCACTCTTGACTTGTCTCGGGACTACAGTTTCAAGTCTTGAGATGTATTTGTTACATTTACAATTTACATTTAAGGCATTTAGCAGACACTTTTATCCAGTGTGACTTACAAAAGGGTTTTATCATTTACTCATAGAATACACCCTAGCCATTACAGTAGGTTAGAGTCCAATATCCCAATGATCTAGAATACTGTAGAAATAAAAGGATCACTGCTGTTACCTAGAAGTACAAAATGCATAAGGACTAAAGTTTGTTAGACAACATCAGTGTAATAAATAATACCCTACAATAAGTGTTAATTTAGTTATTCAATATAGGAGCAGGGTCATTTGTCAGATTCCA
This sequence comes from Electrophorus electricus, assembly GCF_041902795.1. NCBI lineage: Eukaryota > Metazoa > Chordata > Actinopteri > Gymnotiformes > Gymnotidae > Electrophorus > Electrophorus electricus. The sequence goes on from NC_137511.1 coordinate 24,347,123, forward strand.
TGAATAGATGGGTCTTTAGTCTGTGTTTGAAGACTGCAAGGAACTCTGCTGTCAGGACAGCAAGTGGAAGTTCATTTCACCATCTGTGAGTCTAAATGCTTGTCTTCCATGAGAATTAGAGCATGGAATTTCAAGCCGAGCCATTCTTGAGGTTCAAGGCCCTTGAGGTATGAATCGGGCTTTGACCACTGACTCAATATATCAAGGGCCTGGCCCATTTTTGGCTTTGTAGGGGAGCATCAAGATTTTAAATCTGATGTGTGCAGCTACTGGAAGCAAACGAAGGGAGCGCAGCAGCAGGGTAACACGTGTGAACTTTGGAAGATTGAAGACGAGTCATGCTGCTGCTACTACTGCTGTTACTTGCAAGTACATCATCTTGTTGGTGACTTTTGGTGGGTGGGCACTGGAGTGAACAGTGTAATAGCTAAAGTGTTATAGTTATAGTTAAAGAGAAAAGATGGTGCTGTCCCTGGAATGCTGGTACACGACATGGAAGAGAAGTTTTTACATGCCCTTGACATCACGCAGGTAAGAAGGATGTGCTTTCTCCACTACATGAAACAAGACACTGCTATGTGGCAGGTAGATCGTTCAGGAAAGGGTCTGGGAGTGCAAGCTTTCCCCACTGGAGAATTGGTGCTGTATAGCAAGTTCAATTGTCATCTTGGAGAACAGGTGTAACATAAAGTTCATGCCTTGGTCAGATTGTATAACTTTGGGCAATCCAAAGGTAGTGCAGAATTTAATAACAGCTCTTTGATTTTAGGGATCGAAGGGGAATAGCCTCAGGGTACGTGGTGGCAGCACACATTATAGTCAATAGGTAGCAATGACCAGAACGGGTCTTTGGCAAAGGGCCCACACAATCAACCAACACCTTTTCAAAGGGCTCACCAACTGCTGGAATGGGGCACAGAGGAACAGACGGAATGACCTGATTTGGTTTTCACTGCATGTAAGGCATGAACGGCAGTGTCCAACATCACTTCTAATCGATGGCCAAACGAAATGTTGTAGAATTTGTTGTTTTGTCTTTTTTCTGATACCTAGGTGTCCAGACAGGGGATGGTCATGTGCTAGTGATAATATGTGTATTTGGTATGATGCTGGAACAACTACCTGGGCTACAGAGTTCCACTCCTCATCAGAGTCAGATTGACTCCATATCCTGAATACAACACAACCTCAAATGAAATACATGCGCCAATAACCTATCGGTTTGTTTTGTCACGATTCTTATTTTCTAGTACACATCCATAGGTCAAATATATTTATCAGTTACTAAAATTTAATCTGTGTATTGGAATACTTTTAAAATATACATCAGTAAGGTAATGTACATGAACCCATGTTTTCTGATTGTTTTTGGATAACAGAAAAATGGCTTGTCACGTCTATCTGTTACAGAAACAAATTTTTTAGACAATTCTAATAGCCATTATTGTGGAAAAACCTCGTCAGCCAGGATGATTTTGCATGTAGCTGTTTAATACAATCATATAGTGTAGTTGTTTGTTTGATTATAAAGGATGATCTCATAATAATCTTATCTACATATTCTTATACATTTACATAGTAGCATTCACTCATATACTCAAATTCCATATGCTACATAGAAAAAGTCCACCTCATCCATTTTAGTTTTTACCTGATCAATAATCCAAAAAAACATATAAATAACAGCACCCTCTAGCGATGAACCTCAATTATTTTAAGATAAATATAAAGTATAGCTAGGATAAGTCAGCGCTATCTTGCAGCTAGAACAAAATATTCTCAGATTAGTTTATGCGTCATGGAACGTGGCTGAATTAAAAATGAAACACAATTAAGTCAAATTAAATTGACCCACCTGCAACAAGTTCAGCAACCACATTTAATTTCACTGAATGGTCAGCTAGCCAGCCTATACAAAACAGGTTATTGTTAGAAATTCTGCATGTGTGATTCACTTAGCTTTACATCTCAGATTGCTTATAATGATATACTAATGTATCCACATTAGAAATAATTGGTGAAATCCACCACAAAAGATGAGATTCAACATAATAAATAATGAGACAAACCTTGGGATATGACGTGGATATGACCATACCCAAAGCAGCTATGTCTCGCTCTGCTCCATATAAGGGGCTGGAGACTTTCTGACCAGCAGCTTGCGCTGAACCCATTTTGCAGGCATTTCACAACTTTATCATTTTCAACACTGTGACATTGTTTTAGGTAATCTGTGTTCTACATATTCAAAAGAAGCACACTAGGAAGTAAGAATGGCTTCTTCTTTGGTGAAAATCTCCTTGTTAAAGAACCTTTTTTTTTCTAGTGCATTGTTGTATGTTTAAATTTGGTTAACATTTGTTCAGGGTTGCATGATTTGTAATTTTTTTTACTGTTTGGAATGCCCAAGGTTTATAATATTACAAGTGGGACTATTCTCTACAAACCTATGCGATATCAGATCAAAATTATTGGAATGTGTGATTTTGTGCTGTTTGTTATCTATGTCAATGTTTACAGTAGCGATTTTCTTTGTCCAATCCTTTTTTAGGTGGTATAACTGGAAGCATCTAACGACTGCGGTGACCCAAAGAGCTATTTAAAGGGCTGGTGCGCAGGCTCCATCAGTGATTTTTAATCATTGCTGCACATACATTGTCGGTTTTCTAAAAAGTTAATTTTGCCATGTCATTGCCAATGTGTTTTTCACAGGCTAAGAACGTCAGTGAGCTCTCTCTGACCAAGGTCTAGTTTATAGCCAGCGAGTTTGGTGGAGTTATGTTAAAGGGTTGGCATGCAGGCTTCCTGAGTGGTTTTTAAAAAGTGTGTTTTGCTGAATCATTGGCAACACATGGAATGCTCCATCTGGTCACAGCCAATATTATAGCCAGCAAGATTGTTGTTGCGACCTGAAAGTATTAGTGTGCAAGATTTAGGATTTTTTTTTTCACAGGCTATTTAAAATATGCTGTCAATACAGTGGCTATGCTGTATCGTTCACATTAGATTAGACTTGCAACTAGACTTTGTAGGGTGGAAGAACTACGGGACCAGAACTGGGTTGTGCTTCCGTACCCATTACCGACACATTTTTTAGTACCATTTGTGTGAAGTAGTAAAGTCAGCTGTGGTGGAACAACAAATATACTGTGGTCAAATATACTGGTGGTCAAATATACTGAAAATGGGATGAAAATCCCAATTCAAATATATGTCATTTGGTGTGTCAAATATACATCAATGGGGATGAAAATCCCACTTCAAGTATGTTTCAGTGGTGTATCAAATATATTGCAAATGGGATGGAAATCCCAATTCAAGTATGTTTCAGTGGTGTGTCAAAATACCAATTCAAATATGTCATTTAGTGTATCAAATATACTGCAAATGGGATGAAAATCCCAATTCAGGTATATGTCATTGAGTGTGTCAAATATACTGCAAATGGCATGAAAATCCCAATGCAAGTATGTCATTTAGTGTGTCAAATATATTGCAAATGGGATGAAAATCCCACTTCAAGTATGTTTCAGTGGTGTGTCAAATATATTGCAAATGGAATGAAAATCTCACTTCAAGTATGTTTCAGTGGTGTGTCAAATATGAAAATCCCAATTCAAATTTATGTAATTTAGTTTGTCAAATATACTGCAAATATATCTCGGGCACTGACGTTTCCTTTTATTTTCCACACTATATGAACTTCAGCAACCACATTTAATTTCACTGAGGGGTCAGCAAACAAGCCCACAGCAAGTATGTCTCGCTCTGCCATGCACCTCCCAGTAAATGTTACAACTTCTTCCATAATAAAATATAATTAAAAGAAAGCTGTGGTCATAAAAATGAACAGCACCCTCTAGCGATGAACCTCAATTATTTCAAGATAACTAAAGCATAGGTAGGTTAAAGCACCGTTAGCTTGCAGCTAGAACAAAAAATTCTTAGTGAGGTAGAACAACAAAAGCCTGAGACCTTTAGTGACACTGTTTGAAGCACATGGCCACAACACTGACATCACTCCATGTGACATCACACCATGCTGTTTCAACAAATAGTGAACACTTAGACTACTGTCAACCAGCTTCCGCATTGTAAGCAGACAAAGTGTTGCGCATGCGTTTGACGCTGTTTGGCAAAACGCATTCAGCCGTAAGAATGATTTGATCGCCAAGTTTATGTGGAGTTGTCTGGGTGCTTCTAGCATGGACTAGCTACAATGTTTGCATCGCAAATCACTGGGTGTTTCCATTCACTGCTGGAAAAAATCGTAATCCTTCTACAAAATGTAAGTATAAATGAGAAAGATTATTATTTCTTTACAGTATTACAGCATTTACAGTATTACAGTATTTTTCCCATAATAACAATGATGCTATGAAGCTATAATTGTTGTGGAACTTACTAAAGTAACTTACTGTGATGTTTTAGCCAAAATAAACATGCAAACTCAGTGTATGGTGACTGATGACTTTGTGTGCATTTGGAGAGGTTTTTGGACACTGTGGAGATGTCTAGGACACCTAGTGGAAAATAGTGGAAAAGTGTTGAATTTATTTATTTACCCAAGTGAATCAGGAAATGTAGAGCATGACTGAAAATTAATCTCCAGCATCAAAAGACACATTATACACCCCAAGAATCAAAGGCGTTTTTTTGTTGTTTTGTTTTTTTACATTTTTGTTTTGTATTAGAAGAACAAGTGCAAATCGTTCACAAATGAGCTTAGACCTGGATGTGCATAGACAGATTATTAATTAATTACAAAAAGTTGTATTTGTCTTTATTTTACTGTTTTATTTTTGTTTAAAGCTATTTTGATGACTGAATCATTTTTGAAGGAACTTTGCCTTTGTGATGGTTTTTGCTGAGTATATACACTTTTTTGCCAGGTGATCAAAATTAACTATAAAATATTTATATATAAATTTCAGTGGAATGGAAGAATATCATTATTTAAGATTAATAATTAATGGTGGAATGTTTTAGAAAATATTAAGAATTAGAAATCCTCTAGGTGACACACAAGTCACACTTTGCCCATTTACTGTGCATATAGCCAGTGGTTATTTTTAACATCCAGTGAAGAGGATGAACACTAGAATACAAATCTTAATGGTGAGGTCAAATCCCAGCTCAGCATTGTGTTGATCATGTGGGGCGTGTGGAGCGCGTGGGGCGTGTGGGGTGAGGTGGGGTGGGGCCTGTCATAAATGCTTTTGACCTGTTTCAGTCTAATAGCCCTGAAGGGCAAAGATCTGCATAATCCATCTCAGTTGGGGAGTCTGAAAATTACATGGTTCATAAACTTTTTTTTTAATATCATAAAGTTTGATCCCTCTACTTTTTTTCAGTTTTTCTGTTTTCTATTGTACACTCAGTATTAGCAGGTTTTATAATTTTAATATCCAGTGCTTTATCCTTATGTTTTTACTGTTTTATAACTTGACTGTGTACTTTTTTGTTCTATGATTATAATTAATATTATTACTATCATCATCATCATCATCATCATCATCATCATCATCATCATCATCAGGTTTAGATTAATGACTTTATTGAGGCTTCATGTTATAATCCATGCCACATGATCATAATAATGATCTGAGCATAGTCTTCCTCCTCTTCATCACACTGTCTCAGTGTCTCTTGCTCTGTGTGTGTTGAGAATAAACTGATGTAAGTATCATGCATGAAACCAGAGGAAAGTCCAACCTCTCGTGTGCCACACGGGTTTCTATGGCTGCTGCTCCCAGATGGGACCCCTGTCCATTTTAACCTCAATCCTGGCAGCAGCATTGGGGTGGCCTCCCCTCTCTCACCCCTTGTTGCAAGTTTGCTGCAGCGCAGACATGGTTTGACATCATGACGCTCAAGATTTTTGCAATGCTCAACTGTCAGAAAAACGTCCTCGCATTGCTAAAAAGAAGTGATCATCTTGGAGGCATATCATTCCGATGGATCGGACAATTTGGAACTGATTCCTGATTCCCATCACTTCATGGTTGAAGAAGCTGATTGTGTGTTGGGGAAAACAGATGTTCTTCATAAGTGGCTGTGAATGGACTTGCTTTCACTGTTAACATGTGTTCTTTGTAACATCAAGCCTTCTCAGATTCATTATTGATTTTATTAGTTTTGGGTTTATGGTCTATTACAAAAGTGGTACTTTTTGTATATTGTTCCAATCCAATGCGCCCTCATCTTCTTTTCACAGAGAGCCACAATCGCTGCAGAAATCCTTTTCCCTTACGTTCTGATTTACGTTTTCCTTTGGTTTGCTGCTTCTGCACTTTCTGGAAGCCTTTCAGCCTCAACATCTCCATCATTCTGCACAGTCTACGCTCCCTCTCCCGGCGCTTTCGTCTTTTCTTTCGTTCCTTTTCCTGTTTAATATGGTGCTTAATTTTCCTTTGCAGCTGTTTTTCCTTTGCTTTTCTCTCTTTCTCTCTTGCATTTTCCTCAGATTTCTTAGTCCTTATCAGGACATTCCATAGATTTTTCCACCACTTCCTTTCATAGGTTCCTTCACATGTCTGCTGAACTTTTTCATCCTCTTCTTCCTCCATAATCACTGTCACTCCTTCATCCTCCTCCATAATTACTGTCAGCCCTGTTCTGCAATACGGGACGTGTGTACTAGACACAAACTTTTTGTGCTGCCTCCGGGCAACAGCAATGGGGCGCTTGGGGGTTTCCGTGGCTGCAGGTCGCAGGGGACAATTAAGAGCAGCCCTGCCTGGCTTTTGGAGGATGGATGGGGGAGTCCTGGTGGGATGCAGCGTTGTAACCACTCTAGGGAAGTTGAACCTGATTCTTTCCCACTGCGGAAAAAGTGCATAATATTTAGCATTCTTATTACACACATGCGCAAAAACACTAACAAACAGAAAAGCAATCTGACATGACCAACACCACATTGCTCGTCGAGTTGTGAAGTTGTGCTGTAGGCATAAGACATCTCCTTATTTCTGTCTAAAATCACCCTCTGTCTATAGTATGACATTGACTGTATGTGATTGCAGTGGAACTGAAGGTTTCATTTTGGTGTTCCTACTTTCTCCAGTTGAGCTTTCAGGGACTTAAGTTCATCTTTGAGCTCCACATTCTCCAAGTTCTTTTTAATTGTTCCTTTTCTTGTCTGATGGACTCCTTCATACTCTTCTTCCATCAGAATTATTGCCTCCAATTCATCCACTCTCATCTTAACATGGGAAATCCAGTCTCTCTGAAGGAATGAAAACAACAAGACACTGCCTTATGAGTGGACATATCTTAGCCACAGCAAACAATGAGCCCCTCCTATTATAATAACACTTTCTAACATGTATTCAGACATTGATTCAAATTACTTCATTCTGTTTACCATGGCATTAAGCATGGGACGGTTTGAGAATGCCAACTCCAGACAGAAAAACAGAAAACATATAGTAGAGATTATGCATAAAATGACTACTGTATGAAAATAGCTTATGACACATTTACTCACAACTGCAAAATCAGCTGCTGCATCACTCTCCTCATTCAGTGTGCGGGCTCTGCCTGTCTTGGCAGTCGTATACTTCACCTCTGGCAGCAGCGATCTATCATGCAAGCTTTCCTTACTAGATGCAAACTTTGTATGCCGACTCCGGGCAACGTCAGAGCTGCGATTGGAGGTTTCTGTGCCCACAGGTAGCAGGAGGCAGTTAGGCTCATTAAGCGCAGCCTTGCCAGGCTTTTGGAGGATGGATGAGGGAGTCCCGGTGCGCTGTAGTTGTGGAAACACTGTGGCGAAACTGGACTTGACTCTTTCCCACTATGAAAAAAGTGCATAATATTTAGCATTCTTTTTACATACATGCATAAACACACATACACCAAGATGCACAGAACAGCAATTTTACAGCATCAACAACACATTGTTCTTCGAAATGTATAGGAGCTACAATTACTCAGGAACTGCACAATAGTTTCCACTAGGTGTCATAAAAACCTCTCCTTTTCAGACCGACAAAAAGTCGTCACACAATATACATCGAGTGTGCGACTTTTTTCTTAAAATGTCACAAAGGCTAAATAACATTATCTCCATTGCCATTAAGCTAAAAAGCTATCCTGGGGAAAATACTGCAATAAGCTTAAAAAATATTATGCTTAATGCACAAACGTTCATTTATACTTACAATTTTAACAGCAGTTACGAATTTTTCTAGCAGTGAAAGGATACCACCAATGATTTGCAATGCAAACATAGTAGTCCATGCCAGAAGACACTGAACCATCACTATCAGCATGCAACTCATAACTGTATCAAAACTCCACATAAACTTCAGTTCAAATAAAACCTGTGGAACAAGGGAAACCACAAAGGTCATTTTGAGATAATGGGGCAAAGCATTGGAAATCCCTGTGTTGTGCACTGTTCATTTGCTGCTCATTATTATTCCCAGCCTCTGTTCGTAGTCCAAGTCTCATGTTTTCTATTGCCAGTATTAGTTAAGTGTTCTTGTCATTGCTTGTGTTATTGTTTTAACCTCCTTCCACTTTGTCCTCATCTGTGTTGTTTACTTTTGTTCAGCATGTACTCTCAGCCTCTTTGTATCATGTATTCTATGGCATTGGGCTGGTGTAGTGATTATGATTCTGCATCAGCCCTTAATAAATCTTGCGCTTCTCCACGTGTGCGTTCACCTTCCAACCGTTCATCGTTACACAGATAAAAAGGAATTTAAGGCTTTATTGAACAAAGTAAAGACTGGATTAAACAATACAAACCACTACAGGTGAAAAGGCGGGAACCATAATATCAGGCATAGGTTGAAAGAAGAAAACAAGCCATAAAGTGTAAACAAGGTTCAGACACGCTCGCTGTGCAGAAAGAGACTTCGCAACTGGAACACAGACCAGGAGGTTTTATACACGAGCGTTAATGAAGGTACCAAGTAGCAGGTGTAGTTAGATCTGCAGGCACTGGCATGTCCATCCGGAGTGGAGGGGGTGACATGGTGCATGACAGACTTAAGAAATGTGGCCGTAAAACCTTCCGTGAACCTTTCAGTCCGACTTGATTTCTTTTCAGTAAACGCTCGTGCACAAGGACGTGACTTTGAGAGCCAGCTGAATTGAATGGATGCCCGGTCCTCATGCTCGTCCCCAGGGCTGGTGCACCAACTGGGATTAACTGCCAAACTGGCAGAAACTGAGACCATTTTTCATAGAGAGGTTTAAGCCTGTTGCACCAAGACCAGTAGCGATGCATGCGTTCGTTTAAAACTTGGAACGTATGACCATTGCTAAGCAACCTGCACTATTACTAATTGCATACAAATGATATTGTTCATATAAACCATGCTGAGCTCTAAACAAAGCTGCTTAACAACAGTTACGTGACTAATGTGCTCCTGAGTCTCTGAATCAGGCCTCACGCTGCTTTATTCTAGCTGAACATGTAAAGCTGATATGATGTCGCCATCACGCGCACTTGCTGTTGGAGAGTTTAACTCTGCTCACACAGAAAAGGGAGCTGTGAAACCTCACCTTACACCTGCTCCCACATAGGCCAACATTTATGCCGCTCTTAGGAGAAACTCAGGTTGTGATCGGTGCTAAAATCTCACATCAGCAGTGTGCGAATCGGAAAGTTCGCATACGATCACAAGAGTTGCGTGGTTTGTTTTTAGCACGTGGACGTGTCGGTTTTTGGCTTGTAATCTCGAGCTCACCGGGTGAACGGCTTATCCATAATTAAGTCAACAACAACACAGCCTACTAGAAACGACTTCAAATAAGCTTGACTCTTTGCCGTTTATTTATGCATGTGGTACATCTACCTGGATCGCTAATGACAGTCTGGCTAATTTCCGCTAGCTGGAGAGAGAGTTAGAATTAGACAATGACCAAGTTTATCCAGGCGTGGTCTTTTCCCTCTTCTACAATCTGATTTTTAGCGCTTGGACTCTTTCACAAAATGTCTTTTAGTCCGAGGCCAAGACATTTCCAAGCAGTCTGTCTTCATTTATGTGTACTCACCTTGGGGAAAGTTCCTGCCTCAGATCAGATACGCTCCAAACTGCATGAACGCTTCACAACTTCTTTAATGACCATCTTGCAAAATGACCCCTATTTATAGATTCATATTCATAGATTTTTATTTAGTTTTATTACACACATAGTGACTTCATAGGGCTAGACTGTGATGTCATAATACCACGTGACAGTGAAGGCACTTATATGTAGAACTGAACGAAATACTCAGAGGCACAGTTAGTTAATTTCACATACATGTTTTATGAAAAATATTTCACAAATTTTAGAATACAAATGAATTTCAGGGCTTTATAGTTATTATAGTGAATTAGCCTCACCAGGCCTGCCATGCTAAGCTAATAGCCTGTGTTTGAGTCATAAGCACTGAACATCAGGACACTGAGTTGGGCTTCATTCTTTCTCACTGAGACTTCATGTATAGGCAGCGCTGTACTGCCCTGTTCTCTTCCTTTTCCCCCAACTTCTTTATAAGGGTTCTTTTACTTGTCTGTTGGACTCCTTCATCCTCTTATTCTTCCATAATTACTGCCTGCAATCTATATATAATAGGCTGTAATAAGCAATAACAGATTTTTCTCCAACTTCTTCATAATGGATCTTTCACTTGCCGACACCTTGTGACACACACTGGCTTTCATCACTATTACTGTATGATATAAACACTGTACATATGGTCAATGTCACAGTTTAGGCATGGGCACACACACACAGACACACACTCACTCACTCACACACACGCACAAGCCCTTTACTTTAATATCCTGTATGCAGGCATGTTACCTTCTATTCCACCAAGCACAGAAGTAACATCGTATTCACAACATGACAAATATAAGTGTTTTGGAAATTCAGCATAATATTTATCCCTCACTTTCTTTCTTTGAAAGGTTGACTGGAAGATATGCAGATGTACAAGTAGCTGGGGGGATTACTGTCACACTGGTACAAACATCAAAGTTTGTTTTGGGTTGCCAGACCTTCCAAATTTCTTATCTATTCTAGTACCTATTATAAAGTGTGTATTCCCAAAATGATCCCTCATACCTACTCTTGTGCAGACCTTGGTAGCACTGCTTGTCAGTAGGTTCAGTAAGACTTTTATAAATGGTTCCTTGCTACTAGAAGCAATCTCAGCCAGACTAACAGGCATGGAATTCATGCAGTGTTGCAGTTTGCTTCCATGACAGCAGGATTACTGCTCTTATTTCAGACAGGCAAGTTGCCAAGCATGCCTTGAGGTCTTTTTCCAACTTTGCCCATATTTGTCCGAGGTTGGAGTTGGAGTGGAGGGAGCTTGAGGGCTGTTTCCAGCTGTGTCAGACTCCACTGCACTTCCTCATCATCCATCATCAAATAGACTTCCACATCTACTACTGCTTTTTCTTTTTCAGGTATTTTTCTGAGTCTCTTTTGTTCACTCTCTCATTCACCCAACAAAAAACCAGGCATCAACTCTTGGTTTCTGTTTACATTCTTCTTCATCTTTCATTCTCAATCTCTCTCCCTCTCTCTCCAATTGTCTCCCTGTTTTCTCTATTCCCTTTCTCTCTCTCTCTCTCTCTCTCTCTCTCTCTCTCTCTCTCTCTCTCTCTTTCTCTCTCCTGGTCTCTTTTTTTAAGTTTATTCCACTTGTCCAAAATTGACCAATTATCTTTTTTTAGGTTTGGTTTTGATGCACCCTTTTGTTTTAATGTTGGTTTTGCTGGTGTCTTTTCTAAGAACACATTTAGATGTTTTACTGCCAGATTGAGTCTTGTATACTTTGAACACATGTGGTGTCCAGAAAGGCATCTAAATGTATTTGAATTTAGGCAGTACTGATTTCTTTATGGAATTGTTCTGTGCTGTTTTGGGCCCATCTGTATGGTCTCCTAGTGTTGTACAGCTTACTGGGCTGTGCGAGTGCAGTGTTAGTCTCTGTCCTATTCATGAACACAGCAATCTGGCTGTGATCAGACAGAGGGGTTTGTGGTTTAGCAATGAATGCACTGAGAGAGAAATGGTCTAAATTTGTTATTAAATAATCTACAGTACTATTCCCAAGAGGTGAGCACAAAATGTATCTTCTTAAGGAGTCCCCCCGTGTCCTACCAGTCGTGCTGCTGCTACTACTGCTGTTACTTGCACATACATCATCTTTTTAGTGACTTTTGGGTGGGCACTGGAGTAAACAGTGTAATAGCTAAAGTGTTATAGTTATAATTATAAAGGAAAAAGACGGAGCTGTCACTGGAATGCTGGCGCAAGACATGCAAGAGAAGCATAGGCAAACACCACTGCAATTTGCATGTGAGAAATAGTCTTCCAGAACTTTCTCTGAACTAAGATGAATGTCCAATAGTTGAAGAGTTTTTACATGCCCTTTACATCACGCAGGTAAAAAGGATTTGCTTTCTCCACTACATGAAACAAGACACTGCTATGTGGCAGATAGATCGTTCAGTAAAGGATCTGGGAGTGCAAGCTCTCCCCACAGGTGGCATGATGTCTCTGCAGAAATGTCAAGTCTTGAGATGTACTTGTTCCATATCCATTTACATTTACGGCATTTCCGAGACACTCTTATCCAGTGTGCAGTTGATAAACTAGGTTTTGATCAAAGAGAGCCCACTGAGTTTCTTAGCCTGTGAAAAACACATTGGCAATGACATGGCAAAATGAACTTTTAAGAAAACCAACAATGTATGTGCAACAATGATTTGACCTAGCCATACCAAACTCAAGAGCTTTAATCTAGGCATATTGGACAGATGGATGGCACTGAGTTTGAAAGCCCTGTCTTTAAAGTTGGTCATAGGGCGACCCTGTCCACTTCTCTGTATAGATAGACCTCATGTTAAGGTAAGCATTACCATAGTAAATTCCTTAAAACGTAACAAGCCAATTCTGGACCTGGAGAGTTTAGTTCCAAATGGAATGTAAAGCAAGTGCTAGATGAAATGCAATTTTTCAAGAATCTTAGAGCCAGCTGTATACTATGTGGAAGACTGGATCACCAGGACAGGAAGTGGGCACTCTTGCTCTTTCTTAATTTGGACATCCCTTAGCAAAAACTTTTGAAAAGAATGAGCATGCTCTCACCTCCAGCACTTTGAAGTCAAAGCGGGCTTGTCTGGGAATTGAACCCAGGATCTCGCACACCCAAAGCAAGAATCATACCCCTAGACCAACAAGCCATCACTTAGCTCAGTATAGTCCTTTTTTGACTGGGCAGTGTTAGGAAACAGAATTGAGGTGGTCTTTCAGTTGTTTTACTCTTTCCTGAAGCGACACTAACATATGGTGCAAGACACCTGTGGATCCAAAGTAAATATAAAGAGCTCGTTCCCGATTTGAACCCGGAATCTGTCACACCCTAAGCAAGAATCATACGCCTAGACCAACGAGCCCATTGCATTTGTTTACCGTTGGATTTTTGTCTCATGTCCACATTTGGACACCTTCTGCTCAATTGGCATTCTTGACTTGTTACAATTTTCATTTTATTAATTTAGAGTTCTTTTGATGACTGATGACTTTGCAACATTGCAAGGTACATACTTGACAGGTATTATTCCTTGTCATTGATCTACCACTAGAAACAATTCAAAACATGTTTGCAAGACAATTAATTTGATTTGTGAGAATGGGTCAGTGTATAAAATGATGCAACAACATGCCGGCATGTCATTGAAGGCTGAGGGAATGCAAGCCATCTGCTCTTTGTGACCTTCCACATGCTTAGCTCCCTTAGGCATTCTTGAGAGACCTTAACATCAAAGGTAAGGTCATTTCAGCCCTTTGCTATGTTTTTGGCTTTACTGTTGTTCCACCACAGCTGACTTTCCTACTTCACACAAATGGAACTAAACAATGTGTCGGTAATGGGTACGGAAGCACAACCCAGTTCTGGTCCCGTAGTTCTTCCACCCTACAAAGTCTAGTTGCAAGTCTAGTCTAATGTGAACGATACAGCATAGCCACTGCATTGACAGCATATTTTAAATAGCCTGTGAAAAAAAAAATCCTAAATCTTGCACACTAATACTTTCAGGTAGCAACAACAAACTTGCTGGCTATAATCTTGGCCGTGACCAGATGGAGCATTCAGAGATTTGTGTTGCCAATGATTCAGCAAAACACACTTTTTAAAAACCACTCAGGAAGCCTGCATGCCAACCCTTTAACATAACTCAGATTACCTAAAACAATGTCACAGTGTTAAAAATTATAAAGTTGTGAAATGCCTGCAAAATGGGTTCAGAGGGTGCTGTTATTTATTTATTTTTTTTGGATTATTGATCAGGTAAAAACTAAAATGGATGAGGTGGACTTTTTCTATGTATCATATGGAATTTGAGTATATGCGTAAATGCTACTATGTAAATGTATAAGAATATGTAGATAAGATTATTATGAGATCATCATTTATAATCAAACACACAACTACCCTATACGATTGTATTAAACAGCTACATGCAAAACCATCCTGGCTGATGAGGTTTTTCCACAATAATGGCTATTGGAATTGTCTAAAAATTTTGTTTCTGTAACAAATAGACTGAGTCAAGGATGCAGGTGACAAGCCATTTTTCTGTTATCCAAAAACAATCAGAAAACATTGGTTCATGTACATTGCCTTACTGATGTATATTTTAAAAGTATTCCAATACACAGAATAAAATTTTAGTAACTGATAAATATATTTGACCTATGGATGTGTACTAGAAAATAAGAATCGTGACAAAATAAACAGGTTATCGGAGCATGTATTTCATTTGATGTGGTGTTGTATTCAGGACATGGAGTCGATCTGACTCTGATGAGGAGTGGAACTCTGTAGCCCAGGTAGTTGTTCCAGCATCATACCAAATACACATATTATCACTAGCACATGACCATCCCCTGTCTGGACACCTAGGTATCAGAAAAAAGACAAAACAACAAATTCTACAACATTTCTTTTGGCCATCGATTAGAAGTGATGTTGGACACTGCCATTCATGCCTTACATGGCCTGAAAACCAAATCAGGTCATTCCGTCTGTTCCTCTGTGCCCCATTTCAGCAGTTGGTGAGCCCTTTGAAAAGGTGTTGGTTGATTGTGTGGGCCCTTTGCCAAAGACCCGTTCTGGTCATTGCTACCTATTGACTATAATGTGTGCTGCCACCACGTACCCTGAGGCTATTCCCCTTCGATCCCTAAAATCCAAAACAGTAAGCAGAGCTGTTATTAAATTCTGCACTACCTTTGGATTGACCAAAGTTATACAATCTGACCAAGGCATGAACTTTATGTCACACCTATTCTCCCAGGTGACACTTGAACTTGGTATACAGCACCAATTCTCCAGTGCTTACCATCCGGAATCCCAATGTGCTCTCGAGCACATTCACCAAACATTAAAGAATATGTTGAGAACATGCTGTTTTGAGATGGATACATACTGCCATGAGGGAGTTCTTCTGTTGTTGTTTGCTTTCTGCAACTCTATTCACAAGTCTCTAGGGTACAGTCCGAATATGTTATTTGGACATGCCGTACGTGGCCTTCTTCAAGTGATGTGTGAGAAGTGGCTCAAACCCTCTGTCTGCTCCTGCTGGGTTTGTTTGTGATTATGTTGCTAGGCTTCATGAACGACTGTTAACCATTTCAGATATTGTGAAAAAGAACCTGTGTTCCACACAAAATGTCATGAAAGTCCACTATGACATTGGCGCATCTCCCATCCTAAGGACTGCAGAGAAATTAAGCCTCAAACATGACCGGCGTATCATTTTCCCACCACTACTTTAAAAAAAATGGTAGCGGCAAAAATGTAATTCCAAATCAGATGCCACTCTACAAGCTAACTACTTAGATTCAGATCTTTAGAACAAGCCCATGCTCGAGTCTCTCCCCCCAGGGACCCTGGAGATATTAAAGGATAAAACTGTTTTGTGCCAGGAGACGAGCCCTCCCTTTGTGCACAAAGGGGCTCCATAGCGTGTGTCTCACATACACACACACACACACACACACACACACACACACACACACACACTCAGCAATATAAGGGTAAAGGGCAATTGGACTTTAAATGCTTATTTCTCAGACATGCTTTTGAACAACAGCTTCTCTTTAACCAACATCCACAGATTTATTAATGGACGAATCCTGGATAAATTATAAAACCCTACTAACCCTAACTTCTGAGCCCTAGTCCAGGATGAACATGGTTTATACCACATTTGGATGGTGACCCCATAAAAATAGTAGTAAATTGAACATTGGAGACCTAAGTGCATTTTAGAAAGTTTTATTGGTTAAATTTGAATTTTAAATATGTATTATATTTTCCACCTATGTAATTTACATAATCTGTTGTTTTAGACTATGAACAGCAATATCTCAGGAATAGGAGTACCCGCTTCAACCCTTGGCTCCAAAATGTATCCTTGATGGACATATTAGGACACACGCCTGGGAGTGATCAACCCAAGGCGGGCCACCTTCCATGTCTTGTACCAGCATTCCAGGGACAGCACTGCTGCGCTCCCTTCGTTTGCTTCCAGTAGCTGCACACATCAGATTTAAAGTCTTGATGCTCACCTACAAAGCCAAAAATGGGCCAGCCCCTTGATACATTGGGTCAATGGTCAAAGCCTGATTCGTACCTCAAGTGCTTCAAACCTCAAGTATGGCTCGGCTTGAAATTCCATGCTCCAAGTCTCATGGAAGACAAGCATTGAGACTCACAGATGGTGAAATGAACTTCTACTTGCTGTCCTGACAGCAGAGTTCCTTGCAATCTTCAAACGCAGACTAAAGACCCATATATTCATGGAATATGACAAATGACCCTATAGGTTGTGATGACCCATAGATTAATGTGTTGGTGTCAAGCTCCAATGCGGTCTCTTGCAGCACAGAGAAATTAGTTGCTTATTTGAAGTGATTTCTGCTGAGACATCATGCCACCAGTGGGGAGAGCTTGCACTCCCAGACCCTTTCCTGAATGATCTACCTGCCACATAGCAGTGTCTTGTTTCATGTAGAGGAGAAAGCACATCCTTCTTACCTGCATGATGTCAAGGGCATGTAAAAACTCTTCAACTATTGGACATTCATCTTAGCTCAGTGAAAATTCTGGAAGACTATTTCTCACATGCAAATTGCAGTGGTGTTTGCCTATGCTTCTCCTCCATGTCTTGTACCAGCATTCCAGGGACAGCACCATCTTTTCTCTTTAATTATAACTATAACACTTTAGCTATTACACGGTTCACTCCAGTGCCCACCCACCACAAGTCACTAACAAGATGATGTACTTGCAAGTAACAGCAGTAGTTGCAGCAGCATGACTCATCTTCAATCTTCCAAAGTTCACACGTATTACCCCGCTGCTTCGCTCCCTTCATTTGCTTCCAGTAGCTGCACACATCAGATTTAAAATCTTGATGCTCCCCTACAAAGCCAAAAATGGGCCAGCCCCTTGATACATTGAGTCAATGGTCAAAGCCCGATTCGTACCTCGAGTGCTTCGAACCTCAAGTATGGCTCGGCTTGAAATTCCATGCTCCAAGTCTTATGGAAGACAAGCATTGAGACTATTTTCTGTCCTGGCACACAAATGGTGAAATGAACTTCCACTTGCTGTCCAGACAGCAGAGTTCCTTGCAGTCTTCAAACACAGACTAAAGACCCATCTATTCATGGAATATTGAAATGACAAATGACCCTGCTCCTATATTGACTAACTAAATTAGCACTTATTGTAGAGTATTATTTATTACACTTATGTTGTCTAACAAACTTTAGTCCTTATTCATTTTGTATTTCTAGGTAAGATTAGTGATCCTTTTATTTCTACAGTATTCTAGATCATTGGTATATTGGAGACAAGTCAGGAGTGAATATGTACAATCCAAAGTCAAGATGGACAGTTACCAAGCACTACCCTTAAAGTCATTGTCAAGTCACCATATTTAATGTCATTACAATATTTGACACCAGCAAAGCATTTGATGTAGTTTATGAAATTGACAAAATCTTTCCATGCTCTTCAGTCTTGGCCTGGATGGTATGCATGTTTTGTCATGTCTGCTTATAGATAATGTCGCCACTGGGCACCAAATTCTCTCCTAGTTGCTTTATCAAACTATTGATCCGCAATGTGCTAGTGTCTTGATTCATCTATGTAGAAAAATCAAGAGCAACTGTGGGTGTAGGATTTGATGTTATCATTCCTAAAAAGGGTGCCAAGTCACCAGCTTTGATTCATCTGTCGGGAAATCAAGCCAAGGATTTCTGCCTGAGAGGCAGAGATACTATCTGCTATACTAATAAGGACAGATGCATGTGTGTTAGAAGAAACTGACTGAGATGTACTCATCCCACAGGTTTTGAAGTATTTTGGATCAATGTGCCTACAACAGAAAGGTTTTTAAACACATTCTGATGATGTTGACCCAGTCTTCATTGTCCTCTTTCAAGAATGTCAGTGTGCTGGCTTGTGATTTGTATTTCTTTTTGAATTCTTGTAAAAATGCAAAATATTCAAAGCATTTTGGCTATCCCTGTGTGATAAACACGAGAATGGTCTGAACTTTGAGTTATGTCATATGTAGCATTTTTAGCGAATTTGGCTTTGACTCTGTTTGCAATATGTCTGATTATTCTATTGCAAATTAATGTACTGAGCTACACTGTCTAGTCAACACTGAACTTAGGTCAGCGATGTCCTGCACTACTCTATTTCCAATGTGCAAGTTTCAACTTTGTTGACTTACATTTCTGCTGACATGTACTAACAGCATTCCAGTGAATGGTTTACATTTTTAAAAACAAAAGGAGTGTTCATGCAAAAATGCTTAGCCACCTTGAGCCATCCCACGTCTTCACGTGGGAAACCTTGGAGGCCATGTTAGTGTTTTAAGTAGTGCATCAGTCTAATACTTTGACAAGCTTTTGGGCACCTGTTCACCTGGAATTGACATTAGTTTGCTAAAATAGTGAGTAGACCATTCGGGAGATTACTATTTTTGAATTTGCATATCAGGCCATTTGTAGTCCTGAATCAATGACATATGGGGACTCATAATTGAGCTTGAAGAAGTCCTAGGAATTAACCCCAGAGTGCCCAAAGTATGTGACAGTTTTGATGGCTGAGATGATAAGGCGTTGGACTTGAAATCCAATGGGGGTTCCCCGCGCAGGTTTAACTCCTGCTTGCAGCGTGAGGGAGTAAGATGTTTTCTTTTGATGGCTTTGCTGGAAGAATAAATTCACAGTGTCCTCTAGTTCTCCTTTTGCATATGCTTTCCATGCCATTTGCAACTTTGTGCCAGTGAAACTGTAGGAGTCCTAGGAATTGAAGCAGAAATAGCTGCTTTGTCGATAAGCTGTGATGACCCAGGGATTAATGTGTTGGTGTAAAGCTCCAATGCGGTCTCTTGCAGCACAGAGAAATTAGTTGCTTATTTGAATTGATTTCTGCTGAGACGTCATGCCACCAGTGGGGAGAGTTTGCACTCCCAGACCCTTTCCTGAATGGTCTACCTGCCACATAGCAGTGTCTTGTTTCATGTAGTGGAGAAAGCACATCCTTCTTACCTACGTGATGTCAAGGGCATGTAAAAACTTTTCAACTATTGGACATTCATCTTAGCTCAGTGAAAATTCTGGAAGACTATTTCTCACATGCAAATTGCAGTGGTGTTTGCCTATGCTTCTCTTGCATGTCTTGTACCAGCATTCCAGGGACAGCTCCGTCTTTTCTCTTTAACTAAAACTATAACACTTTAGCTATTACACTGTTCACTCCAGTGCCCACCCACCACAAGTCACTAACAAGATGCTGTACTTGCAAGTAACAGCAGTAGTAGCAGCAGCACGACTGGTGTTCAATCTTCCAAAGTTCACACGTGTTACCCCGCTGCTGCGCTGCCTTAGTTTGCTTCCAGTAGCTGCACACATCAGATTTAAAATCTTGATGCTCCCCTACAAAGCCAAAAATGGTCCAGCCCCTTGATACATTGAGTCAATGCTCAAAGCCCGATTCGTACCTCGAGTGCTTCGAACCTCAAGTATGGCTCGGCTTGAAATTCCATGCTCCAAGTCTCATGGAAGACAAGCAATGAGACTATTTTCTGTCCTCGCACACAAATGGTGAAATGAACTTCCACTTGCTGTCCTGACAGCAGAGTTCCTTGCAGTCTTCAAACGCAGTCTAAAGACCCATCTATTCATGAAATATTGAAATGACAAATGACCCTGCTCCTATATTGACTAAGTAAATTAGCACTTATTGTAGGGTATTATTTATTATACTGATGTTGTCTAACAATCTTTAGTACTTATTGTTTATTGCACTTATCATTGTTTAAGATAGACCTTATGCATTTTGTACTGCTAGACAACAGCAGTGATCCTTTTATTTCTACAGTATTCTAAATCATTGGTATATTGGACTCTAATCTACTGTAATGGCTAGGGTGTATTCTATGAGTAAATGACAAAGCCGTTTTGTAAGTCGCACTGGATAAGAGTGTCTGCTAAATGCCTTAAATCTAAATGTAAATATAACAAATGCATCTCAAGACTTGACACTGAAGTCCTGAGACAAGTCCCGAGTGAATATGTACAATCCAAAGTCAAGATGGACCATTACCAAGCACTACCCTTCAAGGTATTGTCAAGTCACCACATTTAATGTCATTACAATATTTGACACCAGCAAAACATTTGATGTAGTTTATGAAACTGACAAAATCTTTCCATGCTTTTCATTCTTGGCCTTGATGGTATGCATGTTTTGTCATGTTTGCTAAGAGATAACTTCGCCACTGGGCCACCAAATTCTCTCCTAGGTGCTTAATCAAAAGATCGATCTACAATGTGCTAGTGTCTTTATTCATCTATTTAGAAAAATCGAATCTAATCTACCCTAATGACGACTGGCAGATGTTTATTTAAAGATACTGATTGAGATTTACTCATCCACAGGTTTTGAAATATTCTGGATCAGTTTGCCTGCAACAAAAACATTTTTATACAAATTCTGGTGATGTTGACCCAGTCTTCATTCTTCTCTTTTAACATTGTCGGTGTGCTTTTTACAATGTCGGTGTATTTCTTTTCAAATTCTTGTACAAATGCAAAATATGGCATATACCTGTGTGTCACGTAGACTACATTACTGTGTGAGGAACAGAAAGGTTCATTTGCACTTGGCTCAATCCTGTTGGAAGTATGACTGTGATATGGTACAAATTTATTCAGATTATGAGCCAGATTTGGGCGTCATTCACTTTTTCATGTGGGTCCGAGCTCAGTTCTTAATTGTGGCCAACATCATGGCAATAGGAAAATTGCTAACTGGGTTAGATCTTATTTTCAGGATAATGCTTGCAGATCCAGCATGCGTGAAAGAAAATTGTGCACTTTTGAAAAGGTAGTAGGATGGTAAAATAAATGTCTACTTGGTTCAATATTTATCACTACTTGAAGCTCTATAAAATACACAAATCAAATTGTTATCAGATCACTTCAGTAAATGCTCGAAGTTCAAGTACTCTTCTACCCATGAAGTGATTTGCAGTCATTTCTACAGTAGGAATTTGGAGTAATGGGATGGAAAAATCCTCTTAAATGTCCATTCCTTACACTATATATATACACTCATACTCTTGAATACACATACACATGTGCAAATTAATTAATTCACAGCTTAAGGTTCTGATCACAGAATCAAAATCAGAGTGAAAGACAAGTGAGAGAAAATGTCGGTTTCAGAATATGCTATTTCACTGGGGAAGTTCATTAATTGTAGGGGAACGTTCTGGAAATGAATGTATAATCTATCCTCTCCTCATCTTGGTCAAGGCTGGTCAAGCTGCTGCAAGGCTGAGTGGAATCTTGGTCTGCATCTGAGTGTGTTTCAGTGCTTGGACTGAAATAGTTTACTCAAAGTGCTGAACCTTTTGGGCGGATCAGAAAAGTGCTGCTCATGTCTTGTAATCCCCAGCGTGAGGGTCTCCGAGCATCTCTCACACCTTGGGTGAGGCGTCCTTGTGTAGGTATTGATAGGCCTTTTTGCCACAGTTGTCACGTATGTTGCAGTTGGCACCATAACCACGCACCAGAACACTCAGGACTGATTCGGGCCTGTGAATAGCAGCAATGTGTAGTGGGGTGTAGCCATCGTAGCTCTTGGTGTTTACGTCAACCCCTGGCCCACCTTGCCGTGAAAGAAGAAGGATCTTGTGCATCATTTCACTGTTTCCTTGTTTAGCAGCACAGTGAAGTGCTGTGAAACCAGACATGAAGTTTCTCCTCTCTGCCAGCTTGATGTGCTGGAGCAGAAGCTGCCAGATTTGATCCTGCTGTCCTGCTGCACACTTCACAAGCCACTCGTGTTCTCTTGGCCCTAGAGGGAAGATGGCTGATTGCTTTGCATCCAAACCTGGTTTGGTGTCTTTGATGACCCTTTTCAGGGCTGGTGAAGCAGGTGCCACACAGTGCCACCGCTTGGTCATGGCTGATCTGTACAGGTCATATCCATCGTTCACTTCACTCAGTTTTCCATAACACTAAAGTATCATCATTGTTTTCCATAACACTAGTGGCATAACACTGCTGATTTTAGTTTTCTATATAATTTTTTCTTTGCTGTTCCACATTTTTCGAGTGTGGTTTGAAAGCAGTTGGTAACACTCCTTTAACCAGGACCCGACACAGGACCTGTCACTAGTTCACAACAGACAGTGATATAGTTCATTCAACAACTTCTATATATATATATATAATATTATATAACATATTATATAACAATATATATTATATAACAACTTAAATGGTCTGCAGTAGGGTTTTTATTATATGTTAGCCAGCATAAAGTACTCTGCTCAGTCAGTTTATTTGTCATGTACTTAACAAAGACAGGCTTCCCACTAGCGATCATTTTTGAGGACTTTTCCAAGACATTTTTATGATGGTCTAGCTAGCTGGTATGGCAAACAGGGTTAGGGTTAGGGTTCTTCACCGAAACCTACAATTTTGCATAGAGACAAATTTAGATTGTTGATACATACCTAATGTAGGATTCAAAGTTTGGTGTACCATTAGGTTCACTTAGTGATGGAAACAAACTCAGGTCCCTTTGTATGAGAGACTTGTAAAAACAATGTAAGCCAATGTAACCCAGAGAAAATGGAGAAAAGGACCCAAGTGCACAACAGTTCACAGAGATTTGAGGTTTGATAAATTACTTACAGGAGGTTTAGAACATTTCAAGGTCTGTAGGTTTGGCTCATTAGGACATATAGAATTATAGATCATGTGTTTTAGGTATATAGATAATGAAGATGATGTTGTAAATCAGAGATATAGAAAATGATAGACCAGCCTGCTCTAGTGATCTGGAAAGGGGTGTTTATATGTTATTATTATATACTGGCATGTGAAAATAGCTAAAAGTTAAATTGAGAAAAGTACATTATTCTGCTGTCAAATGTCCCTTTCTTTTTCAATTTTGCTCACCCAGATTATTAAACACGAAAGCATCTACAGAGCCAAAGCGTATTGATTGTACCAACTTACAGTGTATTCTGTGTACTTGAGTGCAAAATATTTCCATGCTATTTCTCATCCTTCTCACTCTCATTCTTGGAGAACACTTTTCAACATATTCAAAATATGATGTTGAAATGTTTTTAGTGTAGGACTTTGGAGTCATGGGATGGCAAAATCCTCTTAAATGTCTATTCGGTTCACTATATATCACTACTTGAATACACAAATCAAACTGCTATCCGATCCCTGTATGAAATTGTTGAAGTAGACGTCCTCTTGTACCCATGGCATGATTTATAGTCATTTTTACTGTAGGAATTTGGAGTAATGGGGTACCAAAGTCCGGGTTCATATATGCAATATTGGAAGCTCTATAAAATAAACAAATCAAATTGTACAAGGACCACCCCCCACAGCAGCCTGAATACACCTCCAGATCATCATCTCTTTACCAGGACCATGCCTCACAGCAGCCAGACCACACCCCACATCAGCGCCTCTGTACCAGAACCATGCCCAACATCAGCCTGACCACACCCCCAGATCATCAAATCTGTACCAGGACCACGCCCCACAGTGCTGAAGCCACCAAAACACCACCAAATTCTATTGAGATGTGTGACATCAAACAAATATTGCAATGGATTTGTACAAAAAATAATTTATATAATAGAATACAAACAAATTATCTTGTATTAATAACAATTATTTTTAACCCCACAGAAACAACCATGATAATGTAATCAACAAAAATGGAAAATAACTTCTGCAGCTCTGTCAAAGTCTGGGTCTGTATGTCGTCAATGGTAGGACACGGGGGGACTCCTTAAGAAGATACATGTTGTGCTCACCTCTTGGGAATAGTACAGTAGATTATGTAATAACAAATTTAGACCATTTCTCTCTCAGTGCATTCATTGCTAAACCACAAACCCCTCTGTCTGATCACAGCCAGATTGCTGTGTTCATGAATAGGACAGAGACTAACACTGCACTCGCACAGCCCAGTAAGCTGTACAACACTAGGTGACCATACAGATGGGCCCAAAACAGCACAGAACAATTCCAGAAAGAAATCAGTACTGCCTAAATTCAAATACTTTTAGATGCCTTTCTGGACACCACATGTGTTCAAAGTATACAAGACTCAATCTGGCAGTAAAACATCTAAATGTGTTCTTAGAAAAGACACCAGCAAAACCAACATTAAAACAAAAGGGTGCATCAAAAACCAAACCTAAAAAAAGATAATTGGTCTTGGCAATTGGTCAATTTTGGACAAGTGGAATAAACTTAAAAAAGAGATCAGGAAGAACTGGAAATACAAAATTGGAAAATTTGGACAAACCATTTCCAAACTCTCTTCCAGACAGTAGAATCAAATGCAAATCTTCAACAAAATCCTATAAAGCAAAAACTGGAGGTGCTACAATTGGCTGATCAAAACCCATTAGACTTCTCAATTACTGAGCAGAAACTTCAGGAGAAAATTAACAAACTAAAATCAAAGAAGGCATGTGGGCCTGACAGTGTACTCAATAAATTGATAAACTTTTCAAGCTCTAAATTTCATTTGGCTATTCTAAAACTGTTTAACCTGAATGGAGGTTTTTTCCCTGAAATCTGAAACCAAGGATTAATAGCACCAATCTTTAAATCCGGAGATAAATTCGACACTAAGAATTACAGAGGCATCTGTGTGAACAGTAACCTAGGGAAGATAATGTGTAGTGTAGCATTTTAAATTCTAGATTTCTGAAATTCCTTACTAAACACAATATCCTGAGTAAAAGACAAATTGGACTTTAGCCAAATTACCACACCATTGCCTATATTTACCCCCTATATTATTATAATTATTATTATTGTTTATTGGTAATAGGAGTTGTTGTAGCTATATTATTGTTGTACTTACTATCATTGCTAGCAGTAATTTCTTCACTAAAGCTTTGGCACAATTGAATTGAACTGAATGTGTGTGTGTGTGTGTGTGTGTGTTCTCATAAAAAGTCCTCAAGTGTCCAGAACAACCTCTCAATCCCAGAACACCCTGAGCAAGAGAGACACAGAGAGAGGGAGAGGTTAAGGGAGAGGAGAGAGAGAGAGAGAGAGAGAGAGAGAGAGAGAGAGAGAGAGAGAGAGAGAGAAAGAGAAAGAAAGGGAAGAGAGAAAATGGGGAGACAAATGAAGGGAGAGGGACAGAGAGGGAGAATGAAAGATGAAGAAGAATGGAAACAGAAACCGAGAGTTGATGGGTGATATTTTGTTGAGTGAATGAGAGAGTGAACTTAAGAGACTCAGAAAGATACCCGAAAGAGAAAAAGCAGGATTAGATGTGGGAGTCTATTGGATGATGGATGACGAGTAAGTGCAGTGGAGTCTGACACAGCTGGAAACAGCCCTCAAGCTCCATCCATTCCAACTCCAAACTTGGACAAATGTGGTCAAAATTGGAAAAAGATCTTAAGGCATTCTTGGCAACTTGCTTGTCGTAAATAGGAGCATTATTCCTGCTGTCATGGAAGCAAACTGCAACACTGCATGAATTCCATGCCTGTTAGTCTGGCTGAGATTGCTTCTAGTAGCAAGGAACCATTTATAAAAGTCTTACTGAACCCACTGACAAGCAGGGCTACCAAGGTCTGCACAAGGGCAGGTATGAGGAATCATTTTGGGAACACAAACTTTATAATAGGAACTAGAATAGATAAGACTTTTGGAAGATCTGGCAACCCAAAACAAACTTTGATGTTTGTACCAGTGTGACAGTAATCCCCTCAGCTACTTGTACATCTGCATATCTTCCAGTCAACCTTTCAAAGAAAGAAAGTGAGGGATAAATATTATGCTGAATTTCCAAAACACTTATATTTGTCATGTTGTGAATACGATGTTACTTCTGTGCTTGGTGGAATAGAAGGTAACATGCCTGCATACAGGATATTAAAGTAAAGGGCTTGTGCGTGTGTGTGGCTGTCTGTGTGTGGCTGTGTGTGTGTGTGTGTGTGTGTGTGTGTGTGTGTGTGTGTGTGTGTGTGTGTGTGTGTGTGTGTGTGCGTGTGGCCATGTGTCTGTCTGTGTGTGTGTGTGCCCATGCCTAAAGTGTGACATTGACCATATGTACAGTGTTTATATCATCATACAGTAACAGTGATGAAAGCCAGTGTGTGTCACAGGGTGTCGACAAGTGAAAGATCCATTATGAAGAAGTTGGAGAAAAATCTGTTATTGCTTATTACAGCCTATTATATATAGATTGCAGGCAGTAATTATGGAAGAATAAGAGGATGAAGGAGTCCAACAGACAAGTAAAAGAACCCTTATAAAGAAGTTGGGGGAAAAGGAAGAGAACGGGGCAGTACAGCGCTGCCTATACATGAAGTCTCAGTGAGAGAGAATGAAGCCCAACTCAGTGTCCTGATGTTCAGTGCTTACGACTCAAACACAGGCTATTATCTTAGCCTGGTGAGGCTAATTCACTATAATAACTATAAAGCCCTGAAATTCATTTGTATTCTAAAATTTGTGAAATATTTTTCATAAAACATGTATGTGAAATTAACTAACTGTGCCTCTGAGTATTTCGTTCAGTTCTACATATAAGTGCCTTCACTGTCACGTGGTATTATGACATCACAGTCTAGCCCTATGACGTCACTATGTGTGTAATAAAACTAAATATAAATCTATGAATATAAATCTATAAATAGGGGTCATTTTGCAAGATGGTCATTAAAGAAGTTGTGAAGCGTTCATGCACTTTGGAGCGTGTCTGATCTGAGGCAGGAACTTTCCCAAAGGTGAGTACACATAAATGAAGACAGACTGCTTGGAAATGTCTTGGCCTCGGACTAAAAGACATTTTGTGAAAGAGTCCAAGCGCTAAAAATCAGATTGTAGAAGAGGGAAAAGACCATGGCTGGATAAACTTGGTCATTGTCTAATTCTAACTCTCTCTCCAGCTAGCGGAAATTAGCCAGACTGTCATTAGCGATCCAGGTAGATGTACCACATGCATAAATAAACGCCAAAGAGTCAAGCTTATTTGAAGTCGTTTCGAGTAGGCTGTGTTGTTGTTGACTTAATTATGGATAAGCCGTTCACCCGGTGAGCTCGAGATTACAAGCCAAAAACCGACACGTCCACGTGCTAAAAACAAACCACGCGACTCTTGTGATCGTACGCGAACTTCCCGATTCGCACACTGCTGATGTGAGATTTTAGCACCGATCACAACCTGAGTTTCTCCTAAGAGCGGCATAAATGTTGGCCTATGTGGGAGCAGGTGTAAGTTGAGGTTTCAGAGCTCCCTTTTCAGTGGGAACAGAGTTAAACTCTCCAACAGCAGGTGCGGTGATGGCGACATCATATCAGCTTTACATGTTCAGCTAGAATAAAGCAACGTGAGGCCTGATTCAGAGACTCGGGAGCACATTAGTCACGTAACTGTTGTTAAGCAGCTTTGTTTAGAACTCAGAATGGTTTATATGAACAATATAATTTGTTTATATGAGAGATGCAATTAGTATTAGTGCAGGTTGCTTAGCAATGGTCATACGTTCCAAGTTTTAAACGAGCGCATGCATCGCTACTGGTCTTGGTGCAACAGGCTTAAACCTCTCTATGAAAAATGGTATCAGTTTCCGCCAGTTTGGCAGTTAATCCCAGTTGGTGCACCAGCCCTGGGGACGAGCATGAGGACCGGGCAGCCATTCAATTCAGCTGGCTCTCAAAGTCACGTCCTTGTGCACGAGCGTTTACTGAAAAGAAATCAAGTCGGACTGAAAGGTTCACGGAAGGTTTTACGGCCACATTTCTTAAGTCTGTCATGCACCATGTCACCCCCTCCACTCCGGATGGACATGCCAGTGCCTGCAGATCTAACTACACCTGCTACTTGGTACCTTCATTAACGCACGTGTATAAAACCTCCTGGTCTGTGTTCCAGTTGCGAAGTCTCTTTCTGCACAGCGAGCGTGTCTGAACCTTGTTTACACTTTATGGCTTGTTTTCTTCTTTCAACCTATGCCTGATATTATGGTTCCCGCCTTTGCACCTGTAGTGGTTTGTATTGTTTAATCCAGTCTTTACTTTGTTCAATAAAGCCTTAAATTCCTTTTTATCTGTGTAACGATGAACGGTTGGAAGGTGAACGCACACGTGGAGAAGCGCAAGATTTATTAAGGGCTGATGCAGAATCATAATCACTACACCAGCCCAATGCCATAGAATACATGATACAAAGAGGCTGAGAGTACATGCTGAACAAAAGTAAACAACACAGATGAAGACAAAGTGGAAGGAGGCTAAAACAATAACACAAGCAATGACAAGAACACTTAACTAATACTGGCAATAGAAAACATGAGGCTTGGACTACGAACAGAGGCTGGGAATAATAATGAGCAGCAAATGAACAGTGCACAACACAGGGATTTCCAATGCTGTGCCCCATTATCTGAAAATGACCTTTGTGGTTTCCCTTGTTCCACAGGTTTTATTTGAACTGAAGTTTATGTGGAGTTTTGATGCAGTTATGAGTTGCATGCTGATAGTGATGGTTCAGTGTCTTCTGGCATGGACTACTATGTTTGCATTGCAAATCATTGGTGGTATCCTTTCACTGCTAGAAAAATTCGTAAGTGCTGTTAAAATCGTAAGTATAAATGAACGTTTGTGCATTAAGCATAATATTTTTTAAGCTTATTGCAGTATTTTCCCCAGGATAGCTTTTTAGCCTAATGGCAATGGAGATAATGTTATTTAGCCTTTAATGAAGCTTTATTGAAGCTAATAATTTATTTTAGTAAGTTGTCAAACATTGTTGTGACATTTTAAGAAAAAAGTCGCACACTCGATGTATATTGTCTGACGACTTTTTTTCGGTCTGAAAAGGAGAGGTTTTTTTTACACCTAGTGGAAACTATTGTGCAGTTCCTGAGTAATTGTAGCTCCTATACATTTCGAAGAACAATGTGTTGTTGATGCTGTAAAATTGCTGTTCTGTGCATCTTGGTGTATGTGTGTTTATGCATGTATGTAAAAAGAATGCTAAATATTATGCACTTTTTTCATAGTGGGAAAGAGTCAAGTCCAGTTTCGCCACAGTGTTTCCACAACTACAGCGCACCGGGACTCCCTCATCCATCCTCCAAAAGCCTGGCAAGGCTGTACTTAATGAGCCTTCCTGCCTCCTGCTACCTGTGGGCACGGAAACCTCCGATCGCAGCTCTGACGTTGTGCGGAGTTGGCATACAAAGTTTGCATCTAGTAAGGAAAGCTTGCATGATAGATCACTGCTGCCAGAGGTGAAGTATATGACTGCCAAGACAGGCAGAGCCCGCACACTGATTGAGAGTGATGCGGCAGCTGATTTTGCAGTTGTGAGTAAATGTGTCATAAGCTATTTTCATACAGTAGTCATTTTATGCATAATCTCTACTATACGTTTTCTGTTTTTCTGTCTGGAGTTGGCATTCTCAAACCATCCCATGCTTAATGCCATGGTAAACAGAATGAAGTAATTTTAATCAATGTCTGAATACATGTTAGAAAGTGTTATTATAATAGGAGGGGCTCATTGTTTGCTGTGGCTAAGATATGTCCACTCATAAGGCAGTGTCTTGTTGTTTTCATTCCTTCAGAGAGACTGGATTTCCCACGTTAAGATGAGAGTGGATGAATTGGAGGCAATAATTCTGATGGAAGAAGAGTATGAAGGAGTCCATCAGACAAGAAAAGGAACAATTAAAAAGAACTTGGAGAATGTGGAGCTCAAAGATGAACTGAAGTCCCTGAAAGCTCAGCTGGAGAAAGTAGGAACACCAAAATGCAACCTTCAGTTCCACTGCAGTCACATACAGTCAATGTCATACTATGGACAGAGGGTGATTTTAGACAGAAATAAGGAGATGTCTTATGCCTACAGCACAACTTCACAACTCGACGAGCAATGTGGTGTTGGTCGTGTCAGATTGCTGGTCTGTGTGTTAGTGTTTTTGCGCATGTGTGTAATAAGAATGCTAAATATTATGCACTTTTTCCACAGTGGGAAAGAATCAGGTTTAATTTCCCTGGAGTGGTTACAACGCTGCATCCCACCAGGACTCTCCCATCCATCCTCCAAGGCAGGGCTGCTCTTAATTGCCCCCTGCGACCTGCAGCCACGGAAACCCCCAAGCGCTGTTGCCCGGAGGCAGCACAAAAAGTTTGTGTCTAGTACATACGTCCCGTATTGCAGAACACGGCTGACAGTCATTATGGAGGAGGATGAAAGAGTGACAGTGATTATGGAGGAAGAAGAGGATGAAAAAGTTCAGCAGACATGTGAAGGAACCTATAAAAGGAAGTGGTGGAAAAATCTATGGAATGTCCTGATAAGGACTAAGAAATCTGAAAGGAAAAACAGCTGCAAAGGAAAATTAAGCACCATATTAAACAGGAAAAGGAATGGAAGAAAAGACAAAAGCGCCGGGAGAGGGAGCGTAGACTGTGCAGAATGATGGAGATGTTGAGGCTGAAAGGCTTCCAGAAAGAGCAGAAGCAGCAAACCAAAGGAAAACATAAATCAAAATGTAAGGGAAAAAGATTTCTGCAGCGATTGTGGCTCTCTCTGAAAAGAAGATGAGGGCGCATTGGACTGGAAAAATATACAAAAAGTACCACTTTTGTAATAGACCGTAAACCCAAAACTAATAAAATTAATAATGAATCTGAGAAGGCTTGATGTTACAAAGAACACATGTTAACAGTGAAAGCAAGTCCATTCACAGCCACTTATGAAGAACATCTGTTTTCCTCAACACACAATCAGCTTCTTTAACAATGAAGTGATGGGAATCAGGAATCAGTTCCAAATTGTCCTATCCATCGGAATGATATGCCTCCGAGATGATCAGTTTTTAGAAATGCGAGGACGTTTTTCTGACAGTTGAGCATTGCAAAAATCTTGAACGTCACGATGTCAAACCATGTCTGCGCTGGACGTTGGACTTTCCTCTGGTTCCATGCATGATACTTACATCAGTTTATTCTCAACAGACACAGAGCAAGAGACACTGAGACAGAGTGATGAAGAGGAGGAAGACTATGCTCAGATCATTATTATGATCATGTGGCATGGATTATAATATGAAGCTTCAATAAAGTCATTAAACTAAACCTGATGATGGGTTATTAATTAATTACAAAAAGATGTATTTGTCTAACTTACTGTGATGTTTTAGCAAAAACAAACATGCTAACTCGATGTACAGTGACTGATGGCTTTGTGAGCATTTAGAGAGGTTTTTGGACACTGTGGACATGTCTAGGACATCTAGTGGAAAACAGTGTGTAGCTACTTAAGTCATTTCATGTATATACTCAAAAGTGTTGAATTTATTTATTTAGCCAAGTGAATCAGGAAATGTAGAGCATGATTGAAAATGAATCTCCAGCATCAAAAGACACATTATACACTCCAAAAATCAAAGGCATTTTTGTTTTTTGACATTTTCTTTTGTATTACATGAGCTCAAATGGAACCTAAATGATGGAAAAATAAGCCAGGATGGGAATGGATATCCTGCCCCAGTGTCTGCTTCAGTTTGAATCCTGAATGGCAATTGTGCTATGTGCACAATTTCAGATAACTAGTGTTACCCAAGCGAACAAGTACAAAGCCTTCAAAAATGAGCTTGGAGGGGCATAGCCAAATTATTAATTAATTACAAAAAGTTGCATTTGTCTTTATTTTACTGTTTGATTTTTGTTTAAAAGCTATTTTGATGACTGAATCATTTTTGAAGGAACTTTGCCTTTGTGATGGTTTTTGCTGAGTATATACACTTTTTTGCCAGGTGATCAAAATTAACTATAAAATATATATATATATATATAAGTTTCAGTGGAATGGAAGAATATCATTATTTAAGATCAATAATTAATGGTGGAATGTTTTAGAAAATATTAACAATTAAGAAATCCTCTAGGTGACACACAAGTCACACTTCCCCCATTTACTGTGCATATAGCCAGCGGTTATTTTTAACATCCAGTGAAGAGGATGAACACTAGAATACAAATGTTAATGGTGAGGTCAAATCCCAGCTCAGCATTGTGTTGATCGTGTGGGGTGAGGCCTGTCATAAATGCTTTTGACCCGTTTCAGTCTAATAGCTCTGAAGGGCACAGATCTGCATAATCCATCTCAGTTGGGGAGTCTGAAAATTACATGGTTAATAAACTTTTTTTTTAATATCGTAAAGTTTGATCCCTCTAACTACTTTTCCTATTGTACACTCAGTATTAGCAGGTTTTATAATTTTAATATCCAGTGCTTTATCCTTATGTTTTTACTGTTTTATAACTTGACATCGACACTGGGCACCAAAATCTCTCCCAGGTGTTTTATCAAACTATTGATCCACAATGTGCTAGTGACTTGATTCATCTATGTAGAAAAATCAAGAGCAACTGTGGGTGTAGGATTCACTGTTTTCATTCCTAAAAAGGGTGCCAAGTCACCGGTTTGTCTGCAATGCGCTAAGAATAGGAATACTCCCTGTCAGGGAATCAAGCCAAGGATTACCACCTGAAAAGCAAAGATACTATCCACTATACTAACAAGGACAGGTGCATGTGGGTTAAAAGAAGCTGACTGAGATGTACTCATCCCACAGGTTTTGAAGTATTTTGGATCAGTGTGCCTACAACAGAAAGGTTTTTAAACACATTCTGGTGATGTTGACCCAGTCGTCATTCTTCTCTTTTAACAATGTCGGTGTGCTGGCTTATGATTTGTATTTCTTTTCGAATTCTTGTAAAAATGCAAAATATTCAAATCATTTTGGCTATCCCTGTGTGATAAACACGAGATTGGTCTACACTATGAGTTATGTCATATGCAGCATTTTTATCAAATTTGGCTTTGACTCTGTTTGCAATATGTCTGATTATTCTATTGCAAATTAATGTCCTGAGCTGCACTCTCTTGTCAACATTCAACTTAGGTCAAGCGATATCCTGCACTACTTTATTTCCAATGTGCAAGTTTCATCTTTGTTGACTTGCATTTCTGCCCACCTGTACTAACAGCATGCCAGTGAAAACTTTACATGACACCTATATCAGCTAGGTGTGATTTTTTAAAAACAAAAGCAGTGTTCATGCAAAATTGGTGAGCCACCTTGAGCCGTCCCACGTTTTCACGTGGAAGACCTTGGAGGCCACATTAGTGTAGTAGGTAGTGCATCAGTCTAATACTCTGACAAGCTTCTGAGCACCTGTTTATCTGGAATTGACATTAGCTTGCTAAAATAGTGAGCAGACCATTCGGGAGAGTCCTTTCTTTGAATTTGCATATCAGGCCATTTGCAACCCTGAATCAATGACACATGGGGACTAATAATTGAGCTTGAAGAAGTCGAAGGACATAACCCACAAGTGCCCAAAGTATGCAACAGCTGCAATGGCCGAGAGGTTAAGGCGTTGGACTTGAAATCCAATGGGGAATCCCCGCGCAGGTTCGACTCCTGCTTGCAGCGTAAGGAGATGACGTGTTTCTGTTCTAATTCCTTTACTGGAAGAATGAGTATACGGTGTCCTCTAGGTCTCCTTTCGCATATACTTGCCATGCCATTTGCAACTTTGTGCCAGGGAAACTGTAGGAGTCCTAGGAATTGATGCAGAAATAGCTGCTTTGTCCATAAGTTGTGATGGCCCAGGAATTAAGGTGTTGGTGTGGAACTCCAATGTAGTCTCTTGCAGAATAGAGAATTCAGTTGCTTATTTGAAGTAATTTCTGCTGAGACATCATGCCACCAGTGGGGAGAGCTTGCACTCCCAGACCCTTTCCTGAATGATCTACCTGCCACATAGCAGTGTCTTGTTTCATGAAGTTGAGAAAGCACATCCTTCTTACCTCCGTGATGTCAAGGGCATGTAAAAACTCTTCAACTATTGGACATTCATCTTAGCTCAGTGAAAATTCTGGAAGACTATTTCTAAAATGCAAATTGCAGTGGTGTTTGTCTATGCTTCTCTTTCATGTCTTGTACCAGCATTCCAGGGACAGATCCGTCTTTTGTCTTTAACTATAACTATAACACTTTAGCTATTACACTGTTCACTCCAGTGCCCACCCACCACAAGTCACTAACAAGATGATGTACTTGCAAGTAACAGCAGTAGTAGCAGCAGCATGACTCGTCTTCAATCTTTCAAAGTTCACACGTGTTACCTTGCTGCTGCGCTCCCTTCGTTTGCTTCCAGTAGCTGCACACATCAGATTTAAAATCTTGATGCTCCCCTACAAAGCCAAAAATTGGCCAGCCCCTTGATACAGGGAGTCAATGGTCAAACCCCGATTCGTACCTCGAGTGCTTCGAACCTCAAGTATGGCTCGGCTTGAAATTCCATGCTCCAAGTCTCATGGAAGAGGATCATTGAGACTCTTTTCTGTCCTGGCTCACAGATGGTGAAATGAACTTCCACTTGCTGTCCTGACAGCAGAGTTGCTTGCAGTCTTCAAACACAGATTAAAGATCCATCTATTCATGGAATATTTAAATGACAAATGACCCTGCTCCTATATTGACTAAGTAAATTAGCACTTATTGTAGGGTATTATTTATTATACTGATGTTGTCTAACAAACTTTAGTACTTATTGTTTATTGCACTTATCATTGTTTAAGATAGACCTTATGCATTTTGTACTTCTTGGCAACAGCAGTGATCCCTCTATTTCTACAGTATTCTAGATCATTGGTATATTGGACTCTAACCTACTGTAATGGCTAGGGTGCATTCTATGAGTAAATGACAAAGCACTTTTGTAAGTTGCACTGGATAAGAGTGTCTGCTAAATGCCGTAAATATAAATGTGAATGTAACAAGTACACCTCAAGACTTGACACTCAAGTCCCGAGACAAGTCAAGAGAGAAAATGTACAATCCAAAGTCAAGATGGACAGTTATCAAGCACTACCCTTCAAGTCATTGTGCTTCGTCCATGTAGAAAATTCTAATCTAATCTACTTTAATGATGACTGGCAGATGTTTATTTAAAGATACTGACTGAGATTTACTCCTTCACAGGTTTTGAAATATTCTGGATCAGTTTGCCTGCAACAAAAAGTTTTTTAAACATATTCTGGTGATGTTGACCCAGTCTTCATTCTCCTCTTTTAACATTGTCGGTGTGCTTTTTACAATGTCGGTGTATTTCTTTTCAAATTCTTGTACAAATGCAAAATACGGCATATACCTGTGTGTCACGTAGACTACATTGCTGTGTGAGGCACAGAAAGGTTCATTTGCACTTGGCTCACTCCTTTTGGAAGTTTGACTGTGTTATGATACAAATTTGCTCAGATTATTGGCCAGATTTGGGCATCATTCACTTTTTCATGTGGGTCAGAGCTCAGTTCTTTATGTGGCCAACATCATGGGTATAGGAAAATTGCAAACTGGGTTAGATCTTATTTTCAGCATAATTCTTGCAGATCCACTGTGCATGAAAGAAAATTGTGCACTTCTGAAAAGGTAGTAGGATGGTAAAATACTCTTAAATGTCTACTTGGTTCAATATTTATCACTACTTGAAGCTTTATAAAATACACAAATCAAATTGTTATCAGATCACTTCAGTAGATTCAGGAAGTTCACGTACTCTTCTACCCATGATGTGATTTGCAGTCATTTCTACTGTAGAAATTTGGAGTAATGGGATGGAAAAATCCTCTTAAATGTCTATTCCTTACACTATATACACACACTCATGCTCTTGAATACACATACACATGTGCAAATTAGTTAATTCACATCTTAAGGTTCTTGTCACAGAATCAAAATCAGAGTGAAAGACAAGTTAGAGAAAATGTCTGTTTGAGAATATGCTATTTCAATGGGGAAGTTCATTAATTGTAGGGGAACGTTCTGGAAATGAATGTATAGTCTATGCTGTCCTCATCTTAGTCAAGGCTGGTCAAGCTGCTGCAAGGCTGAGTGGAATCTTGGTCTGCATCTGAGTGTGTTTCAGTGCTTGGACTGAAATAGTTTACTCAAAGTGCTGAACCTTTTGGGCGGATCAGAAAAGTGCTGCTCATGTCTTGTAATCCCCAGCGTGAGGGTCTCCAAGCATCTCTCACACCTTGGGTGAGGCGTCCTTGTGTAGGTATTGATAGGCTTTTTTGCCACAGTTGTCACGTATGTTGCAGTTGGCACCATAACCACGCACCAGAACACTCAGGACTGATTCGGGCCTGTGAATAGCAGCAATGTGTAGTGGGGTGTAGCCATCGTAGCTCTTGGTGTTTACGTCAACCCCTGGCCCATCTTGCCGTGAAAGAAGAAGGATCTTGTGCATCATTTCACTGTTTCCTTGTTTAGCAGCACAGTGAAGTGCTGTGAAACCAGACATGAAGTTTCTCCTCTCTGCCAGCTTGATGTGCTGGAGCAGAAGCTGCCAGATTTGATCCTGCTGTCCTGCTGCACACTTCACAAGCCACTCGTGTTCTCTTGGCCCTAGAGGGAAGATGGCTGATTGCTTTGCATCCAAACCTGGTTTGGTGTCTTTGATGACCCTTTTCAGGGCTGGTGAAGCAGGTGCCACACAGTGCCACCGCTTGGTCATGGCTGATCTGTACAGGTCATATCCATCGTTCACTTCACTCAGTTTTCCATAACACTAAAGTATCATCATTGTTTTCCATAACACTAGTGGCATAACACTGCTGATTTTAGTTTTCTATATAATTTTTTCTTTGCTGTTCCACATTTTTCGAGTGTGGTTTGAAAGCAGTTGGTAACACTCCTTTAACCAGGACCCGACACAGGACCTGTCACTAGTTCACAACAGACAGTGATATAGTTCATTCAACAACTTATATATATATATATATATATAATATTATATAACATATTATATAACAATATATATTATATAACAACTTAAATGGTCTGCAGTAGGGTTTTTATTATATGTTAGCCAGCATAAAGTACTCTGCTCAGTCAGTTTATTTGTCATGTACTTAACAAAGACAGGCTTCCCACTAGCGATCATTTTTGAGGACTTTTCCAAGACATTTTTATGATGGTCTAGCTAGCTGGTATGGCAAACAGGGTTAGGGTTAGGGTTCTTCACCGAAACCTACAATTTTGCATAGAGACAAATTTAGATTGTTGATACATACCTAATGTAGGATTCAAAGTTTGGTGTACCATTAGGTTCACTTAGTGATGGAAACAAACTCAGGTCCCTTTGTATGAGAGACTTGTAAAAACAATGTAAGCCAATGTAACCCAGAGAAAATGGAGAAAAGGACCCAAGTGCACAACAGTTCACAGAGATTTGAGGTTTGATAAATTACTTACAGGAGGTTTAGAACATTTCAAGGTCTGTAGGTTTGGCTCATTAGGACATATAGAATTATAGATCATGTGTTTTAGGTATATAGATAATGAAGATGATGTTGTAAATCAGAGATATAGAAAATGATAGACCAGCCTGCTCTAGTGATCTGGAAAGGGGTGTTTATATGTTATTATTATATACTGGCATGTGAAAATAGCTAAAAGTTAAATTGAGAAAAGTACATTATTCTGCTGTCAAATGTCCCTTTCTTTTTCAATTTTGCTCACCCAGATTATTAAACACGAAAGCATCTACAGAGCCAAAGCGTATTGATTGTACCAATTTACAGTGTATTCTGTGTACTTGAGTGCAAAATATTTCCATGCTATTTCTCATCCTTCTCACTCTCATTCTTGGAGAACACTTTTCAACATATTCAAAATATGATGTTGAAATGTTTTTAGTGTAGGACTTTGGAGTCATGGGATGGCAAAATCCTCTTAAATGTCTATTCGGTTCACTATATATCACTACTTGAATACACAAATCAAACTGCTATCCGATCCCTGTATGAAATTCTTGAAGTAGACGTCCTCTTGTACCCATGGCATGATTTATAGTCATTTTTACAGTAGGAATTTGGAGTAATGGGGTACCAAAGTCCGGGTTCATATATGCAATATTGGAAGCTCTATAAAATAAACAAATCAAATTGTACAAGGACCACCCCCCACAGCAGCCTGAATACACCTCCAGATCATCATCTCTTTACCAGGACCATGCCTCACAGCAGCCAGACCACACCCCACATCAGCGCCTCTGTACCAGAACCATGCCCAACATCAGCCTGACCACACCCCCAGATCATCAAATCTGTACCAGGACCACGCCCCACAGTGCTGAAGCCACCAAAACACCACCAAATTCTATTGAGATGTGTGACATCAAACAAATATTGCAATGGATTTGTACAAAAAATAATTTATATAATAGAATACAAACAAATTATCTTGTATTAATAACAATTATTTTTAACCCCACAGAAACAACCATGATAATGTAATGAACAAAAATGGAAAAGAACTTCTGCAGCTCTGTCAAAGTCTGGGTCTGTATGTCGTCAATGGTAGGACACGGGGGGACTCCTTAAGAAGATACATGTTGTGCTCACCTCTTGGGAATAGTACAGTAGATTATGTAATAACAAATTTAGACCATTTCTCTCTCAGTGCATTCATTGCTAAACCACAAACCCCTCTGTCTGATCACAGCCAGATTGCTGTGTTCAAGAATAGGACAGAGACTAACACTGCACTCGCACAGCCCAGTAAGCTGTACAACACTAGGTGACCATACAGATGCGCCCAAAACAGCACAGAACAATTCCAGAAAGAAATCAGTACTGCCTAAATTCAAATACTTTTAGATGCCTTTCTGGACACCACATGTGTTCAAAGTATACAAGACTCAATCTGGCAGTAAAACATCTAAATGTGTTCTTAGAAAAGACACCAGCAAAACCAACATTAAAAAAAAAGGGTGCATCAAAAACCAAACCTAAAAAAAGATAATTGGTCTTGGCAATTGGTCAATTTTGGACAAGTGGAATAAACTTAAAAAAGAGATCAGGAAGAACTGGAAATACAAAATTGGAACATTTGGACAAACCATTTCCAAACTCTCTTCCAGACAGTAGAATCAAATGCAAATCGTCAACAAAATCCTATAAAGCAAAAACTGGAGGTGCTACAATTGGCTGATCAAAACCCATTAGACTTCTCAATTACTGAGCAGAAACTTCAGGAGAAAATTAACAAACTAAAATCAAAGAAGGCATGTGGGCCTGACAGTGTACTCAATAAATTGATAAACTTTTCAAGGTCTAAATTTCATTTGGCTATTCTAAAACTGTTTAACCTGAATGGAGGTTTTTTCCCTGAAATCTGAAACCAAGGATTAATAGCACCAATCTTTAAATCCGGAGATAAATTCGACACTAAGAATTACAGAGGCATCTGTGTGAACAGTAACCTAGGGAAGATAATGTGTAGTGTAGCATTTTAAATTCTAGATTTCTGAAATTCCTTACTAAACACAATATCCTGAGTAAAAGACAAATTGGACTTTAGCCAAATTACCACACCATTGCCTATATTTACCCCCTATATTATTATAATTATTATTATTGTTTATTGGTAATAGGAGTTGTTGTAGTTATATTATTGTTGTACTTACTATCATTGCTAGCAGTAATTTCTTCACTAAAGCTTTGGCACAATTGAATTGAACTGAATGTGTGTGTGTGTGTGTGTGTTCTCATAAAAAGTCCTCAAGTGTCCAGAACAACCTCTCAATCCCAGAACACCCTGAGCAAGAGAGACACAGAGAGAGGGAGAGGTTGAGGGAGAGGGAGAGAGAGAGAGAGAGAGAGAGAGAGAGAGAGAGAGAGAGAGAGAGAGAGAGAGAGAGAGAAAGAAAGGGAAGAGAGAAAATGGGGAGACAAATGAAGGGAGAGGGACAGAGAGGGAGAATGAAAGATGAAGAAGAATGGAAACAGAAACCGAGAGTTGATGGGTGATATTTTGTTGAGTGAATGAGAGAGTGAACTTAAGAGACTCAGAAAGATACCCGAAAGAGAAAAAGCAGGATTAGATGTGGGAGTCTATTGGATGATGGATGACGAGTAAGTGCAGTGGAGTCTGACACAGCTGGAAACAGCCCTCAAGCTCCATCCATTCCAACTCCAAACTTGGACAAATGTGGTCAAAATTGGAAAAAGATCTTAAGGCATTCTTGGCAACTTGCTTGTCGTAAATAGGAGCATTATTCCTGCTGTCATGGAAGCAAACTGCAACACTGCATGAATTCCATGCCTGTTAGTCTGGCTGAGATTGCTTCTAGTAGCAAGG
This sequence comes from Electrophorus electricus, assembly GCF_041902795.1. Classification (NCBI taxonomy): domain Eukaryota; kingdom Metazoa; phylum Chordata; class Actinopteri; order Gymnotiformes; family Gymnotidae; genus Electrophorus; species Electrophorus electricus. The sequence goes on from NC_137511.1 coordinate 24,387,931, forward strand.
AACCATTTATAAAAGTCTTACTGAACCCACTGACAAACAGGGCTACCAAGGTCTGCACAAGGGCAGGTATGAGGAATCATTTTGGGAACACAAACTTTATAATAGGAACTAGAATAGATAAGACTTTTGGAAGATCTGGCAACCCAAAACAAACTTTGATGTTTGTACCAGTGTGACAGTAATCCCCCCAGCTACTTGTACATCTGCATATCTTCCAGTCAACCTTTCAAAGAAAGAAAGTGAGGGATAAATATTATGCTGAATTTCCAAAACACTTATATTTGTCATGTTGTGAATACGATGTTACTTCTGTGCTTGGTGGAATAGAAGGTAACATGCCTGCATACAGGATATTAAAGTAAAGGGCTTGTGCGTGTGTGTGGCTGTCTGTGTGTGGCTGTGTGTGTGTGTGTGTGTGTGTGTGTGTGTGTGTGTGTGTGTGTGTGTGTGTGTGTGTGTGTGTGTGTGTGTGTGCGTGTGGCCATGTGTCTGTCTGTGTGTGTGTGTGCCCATGCCTAAAGTGTGACATTGACCATATGTACAGTGTTTATATCATCATACAGTAACAGTGATGAAAGCCAGTGTGTGTCACAGGGTGTCGACAAGTGAAAGATCCATTATGAAGAAGTTGGAGAAAAATCTGTTATTGCTTATTACAGCCTATTATATATAGATTGCAGGCAGTAATTATGGAAGAATAAGAGGATGAAGGAGTCCAACAGACAAGTAAAAGAACCCTTATAAAGAAGTTGGGGGAAAAGGAAGAGAACGGGGCAGTACAGCGCTGCCTATACATGAAGTCTCAGTGAGAGAGAATGAAGCCCAACTCAGTGTCCTGATGTTCAGTGCTTACGACTCAAACACAGGCTATTATCTTAGCCTGGTGAGGCTAATTCACTATAATAACTATAAAGCCCTGAAATTCATTTGTATTCTAAAATTTGTGAAATATTTTTCATAAAACATGTATGTGAAATTAACTAACTGTGCCTCTGAGTATTTCGTTCAGTTCTACATATAAGTGCCTTCACTGTCACGTGGTATTATGACATCACAGTCTAGCCCTATGACGTCACTATGTGTGTAATAAAACTAAATATAAATCTATGAATATAAATCTATAAATAGGGGTCATTTTGCAAGATGGTCATTAAAGAAGTTGTGAAGCGTTCATGCACTTTGGAGCGTGTCTGATCTGAGGCAGGAACTTTCCCAAAGGTGAGTACACATAAATGAAGACAGACTGCTTGGAAATGTCTTGGCCTCGGACTAAAAGACATTTTGTGAAAGAGTCCAAGCGCTAAAAATCAGATTGTAGAAGAGGGAAAAGACCATGGCTGGATAAACTTGGTCATTGTCTAATTCTAACTCTCTCTCCAGCTAGCGGAAATTAGCCAGACTGTCATTAGCGATCCAGGTAGATGTACCACATGCATAAATAAACGCCAAAGAGTCAAGCTTATTTGAAGTCGTTTCGAGTAGGCTGTGTTGTTGTTGACTTAATTATGGATAAGCCGTTCACCCGGTGAGCTCGAGATTACAAGCCAAAAACCGACACGTCCACGTGCTAAAAACAAACCACGCGACTCTTGTGATCGTACGCGAACTTCCCGATTCGCACACTGCTGATGTGAGATTTTAGCACCGATCACAACCTGAGTTTCTCCTAAGAGCGGCATAAATGTTGGCCTATGTGGGAGCAGGTGTAAGTTGAGGTTTCAGAGCTCCCTTTTCAGTGGGAACAGAGTTAAACTCTCCAACAGCAGGTGCGGTGATGGCGACATCATATCAGCTTTACATGTTCAGCTAGAATAAAGCAACGTGAGGCCTGATTCAGAGACTCGGGAGCACATTAGTCACGTAACTGTTGTTAAGCAGCTTTGTTTAGAACTCAGAATGGTTTATATGAACAATATAATTTGTTTATATGAGAGATGCAATTAGTATTAGTGCAGGTTGCTTAGCAATGGTCATACGTTCCAAGTTTTAAACGAGCGCATGCATCGCTACTGGTCTTGGTGCAACAGGCTTAAACCTCTCTATGAAAAATGGTATCAGTTTCCGCCAGTTTGGCAGTTAATCCCAGTTGGTGCACCAGCCCTGGGGACGAGCATGAGGACCGGGCAGCCATTCAATTCAGCTGGCTCTCAAAGTCACGTCCTTGTGCACGAGCGTTTACTGAAAAGAAATCAAGTCGGACTGAAAGGTTCACGGAAGGTTTTACGGCCACATTTCTTAAGTCTGTCATGCACCATGTCACCCCCTCCACTCCGGATGGACATGCCAGTGCCTGCAGATCTAACTACACCTGCTACTTGGTACCTTCATTAACGCACGTGTATAAAACCTCCTGGTCTGTGTTCCAGTTGCGAAGTCTCTTTCTGCACAGCGAGCGTGTCTGAACCTTGTTTACACTTTATGGCTTGTTTTCTTCTTTCAACCTATGCCTGATATTATGGTTCCCGCCTTTGCACCTGTAGTGGTTTGTATTGTTTAATCCAGTCTTTACTTTGTTCAATAAAGCCTTAAATTCCTTTTTATCTGTGTAACGATGAACGGTTGGAAGGTGAACGCACACGTGGAGAAGCGCAAGATTTATTAAGGGCTGATGCAGAATCATAATCACTACACCAGCCCAATGCCATAGAATACATGATACAAAGAGGCTGAGAGTACATGCTGAACAAAAGTAAACAACACAGATGAAGACAAAGTGGAAGGAGGCTAAAACAATAACACAAGCAATGACAAGAACACTTAACTAATACTGGCAATAGAAAACATGAGGCTTGGACTACGAACAGAGGCTGGGAATAATAATGAGCAGCAAATGAACAGTGCACAACACAGGGATTTCCAATGCTGTGCCCCATTATCTGAAAATGACCTTTGTGGTTTCCCTTGTTCCACAGGTTTTATTTGAACTGAAGTTTATGTGGAGTTTTGATGCAGTTATGAGTTGCATGCTGATAGTGATGGTTCAGTGTCTTCTGGCATGGACTACTATGTTTGCATTGCAAATCATTGGTGGTATCCTTTCACTGCTAGAAAAATTCGTAAGTGCTGTTAAAATCGTAAGTATAAATGAACGTTTGTGCATTAAGCATAATATTTTTTAAGCTTATTGCAGTATTTTCCCCAGGATAGCTTTTTAGCCTAATGGCAATGGAGATAATGTTATTTAGCCTTTAATGAAGCTTTATTGAAGCTAATAATTTATTTTAGTAAGTTGTCAAACATTGTTGTGACATTTTAAGAAAAAAGTCGCACACTCGATGTATATTGTCTGACGACTTTTTTTCGGTCTGAAAAGGAGAGGTTTTTTTTACACCTAGTGGAAACTATTGTGCAGTTCCTGAGTAATTGTAGCTCCTATACATTTCGAAGAACAATGTGTTGTTGATGCTGTAAAATTGCTGTTCTGTGCATCTTGGTGTATGTGTGTTTATGCATGTATGTAAAAAGAATGCTAAATATTATGCACTTTTTTCATAGTGGGAAAGAGTCAAGTCCAGTTTCGCCACAGTGTTTCCACAACTACAGCGCACCGGGACTCCCTCATCCATCCTCCAAAAGCCTGGCAAGGCTGTACTTAATGAGCCTTCCTGCCTCCTGCTACCTGTGGGCACGGAAACCTCCGATCGCAGCTCTGACGTTGTGCGGAGTTGGCATACAAAGTTTGCATCTAGTAAGGAAAGCTTGCATGATAGATCACTGCTGCCAGAGGTGAAGTATATGACTGCCAAGACAGGCAGAGCCCGCACACTGATTGAGAGTGATGCGGCAGCTGATTTTGCAGTTGTGAGTAAATGTGTCATAAGCTATTTTCATACAGTAGTCATTTTATGCATAATCTCTACTATACGTTTTCTGTTTTTCTGTCTGGAGTTGGCATTCTCAAACCATCCCATGCTTAATGCCATGGTAAACAGAATGAAGTAATTTTAATCAATGTCTGAATACATGTTAGAAAGTGTTATTATAATAGGAGGGGCTCATTGTTTGCTGTGGCTAAGATATGTCCACTCATAAGGCAGTGTCTTGTTGTTTTCATTCCTTCAGAGAGACTGGATTTCCCACGTTAAGATGAGAGTGGATGAATTGGAGGCAATAATTCTGATGGAAGAAGAGTATGAAGGAGTCCATCAGACAAGAAAAGGAACAATTAAAAAGAACTTGGAGAATGTGGAGCTCAAAGATGAACTGAAGTCCCTGAAAGCTCAGCTGGAGAAAGTAGGAACACCAAAATGCAACCTTCAGTTCCACTGCAGTCACATACAGTCAATGTCATACTATGGACAGAGGGTGATTTTAGACAGAAATAAGGAGATGTCTTATGCCTACAGCACAACTTCACAACTCGACGAGCAATGTGGTGTTGGTCGTGTCAGATTGCTGGTCTGTGTGTTAGTGTTTTTGCGCATGTGTGTAATAAGAATGCTAAATATTATGCACTTTTTCCACAGTGGGAAAGAATCAGGTTTAATTTCCCTGGAGTGGTTACAACGCTGCATCCCACCAGGACTCCCCCATCCATCCTCCAAGGCAGGGCTGCTCTTAATTGCCCCCTGCGACCTGCAGCCACGGAAACCCCCAAGCGCCCCATTGCTGTTGCCCGGAGGCAGCACAAAAAATTTGTGTCTAGTACATACGTCCCGTATTGCAGAACACGGCTGACAGTCATTATGGAGGAGGATGAAAGAGTGACAGTGATTATGGAGGAAGAAGAGGATGAAAAAGTTCAGCAGACATGTGAAGGAACCTATAAAAGGAAGTGGTGGAAAAATCTATGGAATGTCCTGATAAGGACTAAGAAATCTGAAAGGAAAAACAGCTGCAAAGGAAAATTAAGCACCATATTAAACAGGAAAAGGAATGGAAGAAAAGACAAAAGCGCCGGGAGAGGGAGCGTAGACTGTGCAGAATGATGGAGATGTTGAGGCTGAAAGGCTTCCAGAAAGAGCAGAAGCAGCAAACCAAAGGAAAACATAAATCAAAATGTAAGGGAAAAAGATTTCTGCAGCGATTGTGGCTCTCTCTGAAAAGAAGATGAGGGCGCATTGGACTGGAAAAATATACAAAAAGTACCACTTTTGTAATAGACCGTAAACCCAAAACTAATAAAATTAATAATGAATCTGAGAAGGCTTGATGTTACAAAGAACACATGTTAACAGTGAAAGCAAGTCCATTCACAGCCACTTATGAAGAACATGTTTTCCTCAACACACAATCAGCTTCTTTAACAATGAAGTGATGGGAATCAGGAATCAGTTCCAAATTGTCCAATCCATCGGAATGATATGCCTCCGAGATGATCAGTTTTTAGAAATGCGAGGACGTTTTTCTGACAGTTGAGCATTGCAAAAATCTTGAACGTCACGATGTCAAACCATGTCTGCGCTGGACGTTGGACTTTCCTCTGGTTCCATGCATGATACTTACATCAGTTTATTCTCAACAGACACAGAGCAAGAGACACTGAGACAGAGTGATGAAGAGGAGGAAGACTATGCTCAGATCATTATTATCATCATGTGGCATGGATTATAATATGAAGCTTCAATAAAGTCATTAAACTAAACCTGATGATGGGTTATTAATTAATTACAAAAAGATGTATTTGTCTAACTTACTGTGATGTTTTAGCAAAAACAAACATGCTAACTCGATGTACAGTGACTGATGGCTTTGTGAGCATTTAGAGAGGTTTTTGGACACTGTGGACATGTCTAGGACATCTAGTGGAAAACAGTGTGTAGCTACTTAAGTCATTTCATGTATATACTCAAAAGTGTTGAATTTATTTATTTAGCCAAGTGAATCAGGAAATGTAGAGCATGATTGAAAATGAATCTCCAGCATCAAAAGACACATTATACACTCCAAAAATCAAAGGCATTTTTGTTTTTTGACATTTTCTTTTGTATTACATGAGCTCAAATGGAACCTAAATGATGGAAAAATAAGCCAGGATGGGAATGGATATCCTGCCCCAGTGTCTGCTTCAGTTTGAATCCTGAATGGTAATTGTGCTATGTGCACAATTTCAGATAACTAGTGTTACCCAAGCGAACAAGTACAAAGCCTTCAAAAATCAGCTTGGAGGGGCATAGCCAAATTATTAATTAATTACAAAAAGTTGCATTTGTCTTTATTTTACTGTTTGATTTTTGTTTAAAAGCTATTTTGATGACTTAATCATTTTTGAAGGAACTTTGCCTTTGTGATGGTTTTTGCTGAGTATATACACTTTTTTGCCAGGTGATCAAAATTAACTATAAAATATTTTTATATATATAAATTTCAGTGGAATGGAAGAATATCATTATTTAAGATCAATAATTAATGGTGGAATGTTTTAGAAAATATTAACAATTAAGAAATCCTCTAGGTGACACACAAGTCACACTTCCCCCATTTACTGTGCATATAGCCAGCGGTTATTTTTAACATCCAGTGAAGAGGATGAACACTAGAATACAAATGTTAATGGTGAGGTCAAATCCCAGCTCAGCATTGTGTTGATCGTGTGGGGTGAGGCCTGTCATAAATGCTTTTGACCCGTTTCAGTCTAATAGCTCTGAAGGGCACAGATCTGCATAATCCATCTCAGTTGGGGAGTCTGAAAATTACATGGTTAATAAACTTTTTTTTTAATATCGTAAAGTTTGATCCCTCTAACTACTTTTCCTATTGTACACTCAGTATTAGCAGGTTTTATAATTTTAATATCCAGTGCTTTATCCTTATGTTTTTACTGTTTTATAACTTGACATCGACACTGGGCACCAAAATCTCTCCCAGGTGTTTTATCAAACTATTGATCCACAATGTGCTAGTGACTTGATTCATCTATGTAGAAAAATCAAGAGCAACTGTGGGTGTAGGATTCACTGTTTTCATTCCTAAAAAGGGTGCCAAGTCACCGGTTTGTCTGCAATGCGCTAAGAATAGGAATACTCCCTGTCAGGGAATCAAGCCAAGGATTACCACCTGAAAAGCAAAGATACTATCCACTATACTAACAAGGACAGGTGCATGTGGGTTAAAAGAAACTGACTGAGATGTACTCATCCCACACACAGGTTTTGAAGTATTTTGGATCAGTGTGCCTACAACAGAAAGGTTTTTAAACACATTCTGGTGATGTTGACCCAGTCGTCATTCTTCTCTTTTAACAATGTCGGTGTGCTGGCTTATGATTTGTATTTCTTTTCGAATTCTTGTAAAAATGCAAAATATTCAAATCATTTTGGCTATCCCTGTGTGATAAACACGAGATTGGTCTACACTATGAGTTATGTCATATGCAGCATTTTTATCAAATTTGGCTTTGACTCTGTTTGCAATATGTCTGATTATTCTATTGCAAATTAATGTCCTGAGCTGCACTCTCTTGTCAACATTCAACTTAGGTCAAGCGATATCCTGCACTACTTTATTTCCAATGTGCAAGTTTCATCTTTGTTGACTTGCATTTCTGCCCACCTGTACTAACAGCATGCCAGTGAAAACTTTACATGACACCTATATCAGCTAGGTGTGATTTTTTAAAAACAAAAGCAGTGTTCATGCAAAATTGGTGAGCCACCTTGAGCCGTCCCACGTTTTCACGTGGAAGACCTTGGAGGCCACATTAGTGTAGTAGGTAGTGCATCAGTCTAATACTCTGACAAGCTTCTGAGCACCTGTTTATCTGGAATTGACATTAGCTTGCTAAAATAGTGAGCAGACCATTCGGGAGAGTCCTTTCTTTGAATTTGCATATCAGGCCATTTGCAACCCTGAATCAATGACACATGGGGACTAATAATTGAGCTTGAAGAAGTCGAAGGACATAACCCACAAGTGCCCAAAGTATGCAACAGTTGCAATGGCCGAGAGGTTAAGGCGTTGGACTTGAAATCCAATGGGGAATCCCCGCGCAGGTTCGACTCCTGCTTGCAGCGTAAGGAGATGACGTGTTTCTGTTCTAATTCCTTTACTGGAAGAATGAGTATACGGTGTCCTCTAGGTCTCCTTTCGCATATACTTGCCATGCCATTTGCAACTTTGTGCCAGGGAAACTGTAGGAGTCCTAGGAATTGATGCAGAAATAGCTGCTTTGTCCATAAGTTGTGATGGCCCAGGAATTAAGGTGTTGGTGTGGAACTCCAATGTAGTCTCTTGCAGAATAGAGAATTCAGTTGCTTATTTGAAGTAATTTCTGCTGAGACATCATGCCACCAGTGGGGAGAGCTTGCACTCCCAGACCCTTTCCTGAATGATCTACCTGCCACATAGCAGTGTCTTGTTTCATGAAGTTGAGAAAGCACATCCTTCTTACCTCCGTGATGTCAAGGGCATGTAAAAACTCTTCAACTATTGGACATTCATCTTAGCTCAGTGAAAATTCTGGAAGACTATTTCTAAAATGCAAATTGCAGTGGTGTTTGTCTATGCTTCTCTTTCATGTCTTGTACCAGCATTCCAGGGACAGATCCGTCTTTTGTCTTTAACTATAACTATAACACTTTAGCTATTACACTGTTCACTCCAGTGCCCACCCACCACAAGTCACTAACAAGATGATGTACTTGCAAGTAACAGCAGTAGTAGCAGCAGCATGACTCGTCTTCAATCTTTCAAAGTTCACACGTGTTACCTTGCTGCTGCGCTCCCTTCGTTTGCTTCCAGTAGCTGCACACATCAGATTTAAAATCTTGATGCTCCCCTACAAAGCCAAAAATTGGCCAGCCCCTTGATACAGGGAGTCAATGGTCAAAGCCCGATTCGTACCTCGAGTGCTTCGAACCTCAAGTATGGCTCGGCTTGAAATTCCATGCTCCAAGTCTCATGGAAGAGGATCATTGAGACTCTTTTCTGTCCTGGCTCACAGATGATGAAATGAACTTCCACTTGCTGTCCTGACAGCAGAGTTGCTTGCAGTCTTCAAACACAGATTAAAGATCCATCTATTCATGGAATATTTAAATGACAAATGACCCTGCTCCTATATTGACTAAGTAAATTAGCACTTATTGTAGGGTATTATTTATTATACTGATGTTGTCTAACAAACTTTAGTACTTATTGTTTATTGCACTTATCATTGTTTAAGATAGACCTTATGCATTTTGTACTTCTTGGCAACAGCAGTGATCCCTCTATTTCTACAGTATTCTAGATCATTGGTATATTGGACTCTAACCTACTGTAATGGCTAGGGTGCATTCTATGAGTAAATGACAAAGCACTTTTGTAAGTTGCACTGGATAAGAGTGTCTGCTAAATGCCATAAATATAAATGTGAATGTAACAAGTACACCTCAAGACTTGACACTCAAGTCCCGAGACAAGTCAAGAGAGAAAATGTACAATCCAAAGTCAAGATGGACAGTTATCAAGCACTACCCTTCAAGTCATTGTGCTTCGTCCATGTAGAAAATTCTAATCTAATCTACTTTAATGATGACTGGCATATGTTTATTTAAAGATACTGACTGAGATTTACTCCTTCACAGGTTTTGAAATATTCTGGATCAGTTTGCCTGCAACAAAAAGTTTTTTAAACATATTCTGGTGATGTTGACCCAGTCTTCATTCTCCTCTTTTAACATTGTCGGTGTGCTTTTTACAATGTCGGTGTATTTCTTTTCAAATTCTTGTACAAATGCAAAATACGGCATATACCTGTGTGTCACGTAGACTACATTGCTGTGTGAGGCACAGAAAGGTTCATTTGCACTTGGCTCACTCCTTTTGGAAGTTTGACTGTGTTATGATACAAATTTGCTCAGATTATTGGCCAGATTTGGGCATCATTCACTTTTTCATGTGGGTCAGAGCTCAGTTCTTTATGTGGCCAACATCATGGGTATAGGAAAATTGCAAACTGGGTTAGATCTTATTTTCAGCATAATTCTTGCAGATCCACTGTGCATGAAAGAAAATTGTGCACTTCTGAAAAGGTAGTAGGATGGTAAAATACTCTTAAATGTCTACTTGGTTCAATATTTATCACTACTTGAAGCTTTATAAAATACACAAATCAAATTGTTATCAGATCACTTCAGTAGATTCTGGAAGTTCACGTACTCTTCTACCCATGATGTGATTTGCAGTCATTTCTACTGTAGAAATTTGGAGTAATGGGATGGAAAAATCCTCTTAAATGTCTATTCCTTACACTATATACACACACTCATGCTCTTGAATACACATACACATGTGCAAATTAGTTAATTCACATCTTAAGGTTCTTGTCACAGAATCAAAATCAGAGTGAAAGACAAGTTAGAGAAAATGTCTGTTTGAGAATATGCTATTTCAATGGGGAAGTTCATTAATTGTAGGGGAACGTTCTGGAAATGAATGTATAGTCTATGCTGTCCTCATCTTAGTCAAGGCTGGTCAAGCTGCTGCAAGGCTGAGTGGAATCTTGGTCTGCATCTGAGTGTGTTTCAGTGCTTGGACTGAAATAGTTTACTCAAAGTGCTGAACCTTTTGGGCGGATCAGAAAAGTGCTGCTCATGTCTTGTAATCCCCAGCATGAGGGTCTCCAAGCATCTCTCACACCTTGGGTGAGGCGTCCTTGTGTAGGTATTGATAGGCTTTTTTGCCACAGTTGTCACGTATGTTGCAGTTGGCACCATAACCACGCACCAGAACACTCAGGACTGATTCGGGCCTGTGAATAGCAGCAATGTGTAGTGGGGTGTAGCCATCGTAGCTCTTGGTGTTTACGTCAACCCCTGGCCCATCTTGCCGTGAAAGAAGAAGGATCTTGTGCATCATTTCACTGTTTCCTTGTTTAGCAGCACAGTGAAGTGCTGTGAAACCAGACATGAAGTTTCTCCTCTCTGCCAGCTTGATGTGCTGGAGCAGAAGCTGCCAGATTTGATCCTGCTGTCCTGCTGCACACTTCACAAGCCACTCGTGTTCTCTTGGCCCTAGAGGGAAGATGGCTGATTGCTTTGCATCCAAACCTGGTTTGGTGTCTTTGATGACCCTTTTCAGGGCTGGTGAAGCAGGTGCCACACAGTGCCACCGCTTGGTCATGGCTGATCTGTACAGGTCATATCCATCGTTCACTTCACTCAGACATGCTGCCGCAGTCCTTTCAGTGGGTTCCTGGGCCATCTTCAAATCTGCCAGAGCAAGTATCATTACTGCTGGATATATATAGAAGATGTATTGTATGTACTACATACAGCCTGACACAAGCCATCTACAGAGCCAAAGCATATTTGATTGTACCAATTTACTTTGGATTCTGTGTACTTGAGTGCCAAATATTTCCATGCTATTTCTCATCCTTCTCACTCTCATTCTTGGAGAACACTTTTCAACATATTCAACATATGATGTTGAAATGTTTTTAGTGTAGGACTTTGGAGTCATGGGATAGCAAAATCCTCTTAAATGTCTATTCGGTTCACTGTATATCACGACTTGAATACACAAATCAAACCGCTATCAGATCCCTGTAGGAGATTCTTGAAGTAAACGTCCTCTTGTACCCATGGCATGATTTATAGTCATTTTTACTGTAGGAATTCGGAGTAATGGGCTACCAAACTCCAGGTTCATATATTCAATATTGGAAGCTCTATAAAATAAACAAATCAAATTGTTCAAGGACCACCCCCCACAGCAGCCTGACTATACCTTCAGATCATCACCTCTTTACCAGGACCATGCCCCACAGCAGCCAGACCACACCCCACATCAGCGCCTCTGTACCAGAACCATGCCCAACATCAGCCTGGCCACACCCCCAGATCATCAAATCTGTACCAGGACCATGCCCCACAGTGCTGAATCCACCAAAACACCACCAAATTCTATTGAGATGTGTGACATCAAACAAATATTGTAATGGATTTCTACAAAAAACTTATTTAATAGAATACAAACAAATTATCTGGTATAAATAACAATTATTTTTGCCCCTACAGAAAAAAAACATGATAATGTAATCAACAAAAATGGAAAAGAACTTCTGCAGCTCTGTCAAAGTCTGGGTCTGTACGTCGTCAATGGTAGGACACGGGGGGACTCCTTAAGAAGATACATTTTGTGCTCACCTCTTGGGAATAGTATGGTAGATTATGTAATAACAAATTTAGACCATTTCTCTCTCAGTGCATTCATTGCTAAACCACAAACCCCTCTGTCTGATCACAGCCAGATTGCTGTGTTCATGAATAGGACAGAGACTAACACTGCACACGCACAGCCCAGTAAGCTGTACAACACTAGGTGACCATACAGATGGGCCCAAAACAGCACAGAACAATTCCAGAAAGAAATCAGTACTGCCTAAATTCAAATACTTTTAGATGCCTTTCTGGACACCACATGTGTTCAAAGTATACAAGACTCAATCTGGCAGTAAAACATCTAAATGTGTTCTTAGAAAAGACACCAGCAAAACCAACATTAAAACAAAAGGGTGCATCAAAAACCAAACCTAAAAAAAGATAATTGGTCAATTTTGGACAAGTGGAATAAACTTAAAAAAGAGACCAGGAAGAACTGGAAATACAAAATTGGAACATTTGGATAAACAATTTCCAAACTCTCTTCCAGACAGTAGAATCAAATGCAAATCTTCAACAAAATCCTATAAAGCAAAAACTGGAGGTGCTACAATTGGCTGATCAAAACCCATTAGACTTCTCAATTACTGAGCAGAAACTTCAGGAGAAAATTAACAAACTAAAATCAAAGAAGGCATGTGGGCCTGGCAGTGTACTAAATAAAATGATAAACTTTTCAAGCTCTAAATTTCATTTGGCTATTCTAAAACTGTTTAACCTGAATGGAGTTTTTTTCCCTGAAATCTGAAACCAAGGATTAATAGCACCAATCTTTAAATCCGGAGATAAATTCGACACTAAGAATTACAGAGGCATCTGTGTGAACAGTAACCTGGGGAAGATAATGTGTAGTGTAGCATTTTAAATTCTAGATTTCTGAAATTCCTTACTAAACACAATATCCTGAGTAAAAGACAAATTGAATTTCTGCCAAATTACCACACCATTGCCTATATTTACCCCCTATATTATTATAATTATTATTATTGTTTATTGGTAATAGGAGTTGTTGTAGTTATATTATTGTTGTACTTACTATCATTGTTAGCAGTAATTTCTTCACTAAAGCTTTGGCACAATTGACTTGAACTGAATGTGTGTGTGTGTGTGTGTGTGTGTGTGTGTGTGTTCTCATAAAAAGTCCTCAAGTGTCCAGAACAACCTCTCAATCCCAGATCACCCTGAGCAAGAGAGAGAGAGAGAGAGAGAGAGAGAGAGAGAGAAAGGGAATATAGAAAATGGGGAGACAAATGGAGAAAGAGGGAGAGAGAGGGAGAATGAAAGATGAAGAAGAATGTAAACAGAAACCAAGAGTTGATGGCTGATATTTTGTTGGGTGAATGAGAGAGTGAACAAAAGAGACTCAGAAAGATACCTGAAAAAGAAAAAGCAGGAGTAGATGTAGAAGTCTATTGGATGATGGATGACGAGGAAGAGCAGTGGAGTCTGACACGGCTGGAAACAGCCCTCAAGCTCCATCCACTCCAACTCCAACCTCGGACAAATGTGGGCAAAGTTGGAAAAAGACCTCAAGGCATGCTTGGCAACTTGCCTGTCTGAAATTGGAGCAGTACTCCTGCTGTCATGGAAGCAAACTGTAACACTGCATGAATTCCATGCCTGTTAGTCTGGCTGAGATTGCTTCTAGTAGCAAGGAACCATTTATAAAAGTCTTACTGAACCCACTGACAAGCAGCGCTACCAAGGTCTGCACAAGGGTAGGTATGAGGGATCATTTTGGGAATACACACTTTATAATAGGTACTAGAATAGATAAGAAATTTGGAAGATCTGGCAACCCAAAACAAACTTTGAGAGCTGGTCTACCAGTGTGACAGTAATCCCCTCTGCTACTTGTACATCTGCATATCTTCCAGTCTACCTTTCAACGAATTAAAGTAAGGGATAAATATTATGCTGAATTTCCAAAGCACTTATATTTGTCATGTTGTGAATACGATGTTACTTCTGTGCTTGGTGGAATAGAAGGTAACATGCCTGCATACAGGATATTAAAGTAAAGGGCTTGTGCGTGTGTGTGAGTGAGTGAGTGTGTGTCTGTCCGTGTGTGTGTGCCCATGCCTAAACTGTGACATTGACCATATGTACAGTGTTTATATCATACAGTAATAGTGATGAAAGCCAGTGTGTGTCACAAGGTGTCGGCAAGTGAAAGATCCATTATGAAGAAGTTGGAGAAAAGTCTGTTATTGCTTATTACAGCCTATTATATATAGATTGCTGGCAGTAATTATGGAAGAAGAAGAGGATGAAGGAGTCCAGTAGACAAGTAAAAAAACCCTTTATTAAGAAGTTGGACTTCTCTTTTAAAAAACAAAAAAACAAAAACAAATCTCACCTGTCCTTCTAATAATCTGCTTTTCTCCTGGTCAGTAGTCTGGAAGCTCTCTGTACCAGGATCTTAAGATTCCTCAGAAAAGTTCTAAACCTTTATGCTTTTAAACAGTCTTGCACCACTCTGCACCCATCACAGAGACATTCAAATTCTACTATTATATATCACAGATCACCTTATGAAAGTACAGAGAATTACTTGGCTTTTCTTTGACCCGAAAACATTTTAAAATCTTGTAATGTCACCTAGTGTTTGAAGCTAAATAATGCAACAGGCAGACATACACCATCTGACATTAATGCGTTGTCAGGCTGGTTGGCAGTTTTTATCCAGCTTATTCAACATGCCTAAAGCAGAACAAGAGAACATTTTAAAAGAATATCTTATAAAAGAATTTAGTAGTTAAAATGTTAACATTAAAAAACTTATTTTTTAGCATGCAGGAAACTAAAGGGCTGAGTGTGTATGCCCATGCCTAAACTGTAACTTTGAACATATGTAGTGTTTATCATACAGTAAGACTGATGAAAGCCAGTATTTGTCATGCTGTGATGTCAGTGTGATGTCAGTGTTGTGGCCATGTGCTTCAAACAGTGTCACCAATGTCTCAGGCTTTTGTTGTTCTACCTCACTGAGCATTTTTTGTTCTAGCTGCAAGCTAACGGTGCTTTAACCTACCTATGTTTTAGTTATCTTAAAATAATTGAGGTACATCGCTAGAGGGTGCTGTTAATTTTTATACCCACAGCTTTCTTTTATTTATATATTTTATTATGGAAGAAGTTGTAACATTTACTGGGAGGTGCATGGCAGAGCAAGACATACCTGCTGTGGGCTTGTTTGCTGACCCCTCAGTGAAATTAAACGTGGTTGCTGAAGTTGTTATCGTGTGGAAAATAAAAGGAAACCCCCTTCATCCACAACCTGGTGTGCATCGTTGAGTGGGACGGAACTCACTAGCTACTATTTTACAATCCTAATCAACCTCATGATATACTGTATAATATAACTCTAGTTTCCAGCTAAATACTTACAATTAGATCATTTATTTTAAATCACATACTTTCAAATAAAACAATAAAGCATTCTGGTACTTATTTTTCTAATTACTGAGATATTCAAGCCTGGATAACTGTTGTCAGATATTCAAACTTCAGTGTTAGACAGCAAACATTCAGTTGGCTGAGGTTGTCCTGCAAATTACAAATGTTGTAGGCTTACATTACCTCATATGCAATCACAGCTTTATCAAATGAAAATGGAAAAAAGAAAGAAAAAATGATGTATTTTGGATAGCAAGTCCACACGTGAAGTACAGACTGCATGGATGAATAAGTCCAAACTCTTGGCATGCGTTCTGCTTGATGCAGTGCGTGCGGGAAAACTGCTATTGGCACGTCCCTCATTTTTGAAGCGATTAAGATTGCTGTTCTAAGACAGTCGTCTCTGTTTTTGACATCTTTTACATCCTATAAATGGGGACTGCTCCATATTTTGTGCGATTATTTAAATTTGGATCTTAAAAACATTTTCCTTTTTGCGGGTTTTGATTTAGGGTTACAGGTACAGCATCATTTTGTCTTGGCTACTCATCCGTCAGATAAAAATAAATAGCCCATTAAATGAATAGCAAAGACCCAGTGTTGTGCAGTGAGCCCAGTCAACCAAACCCTCTTTGAGAAACAGAAAACCCTAAGTTTCTTTCAACTCTAAGCCAACTGGGTTTTCAATAAACCCACATTCTGAAACAGACCCCAGGGTGTACATTTTTATATCTAAGTGTTCACTGACCTTTTCTGGCCAACACTGTGGATGTTTACTCAATGTGCTTAAAAGCAGACATGATCAGAAAACTGTACAGCTGTAAAAGAGTGATGAGAAAACCAGCAGACAGAAGTGAACGTAGTAAGACGGGAAACACAAGGAAAGACCATTTAAATGTTGCTGGTGTATTATACACAAACACACACACACACACACACACACACACACACACACACACACACACACACACACACACACACACACACACACACACACACACAATGGAGTAGCATCAAGAATAGAGTTTTGTTTATTTGTTTGCTTTTAATATCCAAAAAAGCCCATTTCACCAGATGCCATATAGAAATCATGGCACTGCTCCGTTTTCCCTCCTGTTTTTAGGAGTTTGCTAAGGTAGTGTGGGGCAAGACCATTCAGTGCTTTGTAGGTCAATAGAAGGACGTTGTAAGAGCAGGTGTCATCATCATTGGATCTGACTCCCGAGGACATTATCAGCTCTTTAGGCAGGGTGTTGGTGTCCTTCCTCATACTCATCATCACATCTTGACCATTTTGGTCAAGGCTTGACCATTTTGGTCAGAAACATTTAGTATATAGAAACATTTGTACACAGACATTTCTTGTGAATTTTCCTCTCTCCCACAAGTCTTTCTACAGAGCGTACATGCCCAAGATTAAACAGTGACACACAAGAACCTTACACCTAGTGTATATATTCAGAGGACTAAATGAATGCAACAACCAAATAAAATACAAACTGTGCTCTCTAGCCTATATTATGTTTTAGAAACATGTATTTTTAGTACTAACAAAAGGTAAATATGCATTTCATTTCATTTTCAGTTCACTGCAGTTCATTTAAAGTCTCTGAGCAATCAGTCCCATGATATAACGGGTAATTAAACATTGTCAGTTTTTCCCAATTTAAGAATGATCATTAGACAAAAACTCTATTCTGTACATTTCATTTGAACTGAACTGAAATAAGTAAACAATTAACACTGCTTGTAACAAAAGATTCAAATGATGTTAAAGATGTTGAACCTTCATGAATCTGTCCATAGCCATGAGGACATAGAGGTCCCCAGCATTGGTGGTAGGAAAAGGACCTCCATGGATGCAGTAAAGCAGAGAGACTGAAGCAGGTTCTTTACAGTGGTCACAACAACACACATACAGCTCGACATCAGAGTGCCAGCCCAGCCATCATAATGTCTGCAGCAGCCACTTCAGAGTCTTTCCTACAACAAAGTGCCCCACACCCCACATCTCCATGATACTAGTGCCCCACACCACATCTCCCTGATTCTAGTGTCCCATGCCACATGTCTCCCTGACACAAGTGCCCCAGACCACATGACTCCCTGATACTAGTGCCCCAGGCCACACATCTCCCTGATACTAGTGCCCCATGCCACACATCTCCCTGACACTAGTGCCCCAGGCCACATGACTCCCTGACACTAGTGCCCCAGGCCACATGACTCCCTGACACTAGTGCCCCAGGCCACATGACTCCCAATATCCATATCCTACGCTTGCTGATATCAGTACCACATGTCTCCCTGACAATAGTACACCATGCCACATGTCTCCCTGGTACAAGCTGTCTGCCTCACACTGTCATTCACTCTGACCCTGACCAGCACACCTACCTGTCTCCCACCAATCCCAGTCCATGTTATGTCTTTGGATTTGTGAATGTGAATTTAATTTTCTATACTCATGTCCTACACTTTTTCAATAAATTAAATTCCCTCTCAAAGAAACCTCTCTATATATTTCCAAAATGTCAGATGACAAAATCTTTTGATGAGTGAAAACTGTTGATAAACAGTTAAAGCCATTATTTGTGCTTGTATTAATGTCAGATAATAATTTTTGAAATCATCTTCTGAGTGTGTGTCACTAGGAACAGCTGGTATATAAAAAACAAAGACTTTTAGTAGCTTTTCAGTTCATTTAAATCATTAGTTAGGTTAATCAAATTCAACCAAGAGAGAAGCAAAAACATTACCTGCACTCAGATGAGCTACGGGTCTCTCCAGGTTTGTCCTCAATTAAACCTTTATTAAAACTGTAGTCCCGTCCACTGTGCTTGGTTCAACCACTTTCGTCTGAGATCTTTCAACAATACCCAGTCGCCTGGAGCGATGTCATGCAGGTGCTTGTCTGCGGGGCTCGGCAAGACACCTTGCACCTGTTTGGATACAATGGACAGGGCACGGTGCAATGACATTCAGTACTGTACCATAGACTCAGTTAGGAGTACACTATCCGTCAGTGGAGGCTCTACACCTGTGTTGGGTGGTCTGCCGTCTCAAAGGCACTGAGCATCGTGCGCTTTTGGGGTCTGGTCCGCATCTGCCACAGGACCAATGGTAAACACTGGACCCAGTTAAGTCCCAGTTTCAGAGTACCGTTAGCCTGCTCCACCGCCGCTGCGCTAGCGGGGTGGTAACTGCAATGTTTCTTCATGTCAATACCTAGATGTTTGGTTAGTTCTATAAGGCCTTGATGTACAAACAGTGTGCCGTTGTCACTTGAGATGCGCTTTGGTAGGCCCCACCTAGGAATGATTTCCCTTAGGAACATCTTAGCTACCATTTGTGCGTCTTGCTTGGTCGTGGGAAACGCTTCTACCCACTTGCTGAACATACACACACACACACACCAGCATGTACTTCTTACCCTCTGCCTGGGTTAATTCAACAAAGTCAACCTGCCAATGTTGAAATGGTTCGATTGCTGGCGGGTGTCCCGCCACTGGGGTCTGCGTGGAGGTTCCCTTGAGGGAGTGCTGCGCACAAAACAAGACAGCTGGAACATAAATTTTGGGTAAGTCTTGTGATTCCTTGTGCAAACCAATACTTTGATATGCTGTCTAAGATTCCCCCTTTGCTCATGTGGCTACGCCCATGAGCAATTCTAATCAGGCCCTGCATGTATGATTTGGGTAGGCAAGGTTTGCCCTTGGGTGTGTATGTTCAAACGCCATCGCACACTGTGCAGTCTGGTCACCTCCACTTGGGGCATTCAGTGGCAGTGGCCCCTGATTGAAGTGCTCGTAATGTGGCTTGCGGGCTAGTAGCTGTTTCCTGCACTGCTTGCACAGCAGTTTTAGTTGCGGTTGCCTTTGCTACCTTGTCTGTGAAATTATTCCCCTTGCTAATTTGGTCTTCTGTGGTTCTGTGAGCTGCACATTTCACAACTGCAATTGTTTTAGGCAGCAAAATGGCTTCTAGCAGTGTGTTTACAAGATGGTGATGTTTAATATATTTACCTGAGCTTGTTAGGAATTGCCTATGCTTCTATATGGCTCCAAAATCATGAACAACCCGCCAAGCATATCTGGAATCAGTGTAAATATTAACAGTTTTGTCTGCAGCTAGTTTGCATGCTTCCGTTAGGGTTACTAGTTCTGCAGCTTGCGCTGAATAGGAAGACGGTAACACTTCTGTTTTGAAGTAGGAAGGAGTGTAGCTGGGTTCAGTGTTGTACACCTTTTAACAGTTATGTTAGGTATGTCTAAGAGGGTGGTGTGGTATCGCAGCCATCGCTGGGCTGACAAGTGTGACACTCTCTGGTCCTGCAGTATTCGGTGTACTGTGTGTGGGACTAAAACAGTAAGAGGGGAGTATGCCACTATATCTCTTGAGGCTAGGATGGCCTTCTCGGCAGCTGCTATTGCTCTGAGGCAAGCTGGTAGCCCTTGTGCCACCGTGTCTAATTTTGCCTAGAAGTAAGCTACTGGTCTTTGATGGGTTCTATGTTTCTGGCATAGAACCGACGTCATATAAGCACCTTTCTAATCTACCGTCTAAGGGGAAAGTTTGTTGGGATCAGAGAAACCTAGGGCGAGCAGGCATTGTAGTGCTTGTTTCAATTCTACAAACGCCTTTTCTTCCTTTGGGGTCCAGGCCAACTGCACCGCATTCCCGGCTTCGGTGGGAATGATGGCCCGTAGTGGTCCCTCCAGTTCTGCATAGGACAGAATAAACATGCGACATTAGGAACACATGCCTAAAAAAGATAACACCTGTTTCTTTGTGGTTGGCTTAGGTAGCGAAATGATAGCTTGTGCTCGGTTGTGAGACAGCCTGTGTGTATTCCCCTTAATGATATGCCCCAAGAAAGTTGCTTCGTCTTTACAGTTCTGTAATTTTGCAACTAGCTTTATGCCCTTCTGCAGCTAAATGTTTCAACAGACATAAAGTGGCTTGCTTGCACAACTCCTCTGTTGGCACCGCTAATAATAAATCATCCACGTATTGCAGCAGAGTTGTGCCTACAGGAAGGGTAAGACCTTCTAAGCTTTCTCTTAATGCTGCATTATAAATGGTTGGCAATTCACAATAGCCCTGAAAGAGGTGTGTAAACGTGTAGGGTTTTCCTTCAAAGGAAAAAGCAAACCAATACTGGCTATCTGGATGTATCGGTACACTCAGAAAAGTATTCGCCGGGTCCACAATGGTGAACCATCGACTGTCATGTGCTATTTGTGACAATATAGTGTGCGGATTTGGCACTTCAGGTGCCCTTGCTTGTACTGCTGCATTTACTGCTTGTAAGTCTTGTACAAATCTCCACTCATCACGCCCTGGTTTCTCCACAGGACATTTGGGGGTACGGACAGGTGAGGATGGGCATGGTATTATTACACCGGCATCTCGAAGGGATCGGAATACTGGCCTAATACCTTTTTTAACCTCCTTTTTTAATGGCTATTGGGGTTGTCTTGGTCTGTATACGCATGATTTGTACTGGCTCACAATTTTTGATTAATCTCACATTGTTTTTCCCATTAGCCCATAAGATATCTGGTACCTCGCTCAAATAATTATCATGCTCGGATTCCGATGCTACAAAGTTAGTCAAGGGTGCACTCTGGTGAGGTGAGGTAAGCCATTTGGAATGCATCTACTCCTGCATTATAGTAAATAGTGGATTGTTCAGTGGGTTCCCATCTGTGGAGATGACTCAGTCATCTTATCCAGGGTCCAACCTCCCGCCATTGTCTAAAAGGATTATTTCTTCCTAGTGAGACATGGGGGATGGAGTACTCAACATCATACCAACGTTTCTGTTCATCGGACAGTTCAGCATGGGCAGCTACAAAATCATTATCCCAATACAAATATTTAGTTCTAATGGTCTCTAGGTTTTCAATGACCAAAAAAAGCTTCTGCATACTGCTTATCTGGACCATCGCAAACATATGCAGTCACATGCAAACATTCCACATCCATATAATTAAATTTACCATTAGTTGCCCTTCTGACGGTTTCGATCATGTGTTCGGTTATTTTCCTTGACCCACCTTGCAACCCCCACTCATATATATATATATCCCGGCTCCCCCTCTCCCAGCAGCACCATCTGTGCACTGGCGTCACCTTCCATGAACACTAAGTCCATTTGGGGAGCTTACTAAAGTACAACTCAATTTCCACATCAAATCTACAGCCAACAGGTTGATTGGGCACACAGAGGAAATGAGGAACCCATGTCGAAACTTTTGTTCCCCCACCTGACATTGGAGAGGCGCAGACATTCTTTCATGCACCACCTTTCCACTCGCATTATGGACACCGTCCTATTAGTAATTGGTACATTGAACCCTTTGGCTTGAATTACTGAGTGCGTGACACCGATACCTACTAAAAACTTCGATTGTTTGCTGTTTACAGTTAAGATAACTTGGGGTAATGCTAGGGGTCCCTTACTTAATTGTTGAGAATACATGGAATAAAAATCTGGCACTTCCCTTTTCTGATGGGGTTAGTGGTCCCTCACAGCCATTCCGCCTCTCCTCCGCCTGTCAGTACACCTCTTCCAGATCGTTTCACGTGGCTTGTCCATCTGGGTCTGGACAGTCTCTGAAAAAATGTCCTTCTTTTCCACAGTTGTAACATCGATTTCTCCATGACATGTCTCTCCCTCCTGGAGCATCTTGCTCCCTTCCTCGTCCTCTCCCCCTGGGAGCCACTTGTTGCATCATGGTGAACATGGCTTGATCCATGTTGTCTGCTCTGTTCTTTGAATTTGAGCTTCATGATGTCTGACATAGTCTTCAGCCAGTCTGCTGAGTCTGAACGAGGTGTCAGCATCCATTTCCTGGTTAACCGCTCTGAGGGTGATGCCTTCGTTCTATGGCGTGGGCTTCATCTAAGAGACCAGTGTGTGGTCCTGCTTGAGGCAGTCCATAGGAGGGTGGACGTTCTGCTGCCACTGGATCAGGCACCACGGCTGCTGGTTTCCATTGCGATGGAGCGGAGTCGAGATCGGGATCGGCTCTGGAGGACACACACTGAGAAGTGGAGTTAGGTTCATCCCCCCTCCCAGTCTCCTTAATTTTTTTTTTTGTTTGTTTTTTTTCCTGTTATCCACATTTTAAGACTTGCTATAATATTCCCATGGTGTCTATCCCATACCTTACGCTGACCAGAATCCCCTGGTCGGTTTTCCATACGTCTAAGTATATTATTAAGCAGTTTCACACTCAAGCTCCCATTCTGATGGAACCCATAACAATGTACATATATGAGCAACCACTTTATGGCACTCTCCCTATAGGCCCTTGGCATGTCATTATGTAAGGGCTGGCTCCACTCGGACGGGATCTCATTTTATTACTCTCTCAGTGCATGCGTTGCTGTAATTTAGTCCCATTAACATATCTAATGCTCCGTTCACTCGTGGACTGATTCTGCTCCCAGCTCCGGACCTATTACGTCTCCTAGACGTCCCTAATCTCACGTCTGAGCAATAGGGGCCTCACTATCAGCTGGCTACTGATTCACTTTACTTTGCAACGTCGTAACAAAGCTATTTCAAGTACATCTGAAATATTCTTATGCTAGAGGAGAACTCCCGAACGGCCACACAGAGGGAATATAAACGTCTGCGTACTTACACAATCACTGCTCTCTCCCACTCACGGTTCTTTTTGAAGATGAGGCAGGCACCGCAAGATGAGGGAAAACACCTTCACTCTGGCGGTACTTTTCCCCAACTGGGTGTTCCTTCCCAGCTCAGACTTGCCAAGGAGCGTCTTCAGTGAAGTGTTGATTTTCCCTCCTCGGCGGTGGGGCTGCGCATCCTGCCGACAACACCAAATTGTGGTGGAAAAATGAGAGCACATCAAACACAGACAGCCTTATGCATTGAGTAGTAAAAGGTTTATTGAGTTCTGTTGCCTGTATAACAGAGAAAAAGAACTGACTCGCAGTACAAGTCCCCCTCGCCTTATACACAGAGACGAAAAGAAAGAAAAGAGAAAAAACAGCTCCTACAAGGTATCTGAACTTTATGTTTTTGTTAGCCTGAGCGCAGGTGCCGTCTTCTATCTCTACGGTTAGAACAGTCTTCTTCTATTTCTATGGGTAGAACAGCATGTGAGCCGCTGATGTGCTTGGCTCTCGCGCCTATCTACGGACTGTTATGCTGTGACTATAGAAACACAAAGCAAAGTAAAGTGAGGCAAAGTAAATTTCCACAAAAGTGTGACAGTGTAACCACTATCTGTTGTCTGTTGTCTTCCTTTATGGTGCTTGTATATACCTATATACAGTCCATTTTGTGAGACAGTTTTATGTGACAAAATATTGCCCCATCATCATCCTCATCATCATCATCGCCTCAGTGAGTGAGAGTGTGTGTGTGTGTGTGTGTGTGTGTGTGTTGGTGAGAGAGTGTGTTGCCACCTCAATGCAATAGCTACTTCGTGGGTTGAGCACTGTGGGGATGTCTGTCCGCATGTTCATCAGGGGGTCACAGGCTTCTACGCTTCTATCCATCTACAAATGCAGTAAAGAGAGATTCTTCTGAATGTGTTACTTTGGGGTAGAAGTTACATTAATTACAGTCACCTTACATCTGGGAACTACCGATCCTCTGGTAAATTCTGCAGTCTCGACAAGAGCAGACAAAAAGGAGATATTTACTTCTTAGAGGTCACTGGTGCGGCTCACAGTCACTGGCATGGTGCATGGATGGAGACAGTGGCCGATTAGACACTTAACCTGAAACAGAGGACATGCAAACAAAACAACTGACCTGGGGTTGTAACCGTATGTATGTGTATCTGATTGAGGTCCGTGTTATTGTGTGTCATATACTAGGCGTAAGTGTGTGCATGTGGTCCATACAACATAGATCTGCTCTCCATAGGTGATCACTCCCACTCCAGTACATCTGCTCCTCATGGGAGCGATGAGACTCCAGCGTCACAGTATTGGGTATAGTTAATTCTGATATCTAGAAGTACAAAATACATAAGGTCTCTTTTAAACAGTGTGTAATAAACAATATGTATTAGAGTTTGATAAACAACACCAGTGTAATGCACAATACCCTGCAATAAGTATCAATTTTGTCAGTCAATATGGGAGGATGGTCAGTTGTCATTTAAATATTCCACAAATAGATGGGTCTTCAGTCTGTGTCTGAAGACTGCAAGGGACTCTGCTGTCTGGACAGCAAGTGGGAATTCATTCTTCCATGAGACCTGAAGCACGATGTTGCATGTTTACTCACTCTTCATTTTCCTCTTTTACCAGCATCGGTGTGATGGCTTATGATTCGTGCTTCTTTTAGAATACTTGGAAAAATGGCAAATAATTCAGAGCATTTTGCTTACCTCAGTGTGCTAAACATTTGATTGATCTACACTACAAGCTATGTCATATACACCATTCTTATCCAATTTGGCTTTGACTTAATTTGCAATATATTTTTTTATTTAGTGTATTGAGCTGCAGTGTCTTGTCAACATTCAGCTTAGGTCAATGCCAAAGATAATGCCCAAGATAATGCCAGAGATGTACGTGTCCCACTGATTTTGATGTGTTGTGGATCAGTGTGTATTCTGGCTCAGTGTGCCTGTGACAAAATTGTTTTTAAACAGCTAGTTTTCGTTTTTTTAATGAACAAAGTGTTCATGCCAACCTGCTGAGCCAACTTCAGCTGTCCTGTGTTTCCATGTAGGTGACTTTGCATGTCTCGACTGTGTTGGCAGTGTTTCTATTGGTGTGGTTACAACCCTGATTATTGACAGGCATACTGAAGCTGGCAAAAGGCACAGGTAGCCTCCTAAATATTCCACTCTACCCCAGGACTTGCGCTGTGTCCACTTGACTTTTCATGACCACCTCTTCAGTTTCAGCCTTGTTGGCATGTATGTTTTGTCACGACTTCTAAGACATCACGTCGCCACTGTGTAACAATTTCTCTCATAGGTGCTTTATCAAATGATCGATTTACAACTTGGTCAACTCTTGATTCTTCTATGTAGAAAAAAGTAGCGCAAGGTTATCTTTCCTGAAAAGGTAGCCAAGGCAGCAGTTTGTCAGCAAAGGGCTTAGTGTTGGGAGCCTCCCCACCTGGAGGATTGATCATTTGATTGATCCACTCTACGAGTTAAGTCATATGTACCTTTTCTATCAAATTTGGCTTTGACTCAATTTGCCATACGTTTTCTTATTGTATTGTAATTTATTGTACTGAGCTGCAGAGTCTTGACAACATTCAGCTTAGGTCAATGCCTGAGATAATGCATTGCACTTTCCTCCATGGTTTTGATCTATTTTCTGGCTCAGTGTGCCTCTGACAAAATGCTGTCCAACTGAGCACCTAGTGTACAGAGTCTCCCCATCAGGGAATCAAACCCCAGTCTTACGCATGACAGGCACAGATATTATCCACTACAATAACAAGGACATGTGGGTGTGTGTTCCCCACCCAGGACCATATACAGGTGTAGAGATCAGTTTAGCAAACACTCGATCCAGAAGTTATTTTTCATAACAGGTCAGGCAATATACGCTCCAGTTGTGAAAGATGGTCAGGAGGTGATGCTGCTGCCGCTGTTGCTTCTGTTGACTAAACAATGTTGATAACAACTTTAGGAATTGAATAGGGAAAAAAATTGATTATTTTCAGTAAGCAGTTAGAATTCTTTATCAGATCAGTCACATGATGGGGGAGGCATTCTTAATTCCTCCTCCCAGTCGAACAGAGTCAACCCCTGATCCCCATCATCCAAGCCATCTTGGAAAAAAAATTGATTCAATTATTCTGGTATAAACGTGATTAATAATCATGCTTTTAAAATTATACTTACACGGTGATGGTGGCCTACAGGTTAGTGGTTGAACAGCTTGAATAGGCCTAGAGTTATTTAGACGTATGTAATAAGCCACACTGACCTGTACATACGTTTCTATAGATGTTGCCGGTTGTATGAGGTCCCCTGAAAAGATTGTGAGCTCAGCCAGGGGGCTCGATGAATAGTGGATGACGATAGAGGGATTCACCCCTTCTGCCTCTGTGTGACAAATGAATGCACTGCATAAACCTTTAGACAAAATGCGGTCTTTTAACATATGTTAGACTCGCTCTAGAATGGATTAACTTGTATCAACTCATTCATTATATGAACTGTTTCATCACCATGTGTCCTTATATCGGCTGATAAAAATTAACAAAAATTTTAATATGATAAATAAAATACATAAAAATAAAATGTCTAAAAGTTCACAAATAAGAAATTACCTTGATCAGCAATTCTCTCCACAGATTCAAGGAACTCGTGATCGTCTGAACCTACAAAAATACACAGAATAGCATTATAGACCGTGCATAGGAAAGATCATCATGATGGTATCCTTTATACTAAAACGCATTGATGTTACTTCATTTAATGTTTAATTTAAGTAAATAGAATCACCTACTTCTAAGTTAAAGTTTTTCTATATAGCTAGCCATGAGAATAAGAATAGCCGTCGATCAAAAGAGTTTCAGTCGATCAAAATGTTTCACAGACTCTAAAACACATTGGGCATATTACATAATGATCAGTAGTCATCAGAATAAAGACAATATAATTTCCTAGATAGTTCACGAAAAGAATAGTTACAATAGCTTGTACATAATACGTATTGATTGTTTGATAAAATACAATTAATTTACACAACCGGTAGAGATATCCATTCGGCTAATTCATAAAATACCTTCATGAAAGAACATTGCTATTTTCCCCCTAGTTTAGCTAATATGTGGCGGTGATAAAAGACGACTGACCAATGTACTCATTTTCTAATCCGATTAATCATTTTCAGATCCTGACAGTACAGGTCTTGTAGGTTTTATCTAGACCTGAATTTAGGCCCCAACGAGTTAATTCCAACAACATACGATAAAGTATTTCAACCATTAGCTAAATAAATAGCTAAATACACGTTAGCCTTTTTAGTAACATATACTAATATAAGTTATAACATGAATGGATAAAAAGAACGTACCTGTTGATAACTGCTGAGCCATGTGCATGTTCGTTCAGAGGTCTTGGCAAAAGTTTTCAGATGTATCGCTTACAATTACGACTGTGACCTAAAGGCGTAAAGTACCGTAAAACACGGCTTTAAGAAAGAAATGTAGATGGGGAAAAGAGATGGTTTTTGAATAAAAGCTGTAAATTACAATTCACCCCTCCACAACACCACTCTCAGATGTGGAATGCACTGTAAAGTGTTAAGGGCCCAACATGTGATAACGGACAAGAACCTTGTGTGATAAAACTTATAGAGTAAGTACATTTGCTTAGAGATCAGAGAAAAAATAAATAAAAGGAAACTTTATGTTTTGTGAAAAGTTTACTTATTGCCCTGTTTTAGTACATATGGCAGATAAGATGTGAGGAGGTGTGAGAGAGAGAGTGTGTGTGTCAATGACCCCTGACTGCAGAGTGTGCGTCAGAGAGGATACTGAACACACAGCGAAAGTGGAGAAAAACTGAGACTGAAAACTTTAATTTTCTTTAATCACAACAATATTTCTCAATTAGAGAAACCTCTTATACACAGGTCTGGTTGGTTGGGCAGAAAGAAAAAGGTGGCAAAATTTGAAATTTTGGGGCATATGTCAATTTTTGTCAGAAGTGGTTTTCATGTAAATTAGGGGGAGGGACTCGGGAGGAGGTGTGACTTTTTAGAGAATCAGCCAATGGGAGGGGAGTGGGATGGGTGAGTGAGTGGGTGAGTAAGAGAGAGAGGCAGACAGCGACACAACTAAGACCCATACACATGTTTGAGTATCAGTACATGACCGGCAGTGGAGCAGAGCGGACATTAAATACTATTTGGTACATATTCTTTTAAGACTGATAACTTTTATTTACTTTAATCACTTGATCTTTAATCACTATTTCTCAAATTAAAAAAAAAAAGTCAATAAAACTATTTTGAGCATCCCTCATTGTGTTTTATTTTATTTTCATATAATGTCACATCATATCATATTATAGATAGATAGATAGATAGATAGATAGATAGATAGATAGATAGATAGATAGATAGATATACTATCTCTCTCTCATACACAGTCATGTACACGTGCGCACACACACACACACACACACACACACACACACACACACACACACACTGTTTTTGTATCGGAGTAGTTGCTGAAGTCAAACTTCCCACACATATATGCACTCCTTTTGCACTCTTACACATCATTCCTACTTACTGCTAGAGTACTGTACTAAATCAGCACTGTACTCTGAACTGTTCTGGCTGCTACCAGTGACTGCTATGTTCAGTATAGTGTGTCACTGACTCCTATGCACAACCCACTTTACATATTCCCAATACTATGTACTGGTAAAAATAAATGCACTGTCTGTTCTTTGTATATTGGTCCTGTCCTGTAATTATTTATTGTATGACATTATTGTACTGGATTGTATTGTTTGCACTCGTGTAGAGTGCTGTCTGTTGCACTTGTTTTATGTTGCACCATGGTCCGAGAGGAACATCGTTTCATTTTTGCAGTGTACTTGTATAAAGCTGAAATGACAATAAAAGCCTTTTGAAGGTTGAACTTGAACTAATAGGTGGGAACATTTTTATCACACTAATTTCACCTGAGCACTTAGTCTGCATATTTCGAAATAAAAAGAAACAGTTCTTACAAACAATATAAAGCACACAACTAATTTTTCATATATAAACTGGCTTCTCCTACCACTAATTCAGAAGTACTTTGCTTGCACAGGTGATGAAGGACCTCAAAAACTGTTCATTATTCAAAGACAAAACATTAGAGAATATTCAAGGAAACAATGTTTAAATATGACTCAATTTTTTAAACATCTATGTGCAAATCAGGAGTGAAAGACAAGTTAGAGAAAATGTCTGACAATATGCTATTTCACTAGTTAGTACTGACATACACTTTTTGGCATCGGGCCCCATTCTTACATACTGCCACTGGACACATATATGCGCAATAGGTTTGCTAGCTCATTTTGGATCCCAGTACCTGCTAGGTTAAGTGATTGTCCTTTACTGCCCTTTACTGACATGCTTACCACAGTCAACATACAGGTTTTGGGACTCACTAGCGCTCTTGTGCTTTCTTGCCCCTCACCCCACCCTAGACCCTAGTTCCACATACAGATTGAACACCCTGAAAGCAGTTTGAGCACAGAGAAAGCTATAACACCAAATCAAGCATGTTGGATGGTGTAATATATACTTGGAGTGGGATGGTCCGTTCATTGGTCCACTACAGCTGTCCTGTCCATGTCTGTCTGTCTGTCTGTCTAATGGATCCCACTCTGAGTATATATGAATGGGCACCAAATGGACACTGGTCAGAAAAGGTCAGGGAAGGCCTGAAGTGCATCCCTTCGCAAAGTGGCACCCCCAAGGACAAAAATGGAAGTGCCTGACACCTAGAAGTTAAGGAACAGAAAGTAACTTTCCCTAACTTGTAGGGTCACATGATTTCACTGGCGGGGTAAGGGAGGCTTCAGAGACAACATATTAAAGTGCCAGACCCCTAGAGCTTATGAAACAGGGAGTAGTTTTCCGTAAGCTGTGGCAACTCGAGCTTCTGATATGTTATTCGCCATCCAGATGAGCCACCGGTCGACATGACAAAGTCTGGGCCCCTCCCTAATACACTGTTTGTAAACATTCCACTCCAAGTATATTTCCATTCATATCTCATATACTTGTTTTGGACATCCTTTAGAAAGGTCAGATTGACATAAAAATTCATTATGTTTGCCAGGGCCAACCCATGAGACAGTGTGTGAAAGGAGAACACCCTAGTTTGTTGTTTTCTATTACAACAACCCAGAAGATTTCGCCCTGCATTGTGTGCAGATTTGAAAGGACACAGACACACAGGAGCAGGAAGAAAACATTTTTCAAGAATAAATTTGTTGATTTTTTATCTTGGCTGGGGAAGGGCATAGCAACACGACTGTCTGATATGTTATTTGGGGCACCCAGCTGTGTCAGCATTTGATGCGGTAAAGTCTGTGCCCCGTCCTAAACACTGTTTGTAAACACCCCACTCCAAGCACATTTCCATTCATATGTCATATACTTGTTTTGGATACCCGTTGATTTTTGTTGTTTCTGATCACTTAGGGGGCCACTGCCCCAATATGTCATCCACGAGACCTCCTACATCCCACCCATGAAATTTCATGACCCTACGTGGTCCTGATCCTGAAACGATAACCCTATCCCTTGATATGTATTTTTTAGGGCTCTAAGCACCAGCGGTGCAACATAGGAGCCACCAACTCGCTAGCTAGATACTAGAACTAAGTGATTTGAAGTGTCCCAAGTTTGAAGTTTCTAGGTTAAAAGGTTTACGTACGCCAACTCGTAACATAAGCTCTCATAGTCAATGCATATGAATAGGAGAGGCCTAACTTACATTTCAGGGCCCTAAACACAAGCCGTACAATGTAGGTGTCCGAAACACGCTAGCTAGATACTAGACCTAAGTGAGATGAAGTCTTCCAGGTTTGAAGTCTCTAGGCTAAAAGCTCTACGTACACCAACCCGTAACATATGCACTTAAAGGCAATGCATTTTAATAGGAGAGGCCTAACTAACGTTTCAGGGCCCTAAACACAACGTAGGTGTCCAAAACTCAAGCTAGATACTAGACCTAAGTGCGATGAAGTCTTCCAAGTTTGAAGTGTCTAGGTAAAAGGTGGGCATAGGCCAATCCTTAACATGTGCTCTTCTACTTTCTGACAGTCCCACTTTCTGACAGTCCCACTTCAAAGTATATTTGAATTATGTCAAATATATTGCCCGTGGGATCCCAAATACACTGCATGTGGGATGGTGTCCAAAGTTTCCAAAGTATTATTGTAAAAGATTATTTTGATGCTTTAATACCAATTTTCCTTGTAACCCATCTCTACCTGAACTCATATCTGTCTCAAGAGTTGTAAAATTCTACTGTCCAAAACCCGTATATATTCTTGAATGGAATATACTTGAAATGGGATCATCAGATCTCTGAATTTGTGGGAGATATTTTGAAACTAACAGCACCATTA
Organism: Electrophorus electricus; assembly: GCF_041902795.1. NCBI lineage: Eukaryota > Metazoa > Chordata > Actinopteri > Gymnotiformes > Gymnotidae > Electrophorus > Electrophorus electricus. The sequence continues at coordinate 24,419,537 of NC_137511.1, forward strand.
TCTAAATCTGGGTCACTCTTACTAAGGTTGTGAGTTTGGATTAGATTGGAGAAAGTCAAACATTTGGACCAAAAAACCCCAAGGGGGTACATACACCTTGGAGTTTTTTTTGGGTGAAAATGTTGACTTTCTCCAATCTTCTCACAGATTAGGAGAGACCCAGATGTATACAGGGGCCCTCCTTTTTCCTTGAAATCTTGTTCCAAAGATGAGATCTGACACTCCCACTTCAAGTATATTTTAACATTGTCAAATATATTGCAAGTGGGATAGAAAATATTCCAATGCAAGAATGTCATCCCAATGCAAGTATGTCATTTTGTCTGGTCAAATATACTGAAAATGGGATGAAAATCCCAATTCAAATATGTCATTTAGTGTGTCAAATATACAGCAAATAGGATGAAAATCCCACTTCAAGTATGTTTCAGTGGTGTATCAAATATATTGCAAATGGGATGAAAATCCCACTTCAAGTATGTTTCAGTGGTGTATCAAATATATTGCAAATGGGATGGAAATCCCACTTCAAGTATGTTTCAGTGGTGTGTCAAAATACCAATTCAAATATGTCATTTAGTGTATCAAATATACAGCAAATGGGATGAAAACCCAAATTCAAATATGTCATCTAGTGTGTCAAATATACTGCAAATGGCATGAAAATCCCAATGCAAGTATGTCATTTAGTGTGTCAAATATATTGCAAATGGGATGAAAATCCCAATTCAAATATATGTAATTTAGTTTGTCAAATATACTGCAAATATATCTCGGGCACTGACGTTTCCTTTCATTTTCCACACTATAAGAACTCCAGCAACCACATTTAATTTCACTGAGGGGTCAGCAAACAAGCCCACAGCAGGTATGTGTCGCTCTGCCATGCACCTCGCAGTAAATGTTACAACTTCTTCCATAATAAAATATATAATTAAAAGAAAACTGTGGTCATAAGAATGAACAGAACCCTCTAGCGATGAACCTCATTTATTTCAAGATAACTAAAGCATAGGTAGGTTAAAGCACCGTTAGCTTGCAGCTAGAACAAAAAATGCATAGTGAGGTAGAACAACAAAAGCCTGAGACTTTAGTGACACTGTTTGACCACAACACTGACATCACTCCATGTGACATCACACCATGACACACACTGGCTTTCATCAATATATTGATTTCTATTGGCCATTGCAGCGCCATTGTCATTGAGTGAAAGCAATTCTCACAGAGGTTTGAAGGGGAGGGGAACTTTAATATTACTTCACAAGCGTTTTCAGTGGCAAACGTCGTGATTGGCAGCTGTTTCAACAAATAGTGGACACTTAGACTACTGTCAACCAGCTTCCACATTGTAAGCAGACAAAGTGTTGCGCATGCGTTTGACGCTGTTTGGCAAAACGCATTCAGCCGTAAGAATGATTTGATCGCCAAGTTTATGTGGAGTTGTCTGGGTGCTTCTAGGATGGACTAGCTACAATGTTTGCATTGCAAATCACTGGGTGTTTCCATTCACTGCTGGCAAAAATCGTAATCCTTCTACAAAATGTAAGTATAAATGAGAAAGATTATTATTTCTTTACAGTATTACAGCATTTACAGTATTACAGTATTTTCCCATAATAACAATGATGCTATGAAGCTATAATTGTTGTGGAACTTACTAAAGTAACTTACTGTGATGTTTTAGCCAAAATAAACATGCAAACTCAGTGTATATTGACTGATGACTTTGTGTGCATTTGGAGAGGTTTTTGGACACTGTGGAGATGTCTAGGACACCTAGTGGAAAATAGTGGAAAAGTGTTGAATTTATTTATTTACCCAAGTGAATCAGGAAATGTAGAGCATGACTGAAAATTAATCTCCAGCATCAAAAGACACATTATACACCCCAAGAATCAAAGGCGTTTTTTTGTTGTTTTGTTTTTTTACATTTTTGTTTTGTATTAGAAGAGCTCAAATGCAACCTAAATGATGGAAAAATAAGCTTGTATAATTTCAGATAACTAATGTTAAAGTGAACAAGTGCAAATCGTTCACAAATGAGCTTAGACCTGGATGTGCATAGACAGATTATTAATTAATTACAAAAAGTTGTATTTGTCTTTATTTTACTGTTTTATTTTTGTTTAAAGCTATTTTGATGACTGAATCATTTTTGAAGGAACTTTGAATTTGTGATGGTTTTTGCTGAGTATATACACTTTTTTGCCAGGTGATCAAAATTAACTATAAAATATTTATATATAAATTTCAGTGGAATGGAAGAATATCATTATTTAAGATTAATAATTAATGGTGGAATGTTTTAGAAAATATTAAGAATTAGAAATCCTCTAGGTGACACACAAGTCACACTTTGCCCATTTACTGTGCATATAGCCAGTGGTTATTTTTAACATCCAGTGAAGAGGATGAACACTAGAATACAAATCTTAATGGTGAGGTCAAATCCCAGCTCAGCATTGTGTTGATCATGTGGGGCGTGTGGAGCGCGTGGGGCGTGTGGGGTGAGGTGGGGTGGGGCCTGTCATAAATGCTTTTGACCTGTTTCAGTCTAATAGCCCTGAAGGGCAAAGATCTGCATAATCCATCTCAGTTGGGGAGTCTGAAAATTACATGGTTCATAAACTTTTTTTTTAATATCATAAAGTTTGATCCCTCTACTTTTTTTCAGTTTTTCTGTTTTCGATTGTACACTCAGTATTAGCAGGATTTATAATTTTAATATCCAGTGCTTTATCCTTATGTTTTTACTGTTTTATAACTTGACTGTGTACTTTTTTGTTCTATGATTATAATTAATATTATTACTATCAACATCATCATCATCATCATCATCATCATTATCATCAGGTTTAGATTAATGACTTTATTGAGGCTTCATGTTATAATCCATGCCACATGATCATAATAATGATCTGAGCATAGTCTTCCTCCTCTTCATCACACTGTCTCAGTGTCTCTTGCTCTGTGTGTGTTGAGAATAAACTGATGTAAGTATCATGCATGAAACCAGAGGAAAGTCCAACCTCTCGTGTGCCACACGGGTTTCTATGGCTGCTGCTCCCAGATGGGACCCCTGTCCATTTTAACCTCAATCCTGGCAGCAGCATTGGGGTGGCCTCCCCTCTCTCACCCCTTGTTGCAAGTTTGCTGCAGCGCAGACATGGTTTGACATCATGACGCTCAAGATTTTTGCAATGCTCAACTGTCAGAAAAACGTCCTCGCATTGCTAAAAAGAAGTGATCATCTTGGAGGCATATCATTCCGATGGATCGGACAATTTGGAACTGATTCCTGATTCCCATCACTTCATGGTTGAAGAAGCTGATTGTGTGTTGGGGAAAACAGATGTTCTTCATAAGTGGCTGTGAATGGACATGCTTTCACTGTTAACATGTGTTCTTTGTAACATCAAGCCTTCTCAGATTCATTATTGATTTTATTAGTTTTGGGTTTATGGTCTATTACAAAAGTGGTACTTTTTGTATATTGTTCCAATCACAGAGAGCCACAATCGCTGCAGAAATCCTTTTCCCTTACGTTTTGATTTATGTTTTCCTTTGGTTTGCTGCTTCTGCTCTTTCTGGAAGCCTTTCAGCCTCAACATCTCCATCATTCTGCACAGTCTACGCTCCCTCTCCCGGCGCTTTTGTCTTTTCTTCCGTTCCTTTTCCTGTTTAATATGGTGCTTAATTTTCCTTTGCAGCTGTTTTTCCTTTGCTTTTCTCTCTTTCTCTCTTGCATTTTCCTCAGATTTCTTAGTCCTTATCAGGACATTCCATAGATTTTTCCACCACTTCCTTTCATAGGTTCCTTCACATGTCTGCTGAACTTTTTCATCCTCTTCTTCCTCCATAATCACTGTCACTCCTTCATCCTCCTCCATAATTACTGTCAGCCCTGTTCTGCAATACGGGACGTGTGTACTAGACACAAACTTTTTGTGCTGCCTCCGGGCAACAGCAATGGGGCGCTTGGGGGTTTCCGTGGCTGCAGGTCGCAGGGGGCAATTAAGAGCAGCCCTGCCTGGCTTTTGGAGGATGGATGGGGGAGTCCTGGTGGGATGCAGCGTTGTAACCACTCTAGGGAAGTTGAACCTGATTCTTTCCCACTGCGGAAAAAGTGCATAATATTTAGCATTCTTATTACACACATGCGCAAAAACACTAACACACAGAAAAGCAATCTGACATGACCAACACCACATTGCTCGTCGAGTTGTGAAGTTGTGCTGTAGGCATAAGACATCTCCTTATTTCTGTCTAAAATCACCCTCTGTCTATAGTATGACATTGACTGTATGTGACTGCAGTGGAACTAAGGGTTTCATTTTGGTGTTCCTACTTTCTCCAGTTGAGCTTTCAGGGACTTCAGTTCATCTTTGAGCTCCACATTCTCCAAGTTCTTTTTAATTGTTCCTTTTCTTGTCTGATGGATTCCTTCATACTCTTCTTCCATCAGAATTAATGCCTCCAATTCATCCACTCTCATCTTAACGTGGGAAATCCAGTCTCTCTGAAGGAATGAAAACAACAAGACACTGCCTTATGAGTGGACATATCTTAGCCACAGCAAACAATGAGCCCCTCCTATTATAATAACACTTTCTAACATGTATTCAGACATTGATTCAAATTACTTCATTCTGTTTACCATGGCATTAAGCATGGGACGGTTTGAGAATGCCAACTCCAGACAGAAAAACAGAAAACATATAGTAGAGATTATGCATAAAATGACTACTGTATGAAAATAGCTTATGACACATTTACTCACAACTGCAAAATCAGCTGCTGCATCACTCTCCTCATTCAGTGTGCTGGCTCTGCCTGTCTTGGCAGTCGTATACTTCACCTCTGGCAGCAGCGATCTATCATGCAAGCTTTCCTTACTAGATGCAAACTTTGTATGCCGACTCCGGGCAACGTCAGAGCTGCGATTGGAGGTTTCTGTGCCCACAGGTAGCAGGAGGCAGTTAGGCTCATTAAGCGCAGCCTTGCCAGGCTTTTGGAGGATGGATGAGGGAGTCCCGGTGCGCTGTAGTTGTGGAAACACTGTGGCGAAACTGGACTTGACTCTTTCCCACTATGAAAAAAGTGCATAATATTTAGCATTCTTTTTACATACATGCATAAACACACATACACCAAGATGCACAGAACAGCAATTTTACAGCATCAACAACACATTGTTCTTCGAAATGTATAGGAGCTACAATTACTCAGGAACTGCACAATAGTTACCACTAGGTGTAAAAAAAACCTCGCCTTTTCAGACCGACAAAAAGTCGTCAGACAATATACATCGAGTGTGCGACTTTTTTCTTAAAATGTCACAACAATGTTTGACAACTTCCTAAAAGAAATTATTAGCTTCAATAAAGCTTCATTAAAGGCTAAATAACGTTATCTCCATTGCCATTAGGCTAAAAAGCTATCCTGGGGAAAATACTGCAATAAGCTTAAAAAATATTATGCTTAATGCACAAACGTTCATTTATACTTACGATTTTAACAGCACTTACGAATTTTTCTAGCAGTGAAAGGATACCACCAATGATTTGCAATGCAAACATAGTAGTCCATGCCAGAAGACACTGAACCATCACTATCAGCATGCAACTCATAACTGCATCAAAACTCCACATAAACTTCAGTTCAAATAAAACCTGTGGAACAAGGGAAACCACAAAGGTCATTTTCAGATAATGGGGCACAGCATTGGAAATCCCTGTGTTGTGCACTGTTCATTTGCTGCTCATTATTATTCCCAGCCTCTGTTCGTAGTCCAAGCCTCATGTTTTCTATTGCCAGTATTAGTTAAGTGTTCTTGTTATTGCTTTTGTTATTGTTTTAGCCTCCTTCCACTTTGTCTTCATCTGTGTTGTTTACTTTTATTCAGCATGTTCTCTCAGCCTCTTTGTATCATGTATTCTATGGCATTGGGCTGGTGTAGTGATTATGATTCTGCATCAGCCCTTAATAAATCTTGCGCTTCTCCACGTGTGCGTTCACCTTCCAACCGTTCATCGTTACACAGATAAAAAGGAATTTAAGGCTTTATTGAACAAAGTAAAGACTGGATTAAACAATACAAACCACTACAGGTGAAAAGGCGGGAACCATAATATCAGGCATAGGTTGAAAGAAGAAAACAAGCCATAAAGTGTAAACAAGGTTCAGACACGCCCACTGTGCAGAAAGAGACTTCGCAACTGGAACACAGACCAGGAGGTTTTATACACGAGCGTTAATGAAGGTACCAAGTAGCAGGTGTAGTTAGATCTGCACTGGCATGTCCATCCGGAGTGGAGGGGGTGACATGGTGCATGACAGACTTAAGAAATGTGGCCGTAAAACCTTCCGTGAACCTTTCAGTCCGACTTGATTTCTTTTCAGTAAACGCTCGTGCACAAGGACGTGACTTTGAGAGCCAGCTGAATTGAATGGATGCCCGGTCCTCATGCTCGTCCCCAGGGCTGGTGCACCAACTGGGATTAACTGCCAAACTGGCAGAAACTGAGACCATTTTTCATAGAGAGGTTTAAGCCTGTTGCACCAAGACCAGTAGCGATGCATGCGTTCGTTTAAAACTTGGAACGTATGACCATTGCTAAGCAACCTGCACTATTACTAATTGCATACAAATTATATTGTTCATATAAACCATGCTGAGCTCTAAACAAAGCTGCTTAACAACAGTTACGTGACTAATGTGCTCCTGAGTCTCTGAATCAGGCCTCACGCTGCTTTATTCTAGCTGAACATGTAAAGCTGATATGATGTCGCCATCACGCGCACTTGCTGTTGGAGAGTTTAACTCTGCTCCCACAGAAAAGGGAGCTGTGAAACCTCACCTTACACCTGCTCCCACATAGGCCAACATTTATGCCGCTCTTAGGAGAAACTCAGGTTGTGATCGGTGCTAAAATCTCACATCAGCAGTGTGCGAATCGGAAAGTTCGCGTACGATCACAAGAGTCGCGTGGTTTGTTTTTAGCACGTGGACGTGTCGGTTTTTGGCTTGTAATCTCGAGGTCACCGGGTGAACGGCTTATCCATAATTAAGTCAACAACAACACAGCCTACTAGAAACGACTTCAAATAAGCTTGACTCTTTGGCGTTTATTTATGCATGTGGTACATCTACCTGGATCGCTAATGACAGTCTGGCTAATTTCCGCTAGCTGGAGAGAGAGTTAGCATTAGACAATGACCAAGTTTATCCAGGCGTGGTCTTTTCCCTCTTCTACAATCTGATTTTTAGCGCTTGGACTCTTTCACAAAATGTCTTTTAGTCCGAGGCCAAGACATTTCCAAGCAGTCTGTCTTCATTTATGTGTACTCACCTTTGGGAAAGTTCCTGCCTCAGATCAGACACCCTCCAAACTGCATGAACGCTTCACAACTTCTTTAATGACCATCTTGCAAAATGACCCCTATTTATAGATTTATATTCATAGATTTTTATTTAGTTTTATTACACACATAGTGACTTCATAGGGCTAGACTGTGATGTCATAATACCACGTGACAGTGAAGGCACTTATATGTAGAACTGAACGAAATACTCAGAGGCACAGTTAGTTAATTTCACATACATGTTTTATGAAAAATATTTCACAAATTTTAGAATACAAATGAATTTCAGGGCTTTATAGTTATTATAGTGAATTAGCCTCACCAGGCCTGCCATGCTAAGCTAATAGCCTGTGTTTGAGTCATAAGCACTGAACATCAGGACACTGAGTTGGGCTTCATTCTTTCTCACTGAGACTTCATGTATAGGCAGCGCTGTACTGCCCTGTTCTCTTCCTTTTCCCCCAACTTCTTTATAAGGGTTATTTTACTTGTCTGTTGGACTCCTTCATCCTCTTATTCTTCCATAATTACTGCCTGCAATCTATATATAATAGGCTGTAATAAGCAATAACAGATTTTTCCTCCAACTTCTTCATAATGGATCTTTCACTTGTCGACACCCTGTGACACACACTGGCTTTCATCACTGTTACTGTATGATGATATAAACACTGTACATATGGTCAATGTCACACTTTAGGCATGGGCACACACACACAGACAGACACATGGCCACACGCACACACACGCGCACACACACACGCACACACACACACACACACACACACACACACACAGACAGCCACACACATGCACAAGCCCTTTACTTTAATATCCTGTATGCAGGCATGTTACCTTCTATTCCACCAAGCACAGAAGTAACATCGTATTCACAACATGACAAATATAAGTGTTTTGGAAGTTCAGCATAATATTTATCCCTCACTTTCTTTCTTTGAAAGGTTGACTGGAAGATATGCAGATGTACAAGTAGCTGGGGGGGATTACTGTCACACTGGTACAAACATCAAAGTTTGTTTTGGGTTGCCAGATCTTCCAAAAGTCTTATCTATTCTAGTTCCTATTATAAAGTTTGTGTTCCCAAAATGATTCCTCATACCTGCCCTTGTGCAGACCTTGGTAGCCCTGCTTGTCAGTGGGTTCAGTAAGACTTTTATAAATGGTTCCTTGCTACTAGAAGCAATCTCAGCCAGACTAATAGGCAGGGAATTCATGCAGTGTTGCAGTTTGCTTCCATGACAGCAGGAATAATGCTCCTATTTACGACAAGCAAGTTGCCAAGAATGCCTTAAGATCTTTTTCCAATTTTGACCACATTTGTCCAAGTTTGGAGTTGGAATGGATGGAGCTTGAGGGCTGTTTCCAGCTGTGTCAGACTCCACTGCACTTACTCGTCATCCATCATCCAATAGACTCCCACATCTAATCCTGCTTTTTCTCTTTCGGGTATCTTTCTGAGTCTCTTAAGTTCACTCTCTCATTCACTCAACAAAATATCACCCATCAACACTCGGTTTCTGTTTCCATTCTTCTTCATCTTTCATTCTCCCTCTCTGTCCCTCTCCCTTCATTTGTCTCCCCATTTTCTCTATTCCCTTTCTTTCTCTCTCTCTCTCTCTCTCTCTCTCTCTCTCTCTCTCTCTCTCTCTCTCTCTCCCTCTCCCTCTCCCTCTCTCTGTGTCTCTCTTGCTCAGGGTGTTCTGGGATTGAGAGGTTGTTCTGGACACTTGAGGACTTTTTATGGGAACACACACGCACACATTCAGTTCAATTCAATTGTGCCAAAGCTTTAGTGAAGAAATTACTGCTAACAATGATAGTAAGTACAACAATAATATAACTACAACAACTCCTATTACCAATAAACAATAATAATAATTATAATAATATAGGGGGTAAATATAGGCAATGGTGTGGTAATTTGGCTGAAATCCAATTTGTCTTTTACTCAGGATATTGTGTTTAGTAAGGAATTTCAGAAATCTAGAATTTAAAATGCTACACTACACATTATCTTCCCTAGGTTACTGTTCACACAGATGCCTCTGTAATTCTTAGTGTCGGATTTATCTCCGGATTTAAAGATTGGTGCTATTAATCCTTGGTTTCAGATTTCAGGGAAAAAACCTCCATTCAGGTTAAACAGTTTTAGAATAGCCAAATGAAATTTAGAGCTTGAAAAGTTTATCATTTTATTTAGTACACTGTCAGGCCCACATGCCTTTTTTGATTTTAGTTTGTTAATTTTCTCCTGAAGTTTCTGCTCAGTAATTGAGAAGTCTAATGGTTTTTGATTAGCCAATTGTAGCACCTCCAGTTTTTGCTTTATAGGATTTTGTTGAAGATTTGCATTTGATTCTACTGTCTGGAAGAGAGTTTGGAAATGGTTTGTCCAAATGTCCCCATTTTGTATTTCCAGTTCTTCCTGATCTCTTTTTTAAGTTTATTCCACTTGTCCAAAATTGACCAATTGCCAAGAAGTACAAAATGCATAAGGTCTATCTTAAACAATGATAAGTTCAATAAACAATAAGTACTAAAGTTTGTTAGACAACATCAGTATAATAAATAATACCCTACAATAAGTGCTAATTTACTTAGTCAATATAGGAGCAGGGTCATTTGTCATATAAATATTCCATGAATAGATGGGTCTTTAGTCTGTGGTTGAAGACTTCAAGGAACTCTGCTGTCAGGACAGCAAGTGGAAGTTCATTTCACCATCTGTAGGCCAGGACAGAAAAGAGTCTCAATGCTCGTCTTCCATGAGACTTGGAGCATGGAATTTCAAGCCGAGCCATACTTGAGGTTTGAAGCACTTGAGGTACGAATCGGGCTTTGACCACTGACTCCCTGTATCAAGGGGCTGGCCCATTTTTGGCTTTGTAGGTGAGCATCAAGATTTTAAATCTGATGTGTGCAGCTAATGGAAGCAAACGAAGGGAGCGCAGCAGCAGGGTAACGTGTGAACTTTGGAAGAATGAAGACGAGTCATGCTGCTGCTACTACTGCTGTTACTTGCAAGTACATCATCTTGTTAGTGACTTTTGGTGGGTGGGCACTGGAGTAAGCAGTGTAATAAATAAAGTGTTATAGATAAAGAGAAAAGATGGTGCTGTCCCTGGAATGCTGGTACAAGAAAAGCATAGGCAAACACCACTGCAATTTGCATGTGAGAAATAGTCTTCCAGAATTTTCACTGAGCTAAGATGACTGTCCAATAGTTGAAGAGTTTTTACATGCCCTTGACATCACGGAGGTAAGAAGGATGTGCTTTCTCCACTACATGAAACAAGACACTGCTATGTGGCAGGTAGATCGTTCAGGAAAGGGTCTGGGAGTGCAAGCTCTCCACACTGGTGGCATGATGTCTCTGCAGAAATCACTTCAAATAAGCAACTAAATTCTCTATTCTGCAAGAGAGCACATTGGAGCTTGACACCAACACATTAATCCCTGGGTCATCACAACTTATCGACAAAGCAGCTATTTCTGCTTCAATTCCTAGGACTCCTACAGTTTCACTGGCACAAAGTTGCAAATGGAATGGCAAGCATGTGCAAAAGGAGAACTACATGACACTGTGAATTTATTCTTCCAGCAAAGCCATTAGGAGAAAAACATCTGATTCCATCACGCTGCAAGCAGGAGTCGAACCTGCGCACGGAACCCCCATTGGATTGCGAGTCCAACGCCTTAACCTCTCGGCCATCGCTGCTGTTACATGCTTTGGGCACTTTGGGGTTAAGTCTTAGGACTTCTTCAAGCTCAATTATGAGTACCCATATATCATTGATTCAGGACTGAAAATGGCCTGAGATGCAAATTCAAAGACAGTAATCTCCCGAATGGTCTGCTCACTATTTTAGCAAACTAATGTCAATTCCAGGTGAACAGGTGCCCAAAAGCTTGTCAGAGTATTAGACTGATCCGCTACTTAAAACACTACCGTGGCCTCCAAGGTTTCCCACGTGAAGACGTGGGACGGCTCAAGGTGGCTAAGCATTTTTGCATGAACACTCTTTTTGTTTTTAAAAAATCACACCTAGCTGATGAAGGTGTCATGTAAACCATTCACTGGAATGTACATGTGAGCAGAAATGTAAGTCAACAAAGTTGAAACTTGCACATTGGAAATAGAGTAGTGCAGGACATCGCTTGACCTAAGTTCAATGTTGACTAGACAGTGCAGCTCAGTACATTAATTTGCAATAGAATAATCAGACATATTGCAAACAGAGTCAAAGCCAAATTTGATAAAAGTGCTGCATATGACATAACTCATAGTTTAGACCATTCTCGTGTTTATCACACAGGGATAGCCAAAATGCTTTGAATATTTTGCATTTTTACAAGAATTCAAAAAGAAATACAAATCATAAGCCAGCACACCGACATTGTTAAAAGAGGAAAATGAAGACTGGGTCAACATCACCAGAATTTGTTTAAAAAACTTTCTGTTGTAGGTGCACTGATCCAAAATACTTCAAAACCTGTGGGATGCGTACATCTCAGTCAGTTTCTTTTAACACACATGCATCTGTCCTTGTTAGTATAGTAAATAGTATCTCCGCCTCTCAGGCAGAAATTCTTGGGTTGATTCCCCGACAGGGAGTCTTCCTATTCTTAGTGCACTGCAGACAAACTGGTGACTTGGCACCCTTTGTAGGAATGATAACATCGAATCCTACACCCACAGTTGCTCTTGATTTTTCTACATAGATGAATCAAGACACTAGCACATTGTGGATCAATAATTTGATAAAGCACCTGGGAGAGAATTTGGTGCCCAGTGGCGACATTATCTCTAAGCAGACATGACTAAGCATGCATACCATCAAGGCCAAGACTGAAGAGCATAAAAAGATTTTGTCAATTTCATAAACTACATCAAATGCTTTGCTGGTGTCAAATATTGTAATGACATTAAACATGGTGACTTGACAATTACGTGAAGGGTAGTGCTTGGTAACTGTCCATCTTGACTTTGGATTGTACATTTTCACTCTTGACTTGTCTCGGGACTACAGTGTCAAGTCTTGAGATGTATTTGTTACATTTACAATTTACATTTAAGGCATTTAGCAGACACTTTTATCCAGTGTGACTTACAAAAGGGTTTTATCATTTACTCATAGAATACACCCTAGCCATTACAGTAGGTTAGAGTCCAATATCCCAATGATCTAGAATACTGTAGAAATAAAAGGATCACTGCTGTTACCTAGAAGTACAAAATGCATAAGGACTAAAGTTTGTTAGACAACATCAGTGTAATAAATAATACCCTACAATAAGTGTTAATTTAGTTATTCAATATAGGAGCAGGGTCATTTGTCAGATTCCATGAATAGATGGGTCTTTAGTCTGTGTTTGAAGACTGCAAGGAACTCTGCTGTCAGGACAGCAGGGGAGTATCAAGATTTTAAATCTGATGTGTGCAGCTACTGGAAGCAAATGAAGGGAGCGCAGCAGCATGGGTAACACGTGTGAACTTTGGAAGATTGAAGACGAGTCATGCTGCTGCTACTACTGCTGTTACTTGCAAGTACATCATCTTGTTAGTGACTTGTGGTGGGTGGGCACTGGAGTGAACAGTGTAATAGCTAAAGTGTTATAGTTATAGTTAAAGAGAAAATATGGTGCTGTCCCTGGAATGCTGGTACACGACATGGAAGAGAAGTTTTTACATGCCCTTGACATCACGCAGGTAAGAAGGATGTGCTTTCTCCACTACATGAAACAAGACACTGCTATGTGGCAGATAGATCGTTCAGGAAAGGGTCTGGGAGTGCAAGCTTTCCCCACTGGAGAATTGGTGCTGTATACCAAGTTCAATTGTCATCTTGGAGAACAGGTGTAACATAAAGTTCATGCCTTGGTCAGATTGTATAACTTTGGGCAATCCAAAGGTAGTGCAGAATTTAATAACAGCTCTTCGATTTTAGGGATCGAAGGGGAATAGCCTCAGGGTACATGGTGGCAGCACACATTATAGTCAATAGGTAGCAATGACCAGAACGGGTCTTTGGCAAAGGGCCCACACAATCAACCAACACCTTTTCAAAGGGCTCACCAACTGCTGGAATGGGGCACAGAGGAACAGACGGAATGACCTGATTTGGTTTTCACTGCATGTAAGGCATGAACGGCAGTGTCCAACATTACTTCTAATCGATGGCCAAAAGAAATGTTGTAGAATTTGTTGTTTTGTCTTTTTTCTGATACCTAGGTGTCCAGACAGGGGATGGTCATGTGCTAGTGATAATATGTGTATTTGGTATGATGCTGGAACAACTACCTGGGCTACAGAGTTCCACTCCTCATCAGAGTCAGATTGACTCCATATCCTGAATACAACACCACATCAAATGAAATACATGCTCCGATAACCTGTTTATTTTGTCACGATTCTTATTTTCTAGTACACATCCATAGGTCAAATATATTTATCAGTTACTAAAATTTAATCTGTGTATTGGAATACTTTAAACATATACATCAGTAAGGTAATGTACATGAACCCATGTTTTCTGATTGTTTTTGGATAACAGAAAAATGGTTTGTCACGTGCATCCTTGACTCAGTCTATCTGTTACAGAAACAAAATTTTTAGACAATTCTAATAGCCATTATTGTGGAAAAACCTCGTCAGCCAGGATGATTTTGCATGTAGCTGTTTAATACAATCATATAGTGTAGTTGTTTGTTTGATTATAAAGGATGATCTCATAATAATCTTATCTACATATTCTTATACATTTACATAGTAGCATTCACTCATATACTCAAATTCCATATGCTACATAGAAAAAGTCCACCTCATCCATTTTAGTTTTTACCTGATCAATAATCCAAAAAAACATATAAATAACAGCACCCTCTAGCAATGAACCTCAATTATTTTAAGATAAATATAAAGTATAGCTAGGATAAGTCAGCGCTATCTTGCAGCTAGAACAAAATATTCTCAGATTAGTTTATGCGTCATGGAACGTGGCTGAATTAAAAATGAAACACAATTAAGTCAAATTAAATTGACCCACCTGCAACAAGTTCAGCAACCACATTTAATTTCACTGAATGGTCAGCTAGCCAGCCTTAACAAAACAGGTTATTGTTAGAAATTCTGCATGTGTGATTCACTTAGCTTTACATCTCAGATTGCTTATAATGATATACTAATGTATCCACATTAGAAATAATTGAAATCCACCACAAAAGATGAGACTCAACATAATAAATAATGAGACAAACCTTGGGATATGACGTGGATATGAACCTACCCAAAGCAGCTATGTCTCGCTCTGCTCTATATAAGGGGCTGGAGACTTTCTGACCAGCAGGTTGCGCTGAACCCATTTTGCAGGCATTTCACAACTTTATCATTTTCAACACTGTGACATTGTTTTAGGTAATCTGTGTTCTACATATTCAAAAGAAGCACACTAGGAAGTAAGAATGGCTTCTTCTTTGATGAAAATCTCCTTGTTAAAGAACCTTTTTTTTTCTAGTGCATTGTTGTATGTTTAAATTTGGTTAACATTTGTTCAGGGTTGCATGATTTGTAATTTTTTTTACTGTTTGGAATGCCCAAGGTTTATAATATTACAAGTGGGACTATTCTCTACAAACCTATGCGATATCAGATCAAAGTTATTGGAATGTGTGATTTTGTGCTGTTTGTTATCTATGTCAATGTTTACAGTAGCGATTTTCTTTGTTCAATCCTTTTTTAGGTGGTATAACTGGAAGCATCTAACGACTGCGGTGACCCAAAGAGCTATTTAAAGGGCTGGTGCGCAGGCTCCATCAGTGATTTTTAATCATTGCTGCACATACATTGTCGGTTTTCTAAAAAGTTAATTTTGCCATGTCATTGCCAATGTGTTTTTCACAGGCTAAGAACGTCAGTGAGCTCTCTCTGACCAAGGTCTAGTTTATAGCCAGCGAGTTTGGTGGAGTTATGTTAAAGGGTTGGCATGCAGGCTTCCTGAGTGGTTTTTAAAAAGTGTGTTTTGCTGAATCATTGGCAACACATGGAATGCTCCATCTGGTCACGGCCAATATTATAGCCAGCAAGATTGTTGTTGCGACCTGAAAGTATTAGTGTGCAAGATTTAGGATTTTTTTTTTCACAGGCTATTTAAAATATGCTGTCAATGCAGTGGCTATGCTGTATCGTTCACATTAGATTAGACTTGCAACTAGACTTTGTAGGGTGGAAGAACTACGGGACCAGAACTGGGTTGTGCTTCCGTACCCATTACTGACACATTTTTTAGTACCATTTGTGTGAAGTAGTAAAGTCAGCTGTGGTGGAACAACAAATATACTGTGGTCAAATATACTGGTGGTCAAATATACTGAAAATGGGATGAAAATCCCAATTCAAATATATGTCATTTGGTGTGTCAAATATACATCAATGGGGATGAAAATCCCACTTCAAGTATGTTTCAGTGGTGTATCAAATATATTGCAAATGGGATGGAAATCCCACTTCAAGTATGTTTCAGTGGTGTGTCAAAATACCAATTCAAATATGTCATTTAGTGTATCAAATATACTGCAAATGGGATGAAAATCCCAATTCAGGTATATGTCATTGAGTGTGTCAAATATACTGCAAATGGCATGAAAATCCCAATGCAAGTATGTCATTTAGTGTGTCAAATATATTGCAAATGGGATGAAAATCCCACTTCAAGTATGTTTCAGTGGTGTGTCAAATATATTGCAAATGGAATGAAAATCTCACTTCAAGTATGTTTCAGTGGTGTGTCAAATATGAAAATCCCAATTCAAATTTATGTAATTTAGTTTGTCAAATATACTGCAAATATATCTCGGGCACTGACGTTTCCTTCTATTTTCCACACTATATGAACTTCAGCAACCACATTTAATTTCACTGAGGGGTCAGCAAACAAGCCCACAGCAAGTATGTCTCGCTCTGCCATGCACCTCCCAGTAAATGTTACAACTTCTTCCATAATAAAATATAATTAAAAGAAAGCTGTGGTCATAAAAATGAACAGCACCCTCTAGCGATGAACCTCAATTATTTCAAGATAACTAAAGCATAGGTAGGTTAAAGCACCGTTAGCTTGCAGCTAGAACAAAAAATTCTTAGTGAGGTAGAACAACAAAAGCCTGAGACCTTTAGTGACACTGTTTGAAGCACATGGCCACAACACTGACATCACTCCATGTGACATCACACCATGACACACACTGGCTTTCATCAATATATTGATTTCTATTGGCCATTGCAGTGCCATTGTCTTTGAGTGAAAGCAATTCTCACGGAGGTGTGAAGGGGAGGGGAACTTTAATATTACTTCACAAGCGTTTTCAGTGGCAAACATCATGATTGGCAGCTGTTTCAACAAATAGTGAACACTTAGACTACTGTCAACCAGCTTCCGCATTGTAAGCAGACAAAGCGTTGCGCATGCGTTTGACGCTGTTTGGCAAAACGCATTCAGCCGTAAGAATGATTTGATCGCCAAGTTTATGTGGACTTGTCTGGGTGCTTCTAGCATGGACTAGCTACAATGTTTGCATCGCAAATCACTGGGTGTTTCCATTCACTGCTGGAAAAAAATCGTAATCCTTCTACAAAATGTAAGCATAAATGAGAAAGATTATTATTTCTTTACAGTATTACAGCATTTACAGTATTACAGTATTTTCCCATAATAACAATGATGCTATGAAGCTATAATTGTTGTGGAACTTACTAAAGTAACTTACTGTGATGTTTTAGCCTAAATAAACATGCAAACTCAGTGTATAGTGACTGATGACTTTGTGTGCATTTGGAGAGGTTTTTGGACACTGTGGAGATGTCTAGGACACCTAGTGGAAAATAGTGGAAAAGTGTTGAATTTATTTATTTACCCAAGTGAATCAGGAAATGTAGAGCATGACTGAAAATTAATCTCCAGCATCAAAAGACACATTATACACCCCAAGAATCAAAGGCGTTTTTTTGTTGTTTTGTTTTTTTACATTTTTGTTTTGTATTAGAAGAGCTCAAATGCAACCTAAATGATGGAAAAATAAGCTTGTATAATTTCAGATAACTAATGTTAAAGTGAACAAGTGCAAATCGTTCACAAATGAGCTTAGACCTGGATGTGCATAGACAGATTATTAATTAATTACAAAAAGTTGTATTTGTCTTTATTTTACTGTTTTATTTTTGTTTAAAGCTATTTTGATGACTGAATCATTTTTGAAGGAACTTTGCCTTTGTGATGGTTTTTGCTGAGTATATACACTTTTTTGCCAGGTGATCAAAATTAACTATAAAATATTTATATATAAATTTCAGTGGAATGGAAGAATATCATTATTTAAGATTAATAATTAATGGTGGAATGTTTTAGAAAATATTAAGAATTAGAAATCCTCTAGGTGACACACAAGTCACACTTTGTCCATTTACTGTGCATATAGCCAGTGGTTATTTTTAACATCCAGTGAAGAGGATGAACACTAGAATACAAATCTTAATGGTGAGGTCAAATCCCAGCTCAGCATTGTGTTGATCATGTGGGGCGTGTGGAGCGCGTGGGGCGTGTGGGGTGAGGTGGGGTGGGGCCTGTCATAAATGCTTTTGACCTGTTTCAGTCTAATAGCCCTGAAGGGCAAAGATCTGCATAATCCATCTCAGTTGGGGAGTCTGAAAATTACATGGTTCATAAACTTTTTTTTTAATATCATAAAGTTTGATCCCTCTACTTTTTTTCAGTTTTTCTGTTTTCGATTGTACACTCAGTATTAGCAGGATTTATAATTTTAATATCCAGTGCTTTATCCTTATGTTTTTACTGTTTTATAACTTGACTGTGTACTTTTTTGTTCTATGATTATAATTAATATTATTACTATCAACATCATCATCATCATCATCATCATCATTATCATCAGGTTTAGATTAATGACTTTATTGAGGCTTCATGTTATAATCCATGCCACATGATCATAATAATGATCTGGGCATAGTCTTCCTCCTCTTCATCACACTGTCTCAGTGTCTCTTGCTCTGTGTGTGTTGAGAATAAACTGATGTAAGTATCATGCATGAAACCAGAGGAAAGTCCAACCTCTCGTGTGCCACACGGGTTTCTATGGCTGCTGCTCCCAGATGGGACCCCTGTCCATTTTAACCTCAATCCTGGCAGCAGCATTGGGGTGGCCTCCCCTCTCTCACCCCTTGTTGCAAGTTTGCTGCAGCGCAGACATGGTTTGACATCATGACGCTCAAGATTTTTGCAATGCTCAACTGTCAGAAAAACGTCCTCGCATTGCTAAAAAGAAGTGATCATCTTGGAGGCATATCATTCCGATGGATCGGACAATTTGGAACTGATTCCTGATTCCCATCACTTCATGGTTGAAGAAGCTGATTGTGTGTTGGGGAAAACAGATGTTCTTCATAAGTGGCTGTGAATGGACTTGCTTTCACTGTTAACATGTGTTCTTTGTAACATCAAGCCTTCTCAGATTCATTATTGATTTTATTAGTTTTGGGTTTATGGTCTATTACAAAAGTGGTACTTTTTGTATATTGTTCCAATCCAATGCGCCCTCATCTTCTTTTCACAGAGAGCCACAATCGCTGCAGAAATCCTTTTCCCTTACGTTTTGATTTATGTTTTCCTTTGGTTTGCTGCTTCTGCTCTTTCTGGAAGCCTTTCAGCCTCAACATCTCCATCATTCTGCACAGTCTACGCTCCCTCTCCCGGCGCTTTCGTCTTTTCTTCCGTTCCTTTTCCTGTTTAATATGGTGCTTAATTTTCCTTTGCAGCTGTTTTTCCTTTGCTTTTCTCTCTTTCTCTCTTGCATTTTCCTCAGATTTCTTAGTCCTTATCAGGACATTCCATAGATTTTTCCACCACTTCCTTTCATAGGCTCCTTCACATGTCTGCTGAACTTTTTCATCCTCTTCTTCCTCCATAATCACTGTCACTCCTTCATCCTCCTCCATAATTACTGTCAGCCCTGTTCTGCAATACGGGACGTGTGTACTAGACACAAACTTTTTGTGCTGCCTCCGGGCAACAGCAATGGGGCGCTTGGGGGTTTCCGTGGCTGCAGGTCGCAGGGGGCAATTAAGAGCAGCCCTGCCTGGCTTTTGGAGGATGGATGGGGGAGTCCTGGTGGGATGCAGCGTTGTAACCACTCTAGGGAAGTTGAACCTGATTCTTTCCCACTGCGGAAAAAGTGCATAATATTTAGCATTCTTATTACACACATGCGCAAAAACACTAACACACAGAAAAGCAATCTGACATGACCAACACCACATTGCTCGTCGAGTTGTGAAGTTGTGCTGTAGGCATAAGACATCTCCTTATTTCTGTCTAAAATCACCCTCTGTCTATAGTATGACATTGACTGTATGTGACTGCAGTGGAACTGAAGGTTTCATTTTGGTGTTCCTACTTTCTCCAGTTGAGCTTTCAGGGACTTCAGTTCATCTTTGAGCTCCACATTCTCCAAGTTCTTTTTAATTGTTCCTTTTCTTGTCTGATGGATTCCTTCATACTCTTCTTCCATCAGAATTATTGCCTCCAATTCATCCACTCTCATCTTAACGTGGGAAATCCAGTCTCTCTGAAGGAATGAAAACAACAAGACACTGCCTTATGAGTGGACATATCTTAGCCACAGCAAACAATGAGCCCCTCCTATTATAATAACACTTTCTAACATGTATTCAGACATTGATTCAAATTACTTCATTCTGTTTACCATGGCATTAAGCATGGGACGGTTTGAGAATGCCAACTCCGGACAGAAAAACAGAAAACATATAGTAGAGATTATGCATAAAATGACTACTGTATGAAAATAGCTTATGACACATTTACTCACAACTGCAAAATCAGCTGCTGCATCACTCTCCTCATTCAGTGTGCGGGCTCTGCCTGTCTTGGCAGTCGTATACTTCACCTCTGGCAGCAGCGATCTATCATGCAAGCTTTCCTTACTAGATGCAAACTTTGTATGCCGACTCCGGGCAACGTCAGAGCTGCGATTGGAGGTTTCTGTGCCCACAGGTAGCAGGAGGCAGTTAGGCTCATTAAGCGCAGCCTTGCCAGGCTTTTGGAGGATGGATGAGGGAGTCCCGGTGCGCTGTAGTTGTGGAAACACTGTGGCGAAATTGGACTTGACTCTTTCCCACTATGAAAAAAGTGCATAATATTTAGCATTCTTTTTACATACATGCATAAACACACATACACCAAGATGCACAGAACAGCAATTTTACAGCATCAACAACACATTGTTCTTCGAAATGTATAGGAGCTACAATTACTCAGGAACTGCACAATAGTTACCACTAGGTGTAAAAAAAACCTCGCCTTTTCAGACCGACAAAAAGTCGTCAGACAATATACATCGAGTGTGCGACTTTTTTCTTAAAATGTCACAACAATGTTTGACAACTTGCTAAAATAAATTATTAGCTTCAATAAAGCTTCATTAAAGGCTAAATAACGTTATCTCCATTGCCATTAGGCTAAAAAGCTATCCTGGGGAAAATACTGCAATAAGCTTAAAAAATATTATGCTTAATGCACAAACGTTCATTTATACTTACGATTTTAACAGCACTTACGAATTTTTCTAGCAGTGAAAGGATACCACCAATGATTTGCAATGCAAACATAGTAGTCCATGCCAGAAGACACTGAACCATCACTATCAGCATGCAACTCATAACTGCATCAAAACTCCACATAAACTTCAGTTCAAATAAAACCTGTGGAACAAGGGAAACCACAAAGGTCATTTTCAGATAATGGGGCACAGCATTGGAAATCCCTGTGTTGTGCACTGTTCATTTGCTGCTCATTATTATTCCCAGCCTCTGTTCGTAGTCCAAGCCTCATGTTTTCTATTGCCAGTATTAGTTAAGTGTTCTTGTTATTGCTTTTGTTATTGTTTTAGCCTCCTTCCACTTTGTCTTCATCTGTGTTGTTTACTTTTATTCAGCATGTTCTCTCAGCCTCTTTGTATCATGTATTCTATGGCATTGGGCTGGTGTAGTGATTATGATTCTGCATCAGCCCTTAATAAATCTTGCGCTTCTCCACGTGTGCGTTCACCTTCCAACCGTTCATCGTTTCACAGATAAAAAGGAATTTAAGGCTTTATTGAACAAAGTAAAGACTGGATTAAACAATACAAACCACTACAGGTGAAAAGGCGGGAACCATAATATCAGGCATAGGTTGAAAGAAGAAAACAAGCCATAAAGTTTAAACAAGGTTCAGACACGCCCGCTGTGCAGAAAGAGACTTCGCAACTGGAACACAGACCAGGAGGTTTTATACACGAGCGTTAATGAAGGTACCAAGTAGCAGGTGTAGTTAGATCTGCACTGGCATGTCCATCCGGAGTGGAGGGGGTGACATGGTGCATGACAGACTTAAGAAATGTGGCCGTAAAACCTTCCGTGAACCTTTCAGTCCGACTTGATTTCTTTTCAGTAAACGCTCGTGCACAAGGACGTGACTTTGAGAGCCAGCTGAATTGAATGGATGCCCGGTCCTCATGCTCGTCCCCAGGGCTGGTGCACCAACTGGGATTAACTGCCAAACTGGCAGAAACTGAGACCATTTTTCATAGAGAGGTTTAAGCCTGTTGCACCAAGACCAGTAGCGATGCATGCGTTCGTTTAAAACTTGGAACGTATGACCATTGCTAAGCAACCTGCACTATTACTAATTGCATACAAATTATATTGTTCATATAAACCATGCTGAGCTCTAAACAAAGCTGCTTAACAACAGTTACGTGACTAATGTGCTCCTGAGTCTCTGAATCAGGCCTCACGCTGCTTTATTCTAGCTGAACATGTAAAGCTGATATGATGTCGCCATCACGCGCACTTGCTGTTGGAGAGTTTAACTCTGCTCCCACAGAAAAGGGAGCTGTGAAACCTCACCTTACACCTGCTCCCACATAGGCCAACATTTATGCCGCTCTTAGGAGAAACTCAGGTTGTGATCGGTGCTAAAATCTCACATCAGCAGTGTGCGAATCGGAAAGTTCGCGTACGATCACAAGAGTCGCGTGGTTTGTTTTTAGCACGTGGACGTGTCGGTTTTTGGCTTGTAATCTCGAGCTCACCGGGTGAACGGCTTATCCATAATTAAGTCAACAACAACACAGCCTACTAGAAACGACTTCAAATAAGCTTGACTCTTTGGCGTTTATTTATGCATGTGGTACATCTACCTGGATCGCTAATGACAGTCTGGCTAATTTCCGCTAGCTGGAGAGAGAGTTAGAATTAGACAATGACCAAGTTTATCCAGGCGTGGTCTTTTCCCTCTTCTACAATCTGATTTTTAGCGCTTGGACTCTTTCACAAAATGTCTTTTAGTCCGAGGCCAAGACATTTCCAAGCAGTCTGTCTTCATTTATGTGTACTCACCTTTGGGAAAGTTCCTGCCTCAGATCAGACACGCTCCAAACTGCATGAACGCTTCACAACTTCTTTAATGACCATCTTGCAAAATGACCCCTATTTATAGATTTATATTCATAGATTTTTATTTAGTTTTATTACACACATAGTGACTTCATAGGGCTAGACTGTGATGTCATAATACCACGTGACAGTGAAGGCACTTATATGTAGAACTGAACGAAATACTCAGAGGCACAGTTAGTTAATTTCACATACATGTTTTATGAAAAATATTTCACAAATTTTAGAATACAAATGAATTTCAGGGCTTTATAGTTATTATAGTGAATTAGCCTCACCAGGCCTGCCATGCTAAGCTAATAGCCTGTGTTTGAGTCATAAGCACTGACCATCAGGACACTGAGTTGGGCTTCATTCTTTCTCACTGAGACTTCATGTATAGGCAGCGCTGTACTGCCCTGTTCTCTTCCTTTTCCCCCAACTTCTTTATAAGGGTTCTTTTACTTGTCTGTTGGACTCCTTCATCCTCTTATTCTTCCATAATTACTGCCTGCAATCTATATATAATAGGCTGTAATAAGCAATAACAGATTTTTCTCCAACTTCTTCATAATGGATCTTTCACTTGTCGACACCCTGTGACACACACTGGCTTTCATCACTGTTACTGTATGATGATATAAACACTGTACATATGGTCAATGTCACACTTTAGGCATGGGCACACACACACAGACAGACACATGGCCACACGCACACACACGCGCACACACACACGCACACACACACACACACACACACACACACACACAGACAGCCACACACATGCACAAGCCCTTTACTTTAATATCCTGTATGCAGGCATGTTACCTTCTATTCCACCAAGCACAGAAGTAACATCGTATTCACAACATGACAAATATAAGTGTTTTGGAAATTCAGCATAATATTTATCCCTCACTTTCTTTCTTTGAAAGGTTGACTGGAAGATATGCAGATGTACAAGTACCTGGGGGGATTACTGTCACACTGGTACAAACATCAAAGTTTGTTTTGGGTTGCCAGATCTTCCAAAAGTCTTATCTATTCTAGTTCCTATTATAAAGTTTGTGTTCCCAAAATGATTCCTCATACCTGCCCTTGTGCAGACCTTGGTAGCCCTGCTTGTCAGTGGGTTCAGTAAGACTTTTATAAATGGTTCCTTGCTACTAGAAGCAATCTCAGCCAGACTAACAGGCAGGGAATTCATGCAGTGTTGCAGTTTGCTTCCATGACAGCAGGAATAATGCTCCTATTTACGACAAGCAAGTTGCCAAGAATGCCTTAAGATCTTTTTCCAATTTTGACCACATTCGTCCAAGTTTGGAGTTGGAATGGATGGAGCTTGAGGGCTGTTTCCAGCTGTGTCAGACTCCACTGCACTTACTCGTCATCCATCATCCAATAGACTCCCACATCTAATCCTGCTTTTTCTCTTTCGTGTATCTTTCTGAGTCTCTTAAGTTCACTCTCTCATTCACTCAACAAAATATCACCCATCAACTCTCGGTTTCTGTTTCCATTCTTCTTCATCTTTCATTCTCCCTCTCTGTCCCTCTCCCTTCATTTGTCTCCCCATTTTCTCTCTTCCCTTTCTTTCTCTCTCTCTCTCTCTCTCTCTCTCTCTCTCTCTCTCTCTCTCTCTCTCTCTCTCCCTCTCCCTCTCCCTCTCTCTGTGTCTCTCTTGCTCAGGGTGTTCTGGGATTGAGAGGTTGTTCTGGACACTTGAGGACTTTTTATGAGAACACACACACACACATTCAGTTCAATTCAATTGTGCCAAAGCTTTAGTGAAGAAATTACTGCTAACAATGATAGTAAGTACAACAATAATATAACTACAACAACTCCTATTACCAATAAACAATAATAATAATTATAATAATATAGGGGGTAAATATAGGCAATGGTGTGGTAATTTGGCTGAAATCCAATTTGTCTTTTACTCAGGATATTGTGTTTAGTAAGGAATTTCAGAAATCTAGAATTTAAAATGCTACACTACACATTATCTTCCCTAGGTTACTGTTCACACAGATGCCTCTGTAATTCTTAGTGTCGATTTTATCTCCGGATTTAAAGATTGGTGCTATTAATCCTTGGTTTCAGATTTCAGGGAAAAAAACTCCATTCAGGTTAAACAGTTTTAGAATAGCCAAATGAAATTTAGAGCTTGAAAAGTTTATCATTTTATTTAGTACACTGTCAGGCCCACATGCCTTCTTTGATTTTAGTTTGTTAATTTTCTCCTGAAGTTTCTGCTCAGTAATTGAGAAGTCTAATGGTTTTTGATTAGCCAATTGTAGCAGCTCCAGTTTTTGCTTTATAGGATTTTGTTGAAGATTTGCATTTGATTCTACTGTCTGGAAGAGAGTTTGGAAATGGTTTGTCCAAATGTCCCCATTTTGTATTTCCAGTTCTTCCTGATCTCTTTTTTAAGTTTATTCCACTTGTCCAAAATTGACCAATTGCCAAGAAGTACAAAATGCATAAGGTCTATCTTAAACAATGATAAGTTCAATAAACAATAAGTACTAAAGTTTGTTAGACAACATCAGTATAATAAATAATACCCTACAATAAGTGCTAATTTACTTAGTCAATATAGGAGCAGGGTCATTTGTCATATAAATATTCCATGAATAGATGGGTCTTTAGTCTGTGGTTGAAGACTTCAAGGAACTCTGCTGTCAGGACAGCAAGTGGAAGTTCATTTCACCATCTGTGAGCCAGGACAGAAAAGAGTCTCAATGCTCGTCTTCCATGAGACTTGGAGCATGGAATTTCAAGCCGAGCCATACTTGAGGTTTGAAGCACTTGAGGTACGAATCGGGCTTTGACCATTGACTCCCTGTATCAAGGGGCTGGCCCATTTTTGGCTTTGTAGGTGAGCATCAAGATTTTAAATCTGATGTGTGCAGCTACTGGAAGCAAACGAAGGGAGCGCAGCAGCAGGGTAACGTGTGAACTTTGGAAGAATGAAGACGAGTCATGCTGCTGCTACTACTGCTGTTACTTGCAAGTACATCATCTTGTTAGTGACTTTTGGTGGGTGGGCACTGGAGTAAACAGTGTAATAAATAAAGTGTTATAGTTAAAGAGAAAAGATGGTGCTGTCCCTGGAATGCTGGTACAAGAAAAGCATAGGCAAACACCACTGCAATTTGCATGTGAGAAATAGTCTTCCAGAATTTTCACTGAGCTAAGATGACTGTCCAATAGTTGAAGAGTTTTTACATGCCCTTGACATCACGGAGGTAAGAAGGATGTGCTTTCTCCACTACATGAAACAAGACACTGCTATGTGGCAGGTAGATCGTTCAGGAAAGGGTCTGGGAGTGCAAGCTCTCCACACTGGTGGCATGATGTCTCTGCAGAAATCACTTCAAATAAGCAACTAAATTCTCTATTCTGCAACAGAGCACATTGGAGCTTGACACCAACACATTAATCCCTGGGTCATCACAACTTATCGACAAAGCAGCTATTTCTGCTTCAATTCCTAGGACTCCTACAGTTTCACTGGCACAAAGTTGCAAATGGAATGGCAAGCATGTGCAAAAGGAGAACTACATGACACTGTGAATTTATTCTTCCAGCAAAGCCATCAGGAGAAAAACATCTGATTCCATCACGCTGCAAGCAGGAGTCGAACCAGCGCAGGGAACCCCCATTGGATTTCGAGTCCAACGCCTTAACCTCTCGGCCATCGCAGCTGTTACATGCTTTGGGCACTTTGGGGTTAAGTCTTAGGACTTCTTCAAGCTCAATTATGAGTACCCATATATCATTGATTCAGGACTGAAAATGGCCTGAGATGCAAATTCAAAGACAGTAATCTCCCGAATGGTCTACTCACTATTTTAGCAAACTAATGTCAATTCCAGGTGAACAGGTGCCCAAAAGCTTGTCAGAGTATTAGACTGATCCGCTACTTAAAACACTACCGTGGCCTCCAAGGTTTCCCACGTGAAGACGTGGGACGGCTCAAGGTGGCTAAGCATTTTTGCATGAACACTCTTTTTGTTTTTAAAAAATCACACCTAGCTGATGAAGGTGTCATGTAAACCATTCACTGGAATGTACATGTGAGCAGAAATGTAAGTCAACAAAGTTGAAACTTGCACATTGGAAATAGAGTAGTGCAGGACATCGCTTGACCTAAGTTCAATGTTGACTAGACAGTGCAGCTCAGTACATTAATTTGCAATAGAATAATCAGACATATTGCAAACAGAGTCAAAGCCAAATTTGATAAAAGTGCTGCATATGACATAACTCATAGTTTAGACCATTCTCGTGTTTATCACACAGGGATAGCCAAAATTCTTTGAATATTTTGCATTTTTACAAGAATTCAAAAAGAAATACAAATCATAAGCCAGCACACCGACATTGTTAAAAGAGGAAAATGAAGACTGGGTCAACATCACCAGAATTTGTTTAAAAAACTTTCTGTTGTAGGTGCACTGATCCAAAATACTTCAAAACCTGTGGGATGCGTACATCTCAGTCAGTTTCTTTTAACACACGTGCATCTGTCCTTGTTAGTATAGTAAATAGTATCTCCGCCTCTCAGGCAGAAATTCTTGGGTTGATTCCCCGACAGGGAGTCTTCCTATTCTTAGTGCACTGCAGACAAACTGGTGACTTGGCACCCTTTGTAGGAATGATAACATCGAATCCTACACCCACAGTTGCTCTTGATTTTTCTACATAGATGAATCAAGACACTAGCACATTGTGGATCAATAATTTGATAAAGCACCTGGGAGAGAATTTGGTGCCCAGTGGCGACATTATCTCTAAACAGACATGACAAAACATGCATACCATCAAGGCCAAGACTGAAGAGCATAAAAAGATTTTGTCAATTTCATAAACTACATCAAATGCTTTGCTGGTGTCAAATATTGTAACGACATTAAACATGGTGACTTGACAATTACGTGAAGGGTAGTGCTTGGTAACTGTCCATCTTGACTTTGGATTGTACATTTTCACTCTTGACTTGTCTCGGGACTACAGTGTCAAGTCTTGAGATGTATTTGTTACATTTACAATTTACATTTAAGGCATTTAGCAGACACTTTTATCCAGTGTGACTTACAAAAGGGTTTTATCATTTACTCATAGAATACACCCTAGCCATTACAGTAGGTTAGAGTCCAATATCCCAATGATCTAGAATACTGTAGAAATAAAAGGATCACTGCTGTTACCTAGAAGTACAAAATGCATAAGGACTAAAGTTTGTTAGACAACATCAGTGTAATAAATAATACCCTACAATAAGTGTTAATTTAGTTATTCAATATAGGAGCAGGGTCATTTGTCAGATTCCATGAATAGATGGGTCTTTAGTCTGTGTTTGAAGACTGCAAGGAACTCTGCTGTCAGGACAGCAAGTGGAAGTTCATTTCACCATCTGTGAGTCTCAATGCTTGTCTTCCATGAGACTTGGAGCATGGAATTTCAAGCCGAGCCATACTTGAGGTTCAAGGCCCTTGAGGTATGAATCGGGCTTTGACCACTGACTCAATATATCAAGGGCCTGGCCCATTTTTGGCTTTGTAGGGGAGCATCAAGATTTTAAATCTGATGTGTGCAGCTACTGGAAGCAAACGAAGGGAGCGCAGCAGCAGGGTAACACGTGTGAACTTTGGAAGATTGAAGACGAGTCATGCTGCTGCTACTACTGCTGTTACTTGCAAGTACATCATCTTGTTAGTGACTTGTGGTGGGTGGGCACTGGAGTGAACAGTGTAATAGCTAAAGTGTTATAGTTATAGTTAAAGAGAAAATATGGTGCTGTCCCTGGAATGCTGGTACACGACATGGAAGAGAAGTTTTTACATGCCCTTGACATCACGCAGGTAAGAAGGATGTGCTTTCTCCACTACATGAAACAAGACACTGCTATGTGGCAGGTAGATCGTTCAGGAAAGGGTCTGGGAGTGCAAGCTTTCCCCACTGGAGAATTGGTGCTGTATACCAAGTTCAATTGTCATCTTGGAGAACAGGTGTAACATAAAGTTCATGCCTTGGTCAGATTGTATAACTTTGGGCAATCCAAAGGTAGTGCAGAATTTAATAACAGCTCTTCGATTTTAGGGATCGAAGGGGAATAGCCTCAGGGTACATGGTGGCAGCACACATTATAGTCAATAGGTAGCAATGACCAGAACGGGTCTTTGGCAAAGGGCCCACACAATCAACCAACACCTTTTCAAAGGGCTCACCAACTGCTGGAATGGGGCACAGAGGAACAGACGGAATGACCTGATTTGGTTTTCACTGCATGTAAGGCATGAACGGCAGTGTCCAACATCACTTCTAATCGATGGCCAAAAGAAATGTTGTAGAATTTGTTGTTTTGTCTTTTTTCTGATACCTAGGTGTCCAGACAGGGGATGGTCATGTGCTAGTGATAATATGTGTATTTGGTATGATGCTGGAACAACTACCTGGGCTACAGAGTTCCACTCCTCATCTGAGTCAGATTGACTCCATATCCTGAATACAACACCACCTCAAATGAAATACATGCGCCAATAACCTATCGGTTTGTTTTGTCACGATTCTTATTTTCTAGTACACATCCATAGGTCAAATATATTTATCAGTTACTAAAATTTAATCTGTGTATTGGAATACTTTTAAAATATACATCAGTAAGGTAATGTACATGAACCCATGTTTTCTGATTGTTTTTGGATAACAGAAAAATGGTTTGTCACGTGCATCCTTGACTCAGTCTATCTGTTACAGAAACAAATTTTTTAGACAATTCTAATAGCCATTATTGTGGAAAAACCTCGTCAGCCAGGATGATTTTGCATGTAGCTGTTTAATACAATCATATAGTGTAGTTGTTTGTTTGATTATAAAGGATGATCTCATAATAATCTTATCTACATATTCTTATACATTTACATAGTAGCATTCACTCATATACTCAAATTCCATATGCTACATAGAAAAAGTCCACCTCATCCATTTTAGTTTTTACCTGATCAATAATCCAAAAAAACATATAAATAACAGCACCCTCTAGCGATGAACCTCAATTATTTTAAGATAAATATAAAGTATAGCTAGGATAAGTCAGCGCTATCTTGCAGCTAGAACAAAATATTCTCAGATTAGTTTATGCGTCATGGAACGTGGCTGAATTAAAAATGAAACACAATTAAGTCAAATTAAATTGACCCACCTGCAACAAGTTCAGCAACCACATTTAATTTCACTGAATGGTCAGCTAGCCAGCCTATACAAAACAGGTTATTGTTAGAAATTCTGCATGTGTGATTCACTTAGCTTTACATCTCAGATTGCTTATAATGATATACTAATGTATCCACATTAGAAATAATTGGTGAAATCCACCACAAAAGATGAGACTCAACATAATAAATAATGAGACAAACCTTGGGATATGACGTGGATATGAACCTACCCAAAGCAGCTATGTCTCGCTCTGCTCTATATAAGGGGCTGGAGACTTTCTGACCAGCAGGTTGCGCTGAACCCATTTTGCAGGCATTTCACAACTTTATCATTTTCAACACTGTGACATTGTTTTAGGTAATCTGTGTTCTACATATTCAAAAGAAGCACACTAGGAAGTAAGAATGGCTTCTTCTTTGGTGAAAATCTCCTTGTTAAAGAACCTTTTTTTTTCTACTGCATTGTTGTATGTTTAAATTTGGTTAACATTTGTTCAGGGTTGCATGATTTGTAATTTTTTTTACTGTTTGGAATGCCCAAGGTTTATAATATTACAAGTGGGACTATTCTCTACAAACCTATGCGATATCAGATCAAAGTTATTGGAATGTGTGATTTTGTGCTGTTTGTTATCTATGTCAATGTTTACAGTAGCGATTTTCTTTGTTCAATCCTTTTTTAGGTGGTATAACTGGAAGCATCTAACGACTGCGGTGACCCAAAGAGCTATTTAAAGGGCTGGTGCGCAGGCTCCATCAGTGATTTTTAATCATTGCTGCACATACATTGTCGGTTTTCTAAAAAGTTAATTTTGCCATGTCATTGCCAATGTGTTTTTCACAGGCTAAGAACGTCAGTGAGCTCTCTCTGACCAAGGTCTAGTTTATAGCCAGCGAGTTTGGTGGAGTTATGTTAAAGGGTTGGCATGCAGGCTTCCTGAGTGGTTTTTAAAAAGTGTGTTTTGCTGAATCATTGGCAACACATGGAATGCTCCATCTGGTCACGGCCAATATTATAGCCAGCAAGATTGTTGTTGCGACCTGAAAGTATTAGTGTGCAAGATTTAGGATTTTTTTTTTCACAGGCTATTTAAAATATGCTGTCAATGCAGTGGCTATGCTGTATCGTTCACATTAGATTAGACTTGCAACTAGACTTTGTAGGGTGGAAGAACTACGGGACCAGAACTGGGTTGTGCTTCCGTACCCATTACCGACACATTTTTTAGTACCATTTGTGTGAAGTAGTAAAGTCAGCTGTGGTGGAACAACAAATATACTGTGGTCAAATATACTGGTGGTCAAATATACTGAAAATGGGATGAAAATCCCAATTCAAATATATGTCATTTGGTGTGTCAAATATACATCAATGGGGATGAAAATCCCACTTCAAGTATGTTTCAGTGGTGTATCAAATATATTGCAAATGGGATGGAAATCCCACTTCAAGTATGTTTCAGTGGTGTGTCAAAATACCAATTCAAATATGTCATTTAGTGTATCAAATATACTGCAAATTGGATGAAAATCCCAATTCAGGTATATGTCATTGAGTGTGTCAAATATACTGCAAATGGCATGAAAATCCCAATGCAAGTATGTCATTTAGTGTGTCAAATATATTGCAAATGGGATGAAAATCCCACTTCAAGTATGTTTCAGTGGTGTGTCAAATATATTGCAAATGGAATGAAAATCTCACTTCAAGTATGTTTCAGTGGTGTGTCAAATATGAAAATCCCAATTCAAATTTATGTAATTTAGTTTGTCAAATATACTGCAAATATATCTCGGGCACTGACGTTTCCTTCTATTTTCCACACTATATGAACTTCAGCAACCACATTTAATTTCACTGAGGGGTCAGCAAACAAGCCCACAGCAAGTATGTCTCGCTCTGCCATGCACCTCCCAGTAAATGTTACAACTTCTTCCATAATAAAATATAATTAAAAGAAAGCTGTGGTCATAAAAATGAACAGCACCCTCTAGCGATGAACCTCAATTATTTCAAGATAACTAAAGCATAGGTAGGTTAAAGCACCGTTAGCTTGCAGCTAGAACAAAAAATTCTTAGTGAGGTAGAACAACAAAAGCCTGAGACCTTTAGTGACACTGTTTGAAGCACATGGCCACAACACTGACATCACTCCATGTGACATCACACCATGACACACACTGGCTTTCATCAATATATTGATTTCTATTGGCCATTGCAGTGCCATTGTCTTTGAGTGAAAGCAATTCTCACGGAGGTGTGAAGGGGAGGGGAACTTTAATATTACTTCACAAGCGTTTTCAGTGGCAAACATCATGATTGGCAGCTGTTTCAACAAATAGTGAACACTTAGACTACTGTCAACCAGCTTCCGCATTGTAAGCAGACAAAGTGTTGCGCATGCGTTTGACGCTGTTTGGCAAAACGCATTCAGCCGTAAGAATGATTTGATCGCCAAGTTTATGTGGAGTTGTCTGGGTGCTTCTAGCATGGACTAGCTACAATGTTTGCATCGCAAATCACTGGGTGTTTCCATTCACTGCTGGAAAAAAATCGTAATCCTTCTACAAAATGTAAGTATAAATGAGAAAGATTATTATTTCTTTACAGTATTACAGCATTTACAGTATTACAGTATTTTCCCATAATAACAATGATGCTATGAAGCTATAATTGTTGTGGAACTTACTAAAGTAACTTACTGTGATGTTTTAGCCTAAATAAACATGCAAACTCAGTGTATAGTGACTGATGACTTTGTGTGCATTTGGAGAGGTTTTTGGACACTGTGGAGATGTCTAGGACACCTAGTGGAAAATAGTGGAAAAGTGTTGAATTTATTTATTTACCCAAGTGAATCAGGAAATGTAGAGCATGACTGAAAATTAATCTCCAGCATCAAAAGACACATTATACACCCCAAGAATCAAAGGCGTTTTTTTGTTGTTTTGTTTTTTTACATTTTTGTTTTGTATTAGAAGAGCTCAAATGCAACCTAAATGATGCAAAAATAAGCTTGTATAATTTCAGATAACTAATGTTAAAGTGAACAAGTGCAAATCGTTCACAAATGAGCTTAGACCTGGATGTGCATAGACAGATTATTAATTAATTACAAAAAGTTGTATTTGTCTTTATTTTACTGTTTTATTTTTGTTTAAAGCTATTTTGATGACTGAATCATTTTTGAAGGAACTTTGCCTTTGTGATGGTTTTTGCTGAGTATATACACTTTTTTGCCAGGTGATCAAAATTAACTATAAAATATTTATATATAAATTTCAGTGGAATGGAAGAATATCATTATTTAAGATTAATAATTAATGGTGGAATGTTTTAGAAAATATTAAGAATTAGAAATCCTCTAGGTGACACACAAGTCACACTTTGCCCATTTACTGTGCATATAGCCAGTGGTTATTTTTAACATCCAGTGAAGAGGATGAACACTAGAATACAAATCTTAATGGTGAGGTCAAATCCCAGCTCAGCATTGTGTTGATCATGTGGGGCGTGTGGAGCGCGTGGGGCGTGTGGGGTGAGGTGGGGTGGGGCCTGTCATAAATGCTTTTGACCTGTTTCAGTCTAATAGCCCTGAAGGGCAAAGATCTGCATAATCCATCTCAGTTGGGGAGTCTGAAAATTACATGGTTCATAAACTTTTTTTTTAATATCATAAAGTTTGATCCCTCTACTTTTTTTCAGTTTTTCTGTTTTCTATTGTACACTCAGTATTAGCAGGTTTTATAATTTTAATATCCAGTGCTTTATCCTTATGTTTTTACTGTTTTATAACTTGACTGTGTACTTTTTTGTTCTATGATTATAATTAATATTATTACTATCATCATCATCATCATCATCATCATCATCATCATCATCATCATCATCATCAGGTTTAGATTAATGACTTTATTGAGGCTTCATGTTATAATCCATGCCACATGATCATAATAATGATCTGAGCATAGTCTTCCTCCTCTTCATCACACTGTCTCAGTGTCTCTTGCTCTGTGTGTGTTGAGAATAAACTGATGTAAGTATCATGCATGAAACCAGAGGAAAGTCCAACCTCTCGTGTGCCACACGGGTTTCTATGGCTGCTGCTCCCAGATGGGACCCCTGTCCATTTTAACCTCAATCCTGGCAGCAGCATTGGGGTGGCCTCCCCTCTCTCACCCCTTGTTGCAAGTTTGCTGCAGCGCAGACATGGTTTGACATCATGACGCTCAAGATTTTTGCAATGCTCAACTGTCAGAAAAACGTCCTCGCATTGCTAAAAAGAAGTGATCATCTTGGAGGCATATCATTCCGATGGATCGGACAATTTGGAACTGATTCCTGATTCCCATCACTTCATGGTTGAAGAAGCTGATTGTGTGTTGGGGAAAACAGATGTTCTTCATAAGTGGCTGTGAATGGACTTGCTTTCACTGTTAACATGTGTTCTTTGTAACATCAAGCCTTCTCAGATTCATTATTGATTTTATTAGTTTTGGGTTTATGGTCTATTACAAAAGTGGTACTTTTTGTATATTGTTCCAATCCAATGCGCCCTCATCTTCTTTTCACAGAGAGCCACAATCGCTGCAGAAATCCTTTTCCCTTACGTTTTGATTTACGTTTTCCTTTGGTTTGCTGCTTCTGCTCTTTCTGGAAGCCTTTCAGCCTCAACATCTCCATCATTCTGCACAGTCTACGCTCCCTCTCCCGGCGCTTTCGTCTTTTCTTCCGTTCCTTTTCCTGTTTAATATGGTGCTTAATTTTCCTTTGCAGCTGTTTTTCCTTTGCTTTTCTCTCTTTCTCTCTTGCATTTTCCTCAGATTTCTTAGTCCTTATCAGGACATTCCATAGATTTTTCCACCACTTCCTTTCATAGGCTCCTTCACATGTCTGCTGAACTTTTTCATCCTCTTCTTCCTCCATAATCACTGTCACTCCTTCATCCTCCTCCATAATTACTGTCAGCCCTGTTCTGCAATACGGGACGTGTGTACTAGACACAAACTTTTTGTGCTGCCTCCGGGCAACAGCAATGGGGCGCTTGGGGGTTTCCGTGGCTGCAGGTCGCAGGGGGCAATTAAGAGCAGCCCTGCCTGGCTTTTGGAGGATGGATGGGGGAGTCCTGGTGGGATGCAGCGTTGTAACCACTCTAGGGAAGTTGAACCTGATTCTTTCCCACTGCGGAAAAAGTGCATAATATTTAGCATTCTTATTACACACATGCGCAAAAACACTAACACACAGAAAAGCAATCTGACACGACCAACACCACATTGCTCGTCGAGTTGTGAAGTTGTGCTGTAGGCATAAGACATCTCCTTATTTCTGTCTAAAATCACCCTCTGTCTATAGTATGACATTGACTGTATGTGACTGCAGTGGAACTGAAGGTTTCATTTTGGTGTTCCTACTTTCTCCAGTTGAGCTTTCAGGGACTTCAGTTCATCTTTGAGCTCCACATTCTCCAAGTTCTTTTTAATTGTTCCTTTTCTTGTCTGATGGATTCCTTCATACTCTTCTTCCATCAGAATTATTGCCTCCAATTCATCCACTCTCATCTTAACGTGGGAAATCCAGTCTCTCTGAAGGAATGAAAACAACAAGACACTGCCTTATGAGTGGACATATCTTAGCCACAGCAAACAATGAGCCCCTCCTATTATAATAACACTTTCTAACATGTA
This sequence comes from Electrophorus electricus, assembly GCF_041902795.1. Lineage (NCBI taxonomy): Eukaryota > Metazoa > Chordata > Actinopteri > Gymnotiformes > Gymnotidae > Electrophorus > Electrophorus electricus. The sequence goes on from NC_137511.1 coordinate 24,455,342, forward strand.
TTCAGACATTGATTCAAATTACTTCATTCTGTTTACCATGGCATTAAGCATGGGACGGTTTGAGAATGCCAACTCCAGACAGAAAAACAGAAAACATATAGTAGAGATTATGCATAAAATGACTACTGTATGAAAATAGCTTATGACACATTTACTCACAACTGCAAAATCAGCTGCTGCATCACTCTCCTCATTCAGTGTGCGGGCTCTGCCTGTCTTGGCAGTCGTATACTTCACCTCTGGCAGCAGCGATCTATCATGCAAGCTTTCCTTACTAGATGCAAACTTTGTATGCCGACTCCGGGCAACGTCAGAGCTGCGATTGGAGGTTTCTGTGCCCACAGGTAGCAGGAGGCAGTTAGGCTCATTAAGCGCAGCCTTGCCAGGCTTTTGGAGGATGGATGAGGGAGTCCCGGTGCACTGTAGTTGTGGAAACACTGTGGCGAAACTGGACTTGACTCTTTCCCACTATGAAAAAAGTGCATAATATTTAGCATTCTTTTTACATACATGCATAAACACACATACACCAAGATGCACAGAACAGCAATTTTACAGCATCAACAACACATTGTTCTTCGAAATGTATAGGAGCTACAATTACTCAGGAACTGCACAATAGTTTCCACTAGGTGTCATAAAAACCTCTCCTTTTCAGACCGACAAAAAGTCGTCACACAATATACATCGAGTGTGCGACTTTTTTCTTAAAATGTCACAACAATGTTTGACAACTTACTAAAATAAATTATTAGCTTCAATAAAGCTTCATTATTAAAGGCTAAATAACATTATCTCCATTGCCATTAGGCTAAAAAGCTATCCTGGGGAAAATACTGCAATAAGCTTAAAAAATATTATGCTTAATGCACAAACGTTCATTTATACTTACGATTTTAACAGCACTTACGAATTTTTCTAGCAGTGAAAGGATACCACCAATGATTTGCAATGCAAACATAGTAGTCCATGCCAGAAGACACTGAACCATCACTATCAGCATGCAACTCATAACTGCATCAAAACTCCACATAAACTTCAGTTCAAATAAAACCTGTGGAACAAGGGAAACCACAAAGGTCATTTTCAGATAATGGGGCACAGCATTGGAAATCCCTGTGTTGTGCACTGTTCATTTGCTGCTCATTATTATTCCCAGCCTCTGTTCGTAGTCCAAGCCTCATGTTTTCTATTGCCAGTATTAGTTAAGTGTTCTTGTCATTGCTTGTGTTATTGTTTTAGCCTCCTTCCACTTTGTCTTCATCTGTGTTGTTTACTTTTGTTCAGCATGTACTCTCAGCCTCTTTGTATCATGTATTCTATGGCATTGGGCTGGTGTAGTGATTATGATTCTGCATCAGCCCTTAATAAATCTTGCGCTTCTCCACGTGTGCGTTCACCTTCCAACCGTTCATCGTTACACAGATAAAAAGGAATTTAAGGCTTTATTGAACAAAGTAAAGACTGGATTAAACAATACAAACCACTACAGGTGAAAAGGCGGGAACCATAATATCAGGCATAGGTTGAAAGAAGAAAACAAGCCATAAAGTGTAAACAAGGTTCAGACACGCTCGCTGTGCAGAAAGAGACTTCGCAACTGGAACACAGACCAGGAGGTTTTATACACGAGCGTTAATGAAGGTACCAAGTAGCAGGTGTAGTTAGATCTGCACTGGCATGTCCATCCGGAGTGGAGGGGGTGACATGGTGCATGACAGACTTAAGAAATGTGGCCGTAAAACCTTCCGTGAACCTTTCAGTCCGACTTGATTTCTTTTCAGTAAACGCTCGTGCACAAGGACGTGACTTTGAGAGCCAGCTGAATTGAATGGATGCCCGGTCCTCATGCTCGTCCCCAGGGCTGGTGCACCAACTGGGATTAACTGCCAAACTGGCAGAAACTGAGACCATTTTTCATAGAGAGGTTTAAGCCTGTTGCACCAAGACCAGTAGCGATGCATGCGTTCGTTTAAAACTTGGAACGTATGACCATTGCTAAGCAACCTGCACTATTACTAATTGCATACAAATTATATTGTTCATATAAACCATGCTGAGCTCTAAACAAAGCTGCTTAACAACAGTTACGTGACTAATGTGCTCCTGAGTCTCTGAATCAGGCCTCACGCTGCTTTATTCTAGCTGAACATGTAAAGCTGATATGATGTCGCCATCACGCGCACTTGCTGTTGGAGAGTTTAACTCTGCTCCCACAGAAAAGGGAGCTGTGAAATCTCACCTTACACCTGCTCCCACATAGGCCAACATTTATGCCGCTCTTAGGAGAAACTCAGGTTGTGATCGGTGCTAAAATCTCACATCAGCAGTGTGCGAATCGGAAAGTTCGCGTACGATCACAAGAGTCGCGTGGTTTGTTTTTAGCACGTGGACGTGTCGGTTTTTGGCTTGTAATCTCGAGCTCACCGGGTGAACGGCTTATCCATAATTAAGTCAACAACAACACAGCCTACTCGAAACGACTTCAAATAAGCTTGACTCTTTGGCGTTTATTTATGCATGTGGTACATCTACCTGGATCGCTAATGACAGTCTGGCTAATTTCTGCTAGCTGGAGAGAGTTAGAATTAGACAATGACCAAGTTTATCCAGGCGTGGTCTTTTCCCTCTTCTACAATCTGATTTTTAGCGCTTGGACTCTTTCACAAAATGTCTTTTAGTCCGAGGCCAAGACATTTCCAAGCAGTCTGTCTTCATTTATGTGTACTCACCTTTGGGAAAGTTCCTGCCTCAGATCAGACACGCTCCAAACTGCATGAACGCTTCACAACTTCTTTAATGACCATCTTGCAAAATGACCCCTATTTATAGATTTATATTCATAGATTTTTATTTAGTTTTATTACACACATAGTGACTTCATAGGGCTAGACTGTGATGTCATAATACCACGTGACAGTGAAGGCACTTATATGTAGAACTGAACTAAATACTCAGAGGCACAGTTAGTTAATTTCACAGACATGTTTTATGAAAAATATTTCACAAATTTTAGAATACAAATGAATTTCAGGGCTTTATAGTTATTATAGTGAATTAGCCTCACCAGGCCTGCCATGCTAAGCTAATAGCCTGTGTTTGAGTCATAAGCACTGAACATCAGGACACTGAGTTGGGCTTCATTCTTTCTCACTGAGACTTCATGTATAGGCAGCGCTGTACTGCCCTGTTCTCTTCCTTTTCCCCCAACTTCTTTATAAGGGTTCTTTTACTTGTCTGTTGGACTCCTTCATCCTCTTATTCTTCCATAATTACTGCCTGCAATCTATATATAATAGGCTGTAATAAGCAATAACAGATTTTTCTCCAACTTCTTCATAATGGATCTTTCACTTGTCGACACCCTGTGACACACACTGGCTTTCATCACTGTTACTGTATGATGATATAAACACTGTACATATGGTCAATGTCACACTTTAGGCATGGGCACACACACACAGACAGACACATGGCCACACGCACACACACGCGCACACACACGCGCACACACACACGCGCACACACACACACACAGACAGCCACACACACGCACAAGCCCTTTACTTTAATATCCTGTATGCAGGCATGTTACCTTCTATTCCACCAAGCACAGAAGTAACATCGTATTCACAACATGACAAATATAAGTGTTTTGGAAATTCAGCATAATATTTATCCCTCACTTTCTTTCTTTGAAAGGTTGACTGGAAGATATACAGATGTACAAGTAGCTGGCGGGATTACTGTCACACTGGTACAAACATCAAAGTTTGTTTTGGGTTGCCAGATCTTCCAAAAGTCTTATCTATTCTAGTTCCTATTATAAAGTTTGTGTTCCCAAAATGATTCCTCATACCTGCCCTTGTGCAGACCTTGGTAGCCCTGCTTGTCAGTGGGTTCAGTAAGACTTTTATAAATGGTTCCTTGCTACTAGAAGCAATCTCAGCCAGACTAACAGGCATGGAATTCATGCAGTGTTGCAGTTTGCTTCCATGACAGCAGGAATAATGCTCCTATTTACGACAAGCAAGTTGCGAAGAATGCCTTAAGATCTTTTTCCAATTTTGACCACATTTGTCCAAGTTTGGAGTTGGAATGGATGGAGCTTGAGGGCTGTTTCCAGCTGTGTCAGACTCCACTGCACTTACTCGTCATCCATCATCCAATAGACTCCCACATCTAATCCTGCTTTTTCTCTTTCGGGTATCTTTCTGAGTCTCTTAAGTTCACTCTCTCATTCACTCAACAAAATATCACCCATCAACTCTCGGTTTCTGTTTCCATTCTTCTTCATCTTTCATTCTCCCTCTGTCCCTCTCCCTTCATTTGTCTCCCCATTTTCTCTCTTCCCTTTCTTTCTCTCTCTCTCTCTCTCTGTCTCTCTCTCTCTCTCTCTCTCTCTCTCTCTCTCTCCCTCTCCCTCTCCCTCTCTCTGTGTCTCTCTTGCTCAGGGTGTTCTGGGATTGAGAGGTTGTTCTGGACACTTGAGGACTTTTTATGAGAACACACACACACACATTCAGTTCAATTCAATTGTGCCAAAGCTTTTGTGAAGAAATTACTGCTAACAATGATAGTAAGTACAACAATAATATAACTACAACAACTCCTATTACCAATAAACAATAATAATAATTATAATAATATAGGGGGTAAATATAGGCAATGGTGTGGTAATTTGGCTGAAATCCAATTTGTCTTTTACTCAGGATATTGTGTTTAGTAAGGAATTTCAGAAATCTAGAATTTAAAATGCTACACTACACATTATCTTCCCTAGGTTACTGTTCACACAGATGCCTCTGTAATTCTTAGTGTCGAATTTATCTCCGGATTTAAAGATTGGTGCTATTAATCCTTGGTTTCAGATTTCAGGGAAAAAACCTCCATTCAGGTTAAACAGTTTTAGAATAGCCAAATGAAATTTAGAGCTTGAAAAGTTTATCATTTTATTTAGTACACTGTCAGGCCCACATGCCTTCTTTGATTTTAGTTTGTTAATTTTCTCCTGAAGTTTCTGCTCAGTAATTGAGAAGTCTAATGGTTTTTGATTAGCCAATTGTAGCACCTCCAGTTTTTGCTTTATAGGATTTTGTTGAAGATTTGCATTTGATTCTACTGTCTGGAAGAGAGTTTGGAAATGGTTTGTCCAAATGTCCCCATTTTGTATTTCCAGTTCTTCCTGATCTCTTTTTTAAGTTTATTCCACTTGTCCAAAATTGACCAATTGCCAAGAAGTACAAAATGCATAAGGTCTATCTTAAACAATGATAAGTTCAATAAACAATAAGTACTAAAGTTTGTTAGACAACATCAGTATAATAAATAATACCCTACAATAAGTGCTAATTTACTTAGTCAATATAGGAGCAGGGTCATTTGTCATATAAATATTCCATGAATAGATGGGTCTTTAGTCTGTGGTTGAAGACTTCAAGGAACTCTGCTGTCAGGACAGCAAGTGGAAGTTCATTTCACCATCTGTAGGCCAGGACAGAAAAGAGTCTCAATGCTCGTCTTCCATGAGACTTGGAGCATGGAATTTCAAGCCGAGCCATACTTGAGGTTTGAAGCACTTGAGGTACGAATCGGGCTTTGACCATTGACTCCCTGTATCAAGGGGCTGGCCCATTTTTGGCTTTGTAGGTGAGCATCAAGATTTTAAATCTGATGTGTGCAGCTACTGGAAGCAAACGAAGGGAGCGCAGCAGCAGGGTAACGTGTGAACTTTGGAAGAATGAAGACGAGTCATGCTGCTGCTACTACTGCTGTTACTTGCAAGTACATCATCTTGTTAGTGACTTTTGGTGGGTGGGCACTGGAGTAAGCAGTGTAATAAATAAAGTGTTATAGTTAAAGAGAAAAGATGGTGCTGTCCCTGGAATGCTGGTACAAGAAAAGCATAGGCAAACACCACTGCAATTTGCATGTGAGAAATAGTCTTCCAGAATTTTCACTGAGCTAAGATGACTGTCCAATAGTTGAAGAGTTTTTACATGCCCTTGACATCACGGAGGTAAGAAGGATGTGCTTTCTCCACTACATGAAACAAGACACTGCTATGTGGCAGGTAGATCGTTCAGGAAAGGGTCTGGGAGTGCAAGCTCTCCACACTGGTGGCATGATGTCTCTGCAGAAATCACTTCAAATAAGCAACTAAATTCTCTATTCTGCAAGAGAGCACATTGGAGCTTGACACCAACACATTAATCCCTGGGTCATCACAACTTATCGACAAAGCAGCTATTTCTGCTTCAATTCCTAGGACTCCTACAGTTTCACTGGCACAAAGTTGCAAATGGAATGGCAAGCATGTGCAAAAGGAGAACTACATGACACTGTGAATTTATTCTTCCAGCAAAGCCATCAGGAGAAAAACATCTGATTCCATCACGCTGCAAGCAGGAGTCGAACCTGCGCAGGGAACCCCCATTGGATTTCGAGTCCAACGCCTTAACCTCTCGGCCATCGCAGCTGTTACATGCTTTGGGCACTTTGGGGTTAAGTCTTAGGACTTCTTCAAGCTCAATTATGAGTACCCATATATCATTGATTCAGGACTGAAAATGGCCTGAGATGCAAATTCAAAGACAGTAATCTCCCGAATGGTCTACTCACTATTTTAGCAAACTAATGTCAATTCCAGGTGAACAGGTGCCCAAAAGCTTGTCAGAGTATTAGACTGATCCGCTACTTAAAACACTACCGTGGCCTCCAAGGTTTCCCACGTGAAGACGTGGGACGGCTCAAGGTGGCTAAGCATTTTTGCATGAACACTCTTTTTGTTTTTAAAAAATCACACCTAGCTGATGAAGGTGTCATGTAAACCATTCACTGGAATGTACATGTGAGCAGAAATGTAAGTCAACAAAGTTGAAACTTGCACATTGGAAATAGAGTAGTGCAGGACATCGCTTGACCTAAGTTCAATGTTGACTAGACAGTGCAGCTCAGTACATTAATTTGCAATAGAATAATCAGACATATTGCAAACAGAGTCAAAGCCAAATTTGATAAAAGTGCTGCATATGACATAACTCATAGTTTAGACCATTCTCGTGTTTATCACACAGGGATAGCCAAAATTCTTTGAATATTTTGCATTTTTACAAGAATTCAAAAAGAAATACAAATCATAAGCCAGCACACCGACATTGTTAAAAGAGGAAAATGAAGACTGGGTCAACATCACCAGAATTTGTTTAAAAAACTTTCTGTTGTAGGTGCACTGATCCAAAATACTTCAAAACCTGTGGGATGCGTACATCTCAGTCAGTTTCTTTTAACACACGTGCATCTGTCCTTGTTAGTATAGTAAATAGTATCTCCGCCTCTCAGGCAGAAATTCTTGGGTTGATTCCCCGACAGGGAGTCTTCCTATTCTTAGTGCACTGCAGACAAACTGGTGACTTGGCACCCTTTGTAGGAATGATAACATCGAATCCTACACCCACAGTTGCTCTTGATTTTTCTACATAGATGAATCAAGACACTAGCACATTGTGGATCAATAATTTGATAAAGCACCTGGGAGAGAATTTGGTGCCCAGTGGCGACATTATCTCTAAGCAGACATGACAAAACATGCATACCATCAAGGCCAAGACTGAAGAGCATAAAAAGATTTTGTCAATTTCATAAACTACATCAAATGCTTTGCTGGTGTCAAATATTGTAACGACATTAAACATGGTGACTTGACAATTACGTGAAGGGTAGTGCTTGGTAACTGTCCATCTTGACTTTGGATTGTACATTTTCACTCTTGACTTGTCTCGGGACTACAGTGTCAAGTCTTGAGATGTATTTGTTACATTTACAATTTACATTTAAGGCATTTAGCAGACACTTTTATCCAGTGTGACTTACAAAAGGGTTTTATCATTTACTCATAGAATACACCCTAGCCATTACAGTAGGTTAGAGTCCAATATCCCAATGATCTAGAATACTGTAGAAATAAAAGGATCACTGCTGTTACCTAGAAGTACAAAATGCATAAGGACTAAAGTTTGTTAGACAACATCAGTGTAATAAATAATACCCTACAATAAGTGTTAATTTAGTTATTCAATATAGGAGCAGGGTCATTTGTCAGATTCCATGAATAGATGGGTCTTTAGTCTGTGTTTGAAGACTGCAAGGAACTCTGCTGTCAGGACAGCAAGTGGAAGTTCATTTCACCATCTGTGAGTCTCAATGCTTGTCTTCCATGAGACTTGGAGCATGGAATTTCAAGCCGAGCCATACTTGAGGTTCAAGGCCCTTGAGGTATGAATCGGGCTTTGACCACTGACTCAATATATCAAGGGCCTGGCCCATTTTTGGCTTTGTAGGGGAGCATCAAGATTTTGAAAGTATAGCTAGGATAAATCAGCGCTATCTTGCAGCTAGAACAAAATATTCTCAGATTAGTTTATGCGTCATGGAACGTGGCTGAATTAAAAATGAAACACAATTAAGTCAAATTAAATTGACCCACCTGCAACAAGTTCAGCAACCACATTTAATTTCACTGAATGGTCAGCTAGCCAGCCTATACAAAACAGGTTATTGTTAGAAATTCTGCATGTGTGATTCACTTAACTTTACATCTCAGATTGCTTATAATGATATACTAATGTATCCACATTAGAAATAATTGGTGAAATCCACCACAAAAGATGAGACTCAACATAATAAATAATGAGACAAACCTTGGGATATGACGTGGATATGAACCTACCCAAAGCAGCTATGTCTCGCTCTGCTCTATATAAGGGGCTGGAGACTTTCTGACCAGCAGGTTGCGCTGAACCCATTTTGCAGGCATTTCACAACTTTATCATTTTCAACACTGTGACATTGTTTTAGGTAATCTGTGTTCTACAAATTCAAAAGAAGCACACTAGGAAGTAAGAATGGCTTCTTCTTTGGTGAAAATCTCCTTGTTAAAGAACCTTTTTTTTTCTACTGCATTGTTGTATGTTTAAATTTGGTTAACATTTGTTCAGGGTTGCATGATTTGTAATTTTTTTTACTGTTTGGAATGCCCAAGGTTTATAATATTACAAGTGGGACTATTCTCTACAAACCTATGCGATATCAGATCAAACTTATTGGAATGTGTGATTTTGTGCTGTTTGTTATCTATGTCAATGTTTACAGTAGCGATTTTCTTTGTTCAATCCTTTTTTAGGTGGTATAACTGGAAGCATCTAACGACTGCGGTGACCCAAAGAGCTATTTAAAGGGCTGGTGCGCAGGCTCCATCAGTGATTTTTAATCATTGCTGCACATACATTGTCGGTTTTCTAAAAAGTTAATTTTGCCATGTCATTGCCAATGTGTTTTTCACAGGCTAAGAACGTCAGTGAGCTCTCTCTGACCAAGGTCTAGTTTATAGCCAGCGAGTTTGGTGGAGTTATGTTAAAGGGTTGGCATGCAGGCTTCCTGAGTGGTTTTTAAAAAGTGTGTATTGCTGAATCATTGGCAACACATGGAATGCTCCATCTGGTCACGGCCAATATTATAGCCAGCAAGATTGTTGTTGCGACCTGAAAGTATTAGTGTGCAAGATTTAGGATTTTTTTTTCACAGGCTATTTAAAATATGCTGTCAATGCAGTGGCTATGCTGTATCGTTCACATTAGATTAGACTTGCAACTAGACTTTGTAGGGTGGAAGAACTACGGGACCAGAACTGGGTTGTGCTTCCGTACCCATTACCGACACATTTTTTAGTACCATTTGTGTGAAGTAGTAAAGTCAGCTGTGGTGGAACAACAAATATACTGTGGTCAAATATACTGGTGGTCAAATATACTGAAAATGGGATGAAAATCCCAATTCAAATATATGTCATTTGGTGTGTCAAATATACATCAATGGGGATGAAAATCCCACTTCAAGTATGTTTCAGTGGTGTATCAAATATATTGCAAATGGGATGGAAATCCCACTTCAAGTATGTTTCAGTGGTGTGTCAAAATATCAATTCAAATATGTCATTTAGTGTATCAAATATACTGCAAATGGGATGAAAATCCCAATTCAGGTATATGTCATTGAGTGTGTCAAATATACTGCAAATGGCATGAAAATCCCAATGCAAGTATGTCATTTAGTGTATCAAATATACTGCAAATGGGATGAAAATCCCACTTCAAGTATGTTTCAGTGGTGTGTCAAATATATTGCAAATGGAATGAAAATCTCACTTCAAGTATGTTTCAGTGGTGTGTCAAATATGAAAATCCCAATTCAAATTTATGTAATTTAGTTTGTCAAATATACTGCAAATATATCTCGGGCACTGACGTTTCCTTTTATTTTCCACACTATATGAACTTCAGCAACCACATTTAATTTCACTGAGGGGTCAGCAAACAAGCCCACAGCAAGTATGTCTCGCTCTGCCATGCACCTCCCAGTAAATGTTACAACTTCTTCCATGATAAAATATAATTAAAAGAAAGCTGTGGTCATAAAAATGAACAGCACCCTCTAGCGATGAACCTCAATTATTTCAAGATAACTAAAGCATGGGTAGGTTAAAGCACCGTTAGCTTGCAGCTAGAACAAAAAATTCTTAGTGAGGTAGAACAACAAAAGCCTGAGACCTTTAGTGACACTGTTTGAAGCACATGGCCACAACACTGACATCACTCCATGTGACATCACACCATGACACACACTGGCTTTCATCAATATATTGATTTCTATTGGCCATTGCAGTGCCATTGTCTTTGAGTGAAAGCAATTCTCACGGAGGTGTGAAGGGGAGGGGAACTTTAATATTACTTCACAAGCGTTTTCAGTGGCAAACATCATGATTGGCAGCTGTTTCAACAAATAGTGAACACTTAGACTACTTTCAACCAGCTTCCGCATTGTAAGCAGACAAAGTGTTGCGCATGCGTTTGACGCTGTTTGGCAAAACGCATTCAGCCGTAAGAATGATTTGATCGCCAAGTTTATGTGGAGTTGTCTGGGTGCTTCTAGCATGGACTAGCTACAATGTTTGCATCGCAAATCACTGGGTGTTTCCATTCACTGCTGGAAAAAATCGTAATCCTTCTACAAAATGTAAGTATAAATGAGAAAGATTATTATTTCTTTACAGTATTACAGCATTTACAGTATTACAGTATTTTCCCATAATAACAATGATGCTATGAAGCTATAATTGTTGTGGAACTTACTAAAGTAACTTACTGTGATGTTTTAGCCAAAATAAACATGCAAACTCAGTGTATAGTGACTGATGACTTTGTGTGCATTTGGAGAGGTTTTTGGACACTGTGGAGATGTCTAGGACACCTAGTGGAAAATAGTGGAAAAGTGTTGAATTTATTTATTTACCCAAGTGAATCAGGAAATGTAGAGCAGGACTGAAAATTAATCTCCAGCATCAAAAGACACATTATACACCCCAAGAATCAAAGGCGTTTTTTTGTTGTTTTGTTTTTTTACATTTTTGTTTTGTATTAGAAGAGCTCAAATGCAACCTAAATGATGCAAAAATAAGCTTGTATAATTTCAGATAACTAATGTTAAAGTGAACAAGTGCAAATCGTTCACAAATGAGCTTAGACCTGGATGTGCATAGACAGATTATTAATTAATTACGAAAAGTTGTATTTGTCTTTATTTTACTGTTTTATTTTTGTTTAAAGCTATTTTGATGACTGAATCATTTTTGAAGGAACTTTGCCTTTGTGATGGTTTTTGCTGAGTATATACACTTTTTTGCCAGGTGATCAAAATTAACTATAAAATATTTATATATAAATTTCAGTGGAATGGAAGAATATCATTATTTAAGATTAATAATTAATGGTGGAATGTTTTAGAAAATATTAAGAATTAGAAATCCTCTAGGTGACACACAAGTCACACTTTGTCCATTTACTGTGCATATAGCCAGTGGTTATTTTTAACATCCAGTGAAGAGGATGAACACTAGAATACAAATCTTAATGGTGAGGTCAAATCCCAGCTCAGCATTGTGTTGATCATGTGGGGCGTGTGGAGCGCGTGGGGCGTGTGGGGTGAGGTGGGGTGGGGCCTGTCATAAATGCTTTTGACCTGTTTCAGTCTAATAGCCCTGAAGGGCAAAGATCTGCATAATCCATCTCAGTTGGGGAGTCTGAAAATTACATGGTTCATAAACTTTTTTTTTAATATCATAAAGTTTGATCCCTCTACTTTTTTTCAGTTTTTCTGTTTTCTATTGTACACTCAGTATTAGCAGGTTTTATAATTTTAATATCCAGTGCTTTATCCTTATGTTTTTACTGTTTTATAACTTGACTGTGTACTTTTTTGTTCTATGATTATAATTAATATTATTACTATCATCATCATCATCATCATCATCATCATCATCATCATCATCATCATCAGGTTTAGATTAATGACTTTATTGAGGCTTCATGTTATAATCCATGCCACATGATCATAATAATGATCTGAGCATAGTCTTCCTCCTCTTCATCACACTGTCTCAGTGTCTCTTGCTCTGTGTGTGTTGAGAATAAACTGATGTAAGTATCATGCATGAAACCAGAGGAAAGTCCAACCTCTCGTGTGCCACACGGGTTTCTATGGCTGCTGCTCCCAGATGGGACCCCTGTCCATTTTAACCTCAATCCTGGCAGCAGCATTGGGGTGGCCTCCCCTCTCTCACCCCTTGTTGCAAGTTTGCTGCAGCGCAGACATGGTTTGACATCATGACGCTCAAGATTTTTGCAATGCTCAACTGTCAGAAAAACGTCCTCGCATTGCTAAAAAGAAGTGATCATCTTGGAGGCATATCATTCCGATGGATCGGACAATTTGGAACTGATTCCTGATTCCCATCACTTCATGGTTGAAGAAGCTGATTGTGTGTTGGGGAAAACAGATGTTCTTCATAAGTGGCTGTGAATGGACTTGCTTTCACTGTTAACATGTGTTCTTTGTAACATCAAGCCTTCTCAGATTCATTATTGATTTTATTAGTTTTGGGTTTATGGTCTATTACAAAAGTGGTACTTTTTGTATATTGTTCCAATCCAATGCGCCCTCATCTTCTTTTCACAGAGAGCCACAATCGCTGCAGAAATCCTTTTCCCTTACGTTTTGATTTACGTTTTCCTTTGGTTTGCTGCTTCTGCTCTTTCTGGAAGCCTTTCAGCCTCAACATCTCCATCATTCTGCACAGTCTACGCTCCCTCTCCCGGCGCTTTCGTCTTTTCTTCCGTTCCTTTTCCTGTTTAATATGGTGCTTAATTTTCCTTTGCAGCTGTTTTTCCTTTGCTTTTCTCTCTTTCTCTCTTGCATTTTCCTCAGATTTCTTAGTCCTTATCAGGACATTCCATAGATTTTTCCACCACTTCCTTTCATAGGTTCCTTCACATGTCTGCTGAACTTTTTCATCCTCTTCTTCCTCCATAATCACTGTCACTCCTTCATCCTCCTCCATAATTACTGTCAGCCCTGTTCTGCAATACGGGACGTGTGTACTAGACACAAACTTTTTGTGCTGCCTCCGGGCAACAGCAATGGGGCGCTTGGGGGTTTCCGTGGCTGCAGGTCGCAGGGGGCAATTAAGAGCAGCCCTGCCTGGCTTTTGGAGGATGGATGGGGGAGTCCTGGTGGGATGCAGCGTTGTAACCACTCTAGGGAAGTTGAACCTGATTCTTTCCCACTGCGGAAAAAGTGCATAATATTTAGCATTCTTATTACACACATGCGCAAAAACACTAACACACAGAAAAGCAATCTGACATGACCAACACCACATTGCTCGTCGAGTTGTGAAGTTGTGCTATAGGCATAAGACATCTCCTTATTTCTGTCTAAAATCACCCTCTGTCTATAGTATGACATTGACTGTATGTGACTGCAGTGGAACTGAAGGTTTCATTTTGGTGTTCCTACTTTCTCCAGTTGAGCTTTCAGGGACTTCAGTTCATCTTTGAGCTCCACATTCTCCAAGTTCTTTTTAATTGTTCCTTTTCTTGTCTGATGGATTCCTTCATACTCTTCTTCCATCAGAATTATTGCCTCCAATTCATCCACTCTCATCTTAACGTGGGAAATCCAGTCTCTCTGAAGGAATGAAAACAACAAGACACTGCCTTATGAGTGGACATATCTTAGCCACAGCAAACAATGAGCCCCTCCTATTATAATAACACTTTCTAACGTATTCAGACATTGATTCAAATTACTTCATTCTGTTTACCATGGCATTAAGCATGGGACGGTTTGAGAATGCCAACTCCAGACAGAAAAACAGAAAACATATAGTAGAGATTATGCATAAAATGACTACTGTATGAAAATAGCTTATGACACATTTACTCACAACTGCAAAATCAGCTGCTGCATCACTCTCCTCATTCAGTGTGCGGGCTCTGCCTGTCTTGGCAGTCGTATACTTCACCTCTGGCAGCAGCGATCTATCATGCAAGCTTTCCTTACTAGATGCAAACTTTGTATGCCGACTCCGGGCAACGTCAGAGCTGCGATTGGAGGTTTCTGTGCCCACAGGTAGCAGGAGGCAGTTAGGCTCATTAAGCGCAGCCTTGCCAGGCTTTTGGAGGATGGATGAGGGAGTCCCGGTGCGCTGTAGTTGTGGAAACACTGTGGCGAAACTGGACTTGACTCTTTCCCACTATGAAAAAAGTGCATAATATTTAGCATTCTTTTTACATACATGCATAAACACACATACACCAAGATGCACAGAACAGCAATTTTAAAGCATCAACAACACATTGTTCTTCGAAATGTATAGGAGCTACAATTACTCAGGAACTGCACAATAGTTTCCACTAGGTGTCATAAAAACCTCTCCTTTTCAGACCGACAAAAAGTCGTCACACAATATACATCGAGTGTGCGACTTTTTTCTTAAAATGTCACAACAATGTTTGACAACTTACTAAAAGAAATTATTAGCTTCAATAAAGCTTCATTATTAAAGGCTAAATAACATTATCTCCATTGCCATTAGGCTAAAAAGCTATCCTGGGGAAAATACTGCAATAAGCTTAAAAAATATTATGCTTAAAGCACAAACGTTCATTTATACTTACGATTTTAACAGCACTTACGAATTTTTCTAGCAGTGAAAGGATACCACCAATGATTTGCAATGCAAACATAGTAGTCCATGCCAGAAGACACTGAACCATCACTATCAGCATGCAACTCATAACTGCATCAAAACTCCACATAAACTTCAGTTCAAATAAAACCTGTGGAACAAGGGAAACCACAAAGGTCATTTTCAGATAATGGGGCACAGCATTGGAAATCCCTGTGTTGTGCACTGTTCATTTGCTGCTCATTATTATTCCCAGCCTCTGTTCGTAGTCCAAGCCTCATGTTTTCTATTGCCAGTATTAGTTAAGTGTTCTTGTTATTGCTTTTGTTATTGTTTTAGCCTCCTTCCACTTTGTCTTCATCTGTGTTGTTTACTTTTGTTCAGCATGTACTCTCAGCCTCTTTGTATCATGTATTCTATGGCATTGGGCTGGTGTAGTGATTATGATTCTGCATCAGCCCTTAATAAATCTTGCGCTTCTCCACGTGTGCGTTCACCTTCCAACCGTTCATCGTTACACAGATAAAAAGGAATTTAAGGCTTTATTGAACAAAGTAAAGACTGGATTAAACAATACAAACCACTACAGGTGAAAAGGCGGGAACCATAATATCAGGCATAGGTTGAAAGAAGAAAACAAGCCATAAAGTGTAAACAAGGTTCAGACACGCTCGCTGTGCAGAAAGAGACTTCGCAACTGGAACACAGACCAGGAGGTTTTATACACGAGCGTTAATGAAGGTACCAAGTAGCAGGTGTAGTTAGATCTGCACTGGCATGTCCATCCGGAGTGGAGGGGGTGACATGGTGCATGACAGACTTAAGAAATGTGGCCGTAAAACCTTCCGTGAACCTTTCAGTCCGACTTGATTTCTTTTCAGTAAACGCTTGTGCACAAGGACGTGACTTTGAGAGCCAGCTGAATTGGAATGGATGCCCGGTCCTCATGCTCGTCCCCAGGGCTGGTGCACCAACTGGGATTAACTGCCAAACTGGCAGAAACTGAGACCATTTTTCATAGAGAGGTTTAAGCCTGTTGCACCAAGACCAGTAGCGATGCATGCGTTCGTTTAAAACTTGGAACGTATGACCATTGCTAAGCAACCTGCACTATTACTAATTGCATACAAATGATATTGTTCATATAAACCATGCTGAGCTCTAAACAAAGCTGCTTAACAACAGTTACGTGACTAATGTGCTCCTGAGTCTCTGAATCAGGCCTCACGTTGCTTTATTCTAGCTGAACATGTAAAGCTGATATGATGTCGCCATCACGCGCACTTGCTGTTGGAGAGTTTAACTCTGCTCCCACAGAAAAGGGAGCTGTGAAACCTCACCTTACACCTGCTCCCACATAGGCCAACATTTATGCCGCTCTTAGGAGAAACTCAGGTTGTGATCGGTGCTAAAATCTCACATCAGCAGTGTGCGAATCGGAAAGTTCGCGTACGATCACAAGAGTCGCGTGGTTTGTTTTTAGCACGTGGACGTGTCGGTTTTTGGCTTGTAATCTCGAGCTCACCGGATGAACGGCTTATCCATAATTAAGTCAACAACAACACAGCCTACTAGAAACGACTTCAAATAAGCTTGACTCTTTGGCGTTTATTTATGCATGTGGTACATCTACCTGGATCGCTAATGACAGTCTGGCTAATTTCCGCTAGCTGGAGAGAGAGTTAGAATTAGACAATGACCAAGTTTATCCAGGCGTGGTCTTTTCCCTCTTCTACAATCTGATTTTTAGCGCTTGGACTCTTTCACAAAATGTCTTTTAGTCCGAGGCCAAGACATTTCCAAGCAGTCTGTCTTCATTTATGTGTACTCACCTTTGGGAAAGTTCCTGCCTCAGATCAGACACGCTCCAAACTGCATGAACGCTTCACAACTTCTTTAATGACCATCTTGCAAAATGACCCCTATTTATAGATTTATATTCATAGATTTTTATTTAGTTTTATTACACACATAGCGACTTCATAGGGCTAGACTGTGATGTCATAATACCACGTGACTGTGAAGGCACTTATATGTAGAACTGAACGAAATACTCAGAGGCACAGTTAGTTAATTTCACATACATGTTTTATGAAAAATATTTCACAAATTTTAGAATACAAATGAATTTCAGGGCTTTATAGTTATTATAGTGAATTAGCCTCACCAGGCCTGCCATGCTAAGCTAATAGCCTGTGTTTGAGTCATAAGCACTGAACATCAGGACACTGAGTTGGGCTTCATTCTTTCTCACTGAGACTTCATGTATAGGCAGCGCTGTACTGCCCTGTTCTCTTCCTTTTCCCCCAACTTCTTTATAAGGGTTCTTTTACTTGTCTGTTGGACTCCTTCATCCTCTTATTCTTCCATAATTACTGCCTGCAATCTATATATAATAGGCTGTAATAAGCAATAACAGATTTTTCTCCAACTTCTTCATAATGGATCTTTCACTTGTCGACACCCTGTGACACACACTGGCTTTCATCACTGTTACTGTATGATGATATAAACACTGTACATATGGTCAATGTCACACTTTAGGCATGGGCACACACACACAGACAGACACATGGCCACACGCACACACACGCGCACACACACGCGCACACACACGCGCACACACACACGCGCACACACACACACACAGACAGCCACACACACGCACAAGCCCTTTACTTTAATATCCTGTATGCAGGCATGTTACCTTCTATTCCACCAAGCACAGAAGTAACATCGTATTCACAACATGACAAATATAAGTGTTTTGGAAATTCAGCATAATATTTATCCCTCACTTTCTTTCTTTGAAAGGTTGACTGGAAGATATACAGATGTACAAGTAGCTGGCGGGATTACTGTCACACTGGTACAAACATCAAAGTTTGTTTTGGGTTGCCAGATCTTCCAAAAGTCTTATCTATTCTAGTTCCTATTATAAAGTTTGTGTTCCCAAAATGATTCCTCATACCTGCCCTTGTGCAGACCTTGGTAGCCCTGCTTGTCAGTGGGTTCAGTAAGACTTTTATAAATGGTTCCTTGCTACTAGAAGCAATCTCAGCCAGACTAACAGGCATGGAATTCATGCAGTGTTGCAGTTTGCTTCCATGACAGCAGGAATAATGCTCCTATTTACGACAAGCAAGTTGCGAAGAATGCATTAAGATCTTTTTCCAATTTTGACCACATTTGTCCAAGTTTGGAGTTGGAATGGATGGAGCTTGAGGGCTGTTTCCAGCTGTGTCAGACTCCACTGCACTTACTCGTCATCCATCATCCAATAGACTCCCACATCTAATCCTGCTTTTTCTCTTTCGGGTATCTTTCTGAGTTTCTTAAGTTCACTCTCTCATTCACTCAACAAAATATCACCCATCAACTCTCGGTTTCTGTTTCCATTCTTCTTCATCTTTCATTCTCCCTCTCTGTCCCTCTCCCTTCATTTGTCTCCCCATTTTCTCTCTTCCCTTTCTTTCTCTCTCTCTCTCTCTCTGTCTCTCTCTCTCTCTCTCTCTCTCTCTCTCTCTCTCTCTCCCTCTCCCTCTCCCTCTCTCTGTGTCTCTCTTGCTCAGGGTGTTCTGGGATTGAGAGGTTGTTCTGGACACTTGAGGACTTTTTATGAGAACACACACACACACATTCAGTTCAATTCAATTGTGCCAAAGCTTTTGTGAAGAAATTACTGCTAACAATGATAGTAAGTACAACAATAATATAACTACAACAACTCCTATTACCAATAAACAATAATAATAATTATAATAATATAGGGGGTAAATATAGGCAATGGTGTGGTAATTTGGCTGAAATCCAATTTGTCTTTTACTCAGGATATTGTGTTTAGTAAGGAATTTCAGAAATCTAGAATTTAAAATGCTACACTACACATTATCTTCCCTAGGTTACTGTTCACACAGATGCCTCTGTAATTCTTAGTGTCGAATTTATCTCCGGATTTAAAGATTGGTGCTATTAATCCTTGGTTTCAGATTTCAGGGAAAAAACCTCCATTCAGGTTAAACAGTTTTAGAATAGCCAAATGAAATTTAGAGCTTGAAAAGTTTATCATTTTATTTAGTACACTGTCAGGCCCACATGCCTTCTTTGATTTTAGTTTGTTAATTTTCTCCTGAAGTTTCTGCTCAGTAATTGAGAAGTCTAATGGTTTTTGATTAGCCAATTGTAGCACCTCCAGTTTTTGCTTTATAGGATTTTGTTGAAGATTTGCATTTGATTCTACTGTCTGGAAGAGAGTTTGGAAATGGTTTGTCCAAATGTCCCCATTTTGTATTTCCAGTTCTTCCTGATCTCTTTTTTAAGTTTATTCCACTTGTCCAAAATTGACCAATTGCCAAGAAGTACAAAATGCATAAGGTCTATCTTAAACAATGATAAGTTCAATAAACAATAAGTACTAAAGTTTGTTAGACAACATCAGTATAATAAATAATACCCTACAATAAGTGCTAATTTACTTAGTCAATATAGGAGCAGGGTCATTTGTCATATAAATATTCCATGAATAGATGGGTCTTTAGTCTGTGGTTGAAGACTTCAAGGAACTCTGCTGTCAGGACAGCAAGTGGAAGTTCATTTCACCATCTGTAGGCCAGGACAGAAAAGAGTCTCAATGCTCGTCTTCCATGAGACTTGGAGCATGGAATTTCAAGCCGAGCCATACTTGAGGTTTGAAGCACTTGAGGTACGAATCGGGCTTTGACCATTGACTCCCTGTATCAAGGGGCTGGCCCATTTTTGGCTTTGTAGGTGAGCATCAAGATTTTAAATCTGATGTGTGCAGCTACTGGAAGCAAACGAAGGGAGCGCAGCAGCAGGGTAACGTGTGAACTTTGGAAGAATGAAGACGAGTCATGCTGCTGCTACTACTGCTGTTACTTGCAAGTACATCATCTTGTTAGTGACTTTTGGTGGGTGGGCACTGGAGTAAGCAGTGTAATAAATAAAGTGTTATAGTTAAAGAGAAAAGATGGTGCTGTCCCTGGAATGCTGGTACAAGAAAAGCATAGGCAAACACCACTGCAATTTGCATGTGAGAAATAGTCTTCCAGAATTTTCACTGAGCTAAGATGACTGTCCAATAGTTGAAGAGTTTTTACATGCCCTTGACATCACGGAGGTAAGAAGGATGTGCTTTCTCCACTACATGAAACAAGACACTGCTATGTGGCAGGTAGATCGTTCAGGAAAGGGTCTGGGAGTGCAAGCTCTCCACACTGGTGGCATGATGTCTCTGCAGAAATCACTTCAAATAAGCAACTAAATTCTCTATTCTGCAAGAGAGCACATTGGAGCTTGACACCAACACATTAATCCCTGGGTCATCACAACTTATCGACAAAGCAGCTATTTCTGCTTCAATTCCTAGGACTCCTACAGTTTCACTGGCACAAAGTTGCAAATGGAATGGCAAGCATGTGCAAAAGGAGAACTACATGACACTGTGAATTTATTCTTCCAGCAAAGCCATCAGGAGAAAAACATCTGATTCCATCACGCTGCAAGCAGGAGTCGAACCTGCGCAGGGAACCCCCATTGGATTTCGAGTCCAACGCCTTAACCTCTCGGCCATCGCAGCTGTTACATGCTTTGGGCACTTTGGGGTTAAGTCTTAGGACTTCTTCAAGCTCAATTATGAGTACCCATATATCATTGATTCAGGACTGAAAATGGCCTGAGATGCAAATTCAAAGACAGTAATCTCCCGAATGGTCTACTCACTATTTTAGCAAACTAATGTCAATTCCAGGTGAACAGGTGCCCAAAAGCTTGTCAGAGTATTAGACTGATCCGCTACTTAAAACACTACCGTGGCCTCCAAGGTTTCCCACGTGAAGACGTGGGACGGCTCAAGGTGGCTAAGCATTTTTGCATGAACACTCTTTTTGTTTTTAAAAAATCACACCTAGCTGATGAAGGTGTCATGTAAACCATTCACTGGAATGTACATGTGAGCAGAAATGTAAGTCAACAAAGTTGAAACTTGCACATTGGAAATAGAGTAGTGCAGGACATCGCTTGACCTAAGTTCAATGTTGACTAGACAGTGCAGCTCAGTACATTAATTTGCAATAGAATAATCAGACATATTGCAAACAGAGTCAAAGCCAAATTTGATAAAAGTGCTGCATATGACATAACTCATAGTTTAGACCATTCTCGTGTTTATCACACAGGGATAGCCAAAATTCTTTGAATATTTTGCATTTTTACAAGAATTCAAAAAGAAATACAAATCATAAGCCAGCACACCGACATTGTTAAAAGAGGAAAATGAAGACTGGGTCAACATCACCAGAATTTGTTTAAAAAACTTTCTGTTGTAGGTGCACTGATCCAAAATACTTCAAAACCTGTGGGATGCGTACATCTCAGTCAGTTTCTTTTAACACACGTGCATCTGTCCTTGTTAGTATAGTAAATAGTATCTCCGCCTCTCAGGCAGAAATTCTTGGGTTGATTCCCCGACAGGGAGTCTTCCTATTCTTAGTGCACTGCAGACAAACTGGTGACTTGGCACCCTTTGTAGGAATGATAACATCGAATCCTACACCCACAGTTGCTCTTGATTTTTCTACATAGATGAATCAAGACACTAGCACATTGTGGATCAATAATTTGATAAAGCACCTGGGAGAGAATTTGGTGCCCAGTGGCGACATTATCTCTAAGCAGACATGACAAAGCATGCATACCATCAAGGCCAAGACTGAAGAGCATAAAAAGATTTTGTCAATTTCATAAACTACATCAAATGCTTTGCTGGTGTCAAATATTGTAATGACATTAAACATGGTGACTTGACAATTACGTGAAGGGTAGTGCTTGGTAACTGTCCATCTTGACTTTGGATTGTACATTTTCACTCTTGACTTGTCTCGGGACTACAGTGTCAAGTCTTGAGATGTATTTGTTACATTTACAATTTACATTTAAGGCATTTAGCAGACACTTTTATCCAGTGTGACTTACAAAAGGGTTTTATCATTTACTCATAGAATACACCCTAGCCATTACAGTAGGTTAGAGTCCAATATCCCAATGATCTAGAATACTGTAGAAATAAAAGGATCACTGCTGTTACCTAGAAGTACAAAATGCATAAGGACTAAAGTTTGTTAGACAACATCAGTGTAATAAATAATACCCTACAATAAGTGTTAATTTAGTTATTCAATATAGGAGCAGGGTCATTTGTCAGATTCCATGAATAGATGGGTCTTTAGTCTGTGTTTGAAGACTGCAAGGAACTCTGCTGTCAGGACAGCAAGTGGAAGTTCATTTCACCATCTGTGAGTCTCAATGCTTGTCTTCCATGAGACTTGGAGCATGGCATTTCAAGCCGAGCCATACTTGAGGTTCAAGGCCCTTGAGGTATGAATCGGGCTTTGACCACTGACTCAATATATCAAGGGCCTGGCCCATTTTTGGCTTTGTAGGGGAGCATCAAGATTTTAAATCTGATGTGTGCAGCTACTGGAAGCAAACGAAGAGAGCGCAGCAGCAGGGTAACACGTGTTAACTTTGGAAGATTGAAGACGAGTCATGCTGCTGCTACTACTGCTGTTACTTGCAAGTACATCATCTTGTTAGTGACTTGTGGTGGGTGGGCACTGGAGTGAACAGTGTAATAGCTAAAGTGTTATAGTTATAGTTAAAGAGAAAATATGGTGCTGTCCCTGGAATGCTGGTACACGACATGGAAGAGAAGTTTTTACATGCCCTTGACATCACGCAGGTAAGAAGGATGTGCTTTCTCCACTACATGAAACAAGACACTGCTATGTGGCAGGTAGATCGTTCAGGAAAGGGTCTGGGAGTGCAAGCTTTCCCCACTGGAGAATTGGTGCTGTATACCAAGTTCAATTGTCATCTTGGAGAACAGGTGTAACATAAAGTTCATGCCTTGGTCAGATTGTATAACTTTGGGCAATCCAAAGGTAGTGCAGAATTTAATAACAGCTCTTCGATTTTAGGGATCGAAGGGGAATAGCCTCAGGGTACGTGGTGGCAGCACACATTATAGTCAATAGGTAGCAATGACCAGAACGGGTCTTTGGCAAAGGGCCCACACAATCAACCAACACCTTTTCAAAGGGCTCACCAACTGCTGGAATGGGGCACAGAGGAACAGACGGAATGACCTGATTTGGTTTTCACTGCATGTAAGGCATGAACGGCAGTGTCCAACATCACTTCTAATCGATGGCCAAACGAAATGTTGTAGAATTTGTTGTTTTGTCTTTTTTCTGATACCTAGGTGTCCAGACAGGGGATGGTCATGTGCTAGTGATAATATGTGTATTTGGTATGATGCTGGAACAACTACCTGGGCTACAGAGTTCCACTCCTCATCAGAGTCAGATTGACTCCATATCCTGAATACAACACCACCTCAAATGAAATACATGCGCCAATAACCTATCGGTTTGTTTTGTCACGATTCTTATTTTCTAGTACACATCCACAGGTCAAATATATTCATCAGTTACTAAAATTTAATCTGTGTTTTGGAATACTTTTAAAATATACATCAGTAAGGTAATGTACATGAACCCATGTTTTCTGATTGTTTTTGGATAACAGAAAAATGGCTTGTCACGTGCATCCTTGACTCAGTCTATCTGTTACAGAAACAAATTTTTTAGACAATTCTAATAGCCATTATTGTGGAAAAACCTCGTCAGCCAGGATGATTTTGCATGTAGCTGTTTAATACAATCATATAGTGTAGTTGTTTGTTTGATTATAAAGGATGATCTCATAATAATCTTATCTACATATTCTTATACATTTACATAGTAGCATTCACTCATATGCTCAAATTCCATATGCTACATAGAAAAAGTCCACCTCATCCATTTTAGTTTTTACCTGATCAATAATCCAAAAAAACATATAAATAACAGCACCCTCTAGCGATGAACCTCAATTATTTTAAGATAAATATAAAGTATAGCTAGGATAAGTCAGCGCTATCTTGCAGCTAGAACAAAATATTCTCAGATTAATTTATGCGTTATGGAACGTGGCTGAATTAAAAATGAAACACAATTAAGTCAAATTAAATTGACCCACCTGCAACAAGTTCAGCAACCACATTTAATTTCACTGAATGGTCAGCTAGCCAGCCTATACAAAACAGGTTATTGTTAGAAATTCTGCATGTGTGATTCACTTAGCTTTACATCTCAGATTGCTTATAATGATATACTAATGTATCCACATTAGAAATAATTGGTGAAATCCACCACAAAAGATGAGACTCAACATAATAAATAATGAGACAAACCTTGGGATATGACGTGGATATGAACCTACCCAAAGCAGCTATGTCTCGCTCTGCTCTATATAAGGGGCTGGAGACTTTCTGACCAGTAGGTTGCGCTGAACCCATTTTGCAGGCATTTCACAACTTTATCATTTTCAACACTGTGACATTGTTTTAGGTAATCTGTGTTCTACATATTCAAAAGAAGCACACTAGGAAGTAAGAATGGCTTCTTCTTTGGTGAAAATCTCCTTGTTAAAGAACCTTTTTTTTTCTACTGCATTGTTGTATGTTTAAATTTGGTTAACATTTGTTCAGGGTTCCATGATTTGTAATTTTTTTTACTGTTTGGAATGCCCAAGGTTTATAATATTACAAGTGGGACTATTCTCTACAAACCTATGCGATATCAGATCAAAGTTACTGGAATGTGTGATTTTGTGCTGTTTGTTATATATGTCAATGTTTACAGTAGCGATTTTCTTTGTTCAATCCTTTTTTAGGTGGTCTAACTGGAAGCATCTAACGACTGCGGTGACCCAAAGAGCTATTTAAAGGGCTGGTGCGCAGGCTCCATCAGTGATTTTTAATCATTGCTGCACATACATTGTCGGTTTTCTTAAAAGTTAATTTTGCCATGTCATTGCCAATGTGTTTTTCACAGGCTAAGAACGTCAGTGAGCTCTCTCTGACCAAGGTCTAGTTTATAGCCAGCGAGTTTGGTGGAGTTATGTTAAAGGGTTGGCATGCAGGCTTCCTGAGTGGTTTTTAAAAAGTGTGTTTTGCTGAATCATTGGCAACACATGGAATGCTCCATCTGGTCACGGCCAATATTATAGCCAGCAAGATTGTTGTTGCGACCTGAAAGTACTAGTGTGCAAGATTTAGGATTTTTTTTTTCACAGGCTATTTAAAATATGCTGTCAATGCAGTGGCTATGCTGTATCGTTCACGTTAGATTAGACTTGCAACTAGACTTTGTAGGGTGGAAGAACTACGGGACCAGAACTGGGTTGTGCTTCCGTACCCATTACCGATACATTTTTTAGTACCATTTGTGTGAAGTAGTAAAGTCAGCTGTGGTGGAACAACAGTAGAGCCAAAAACATAGCAAAGGGCTGAAATTACCTTACCTTTGATGTTAAGGTCTCTCAAGAATGCCTAAGGTAGCTAAGCATGTGGAAGGTCACAAAGAGAAGATGGCTTGCATTCCCTCAGCCTTCAATGACATGCCGGCATGTTGTTGCATCATTGTTATACACTGACCCATTCTCACAAATCAAATTAATTGTCTTGCAAACATGTTTTGAATTGTTTCTAGTGGTAGATCAATGACAAGGAATAATACCTGTCAAGTATGTACCTTGCAATGTTGGAAAGTCATCAGTCATCAAAAGAACTCTAAATTAATAAAATGAAAATTGTAACAAGTCAAGAATGCGCAATTGAGCAGAAGGTGTCCAAATGTGGACATGAGACAAAAATCCAAAGGTAAACAAATGCAATGGGCTCGCTGGTCTAGGCGTATGATTCTTGCTTAGGGTGTGACAGATTCCGGGTTCAAATCGGGAACGAGCTCTTTATACTTACTTTGGATCCACAGGTGTCTTGCACCATATGTTAGTGTCGCTTCATGGAAGAGTAAAACAACTAAAAGAAACACCTCAATTCTGTTTCTTAACACTACCCAGTCAAAAAAAGGCTATACTGAGCTAAAGTATGGCTTGTTGGCCTAGGGGTATAATTCTCACTTCAGAGGTCCTGTGTTCAATTCCCAGACAAGCCCACTTTGACTTCAACTATTTGGTGGAGGTGAGAGCATGCTCACTCTTTTTAAAAATTTTTGCTAAGGGATGTCCAACTTAAGAAAGAGCAAGAGTGCCCACTTCCTGTCCTGGTGATGCAGTCTTTCACAGAGTATACAGCTGGCTCTAAGATTCTTGAAAAATTGCATTTCATCTAGCACTTGCTTTACATTCTGTTTGGAACTAAACTTTCCAGGTCCAGAATTGGCTTGTTACATTTTAAGGAATTTACTATGGTAATGCTTACCTTAACATGAGGTCTATCTATACAGAGAAGTGGACAGGGTCGCCATATGACCAACTTTAAAGATAGGGCTTTCAAACTCAGTGCGATCCATCTGTCCAATATGCCTAGATTAAAGCTCTTGAGTTTGGTATGGCTAGGTCAAATCATTGTTGCACATACATTTTGCCAAGTCATTGCCAATGTGTTTTTCACAGGCTAAGAAACTCAGTGGGCTCTCTTTGATCAAAACCTAGTTTTGGATAAGAGCATCTGCCAAATGCCATAAATGTAAATGTAAATGCAACAAGTACATCTCAAGACTTGACAATCAAGTCCCGAGACAAGTCATAAGTGAATATTTATAATCTAAAGTCAAGATGGACAGTTACCAAGTACTACCCTTCAAGTCATAGTCAAGTCACAATATTTAATGTCATTGCAATATTTGACACCAGCAAAGCATTTGATGTAGTTTATGAAATTGACAAAATCTTTCCATGCTCTTCAGTCTTGGCCTTGATGCTATGCATGTTTTGTCATGTCTGCTTAGAGATAACATTGACACTGGGCACCAAAATCTCTCCCAGGTGTTTTATCAAACTATTGATCCACAATGTGCTAGTGACTTGATTCATCTATGTAGAACAATCAAGAGCAACTGTGGATGTAGGATGTTTTCATTCCTAAAAAGGGTGCCAAGTCCCCGGTTTGTCTGCATTGCGCTAAGAATAGGAATACTCCCTGTCAGGGAATCCAGCCAAGGATTACCACCTGAAAAGCAGAGATACTATCCACTATACTAACAAGGACAGGTGCATGTGGGTTAAAAGAAACTGACTGAGATGTACTCATCCCACAGGTTTTGAAGTATTTTGGATCAGTGTGCCTACAACAGAAACGTTTTTAAGCACATTCTGGTGATGTTGAATCAGTCGTCATTCTTCTCTTTTAACAATGTCGGTGTGCTGGCTTATGATTTGTATTGCTTTTTGAATTCTTGTAAAAATGCAAAAATATTCAAAGCATTTTGGCTATCCCTGTGTGATAAACACGAGATTGGTCTACACTATGAGTTATGTCATATGCAGTATGTCTGATTATTCTATTGCAGATTAATGTACTGAGCTGTACTCTCTTGTCAACACTCAACTTAGGTCAAGCGATATCCTGCACTACTTTATTTCCAATGTGCAAGTTTCAACTTTGTTGACTTACATTTCTGCTCACCTGTACTAACAGCATTCCAGTGAAAGCTTTACATGAGACCTACATCAGCTAGGTGTGATTTTTTAAAAACAAAAGCAGTGTTCATGCAAAATTGGTGAGCCACCTTGAGCCGTCCCACGTTTTCACGTGGAAGACCTTGGAGGCCACATTAGTGTAGTAGGTAGTGCATCAGTCTAATACTCTTACAAGCTTCTGAGCACCTGTTTATCTGGAATTGACATTAGCTTGCTAAAATAGTGAGCAGATCATTCGGGAGAGTCGTGTCTTTGAATTTGCATATCAGGCCATTTGCAACCCTGAATCAATGACACATGGGGACTCATAATTGAGCTTGAAGAAGTCCAAGGACGAAACCATGAAGTGTGCAAAGTATGCAACAGCTGCAATGGCTGAG
Source organism: Electrophorus electricus (assembly GCF_041902795.1). Classification (NCBI taxonomy): domain Eukaryota; kingdom Metazoa; phylum Chordata; class Actinopteri; order Gymnotiformes; family Gymnotidae; genus Electrophorus; species Electrophorus electricus. The sequence goes on from NC_137511.1 coordinate 24,483,365, forward strand.
AGGTTAAGGTGTTGGGCTTGAAATCCAATGGGGGCTCACCGCATAGCTTTGACTCCTGCTTGCAATGTAAGGAGATGACATGTTTCTCTGCTGATTCATTTACTGGAAGAATGAGTGCACAGTGTCCTCTACGTCCCCTTTTGCATATGCTTGCCATGCCATTTGCAACTTTGTGCCAGGGAAACTGTAGGAGTCCTAGGAATTGATGCAGAAATAGCTGCTTTGTCCAGAAATTGCAATGGTCCACGAATTAAGGTGTTGGTGTGGAACTCCAATGTATTCTCTTGCAGAATAGAGAATTTAGTTGCTTATTTGAAGTGATTTCTGCAGAGACATCATGCCACCAGTGGGGAGAGATTGCATTCCCAGATCCTTTACTGAATGATCTATCTGCCACATAGTAGTGTCTTGTTTCATGTAGTGGAGAAAGCAGATCCTTTTTACCTGCATGATGTAAAGGGCATGTAAAAACTCTTCAACTATTGGACATTCATCTTAGCTCAGAGAAAGTTTTGGATTTCTCACATGCAAATTGCAGTGGTGTTTGCCTATGCTTCTCTTGCATGTCTTGCGCCAGCATTCCAGGGACAGGTCCGACTTTTTCCTTTATAACTATAACTATAACACTTTAGCTATTACACTGTTTACTCCAGTGCCCACCCAAAAATCACTAACAAGATGATGTACGTGCAAGTAACAGCAGTAGAAGCAGCAGCATGACTGGTGTTCAATCTTCCGAAGTTCACACGTGATACCCCGCTGCTGCGCTCCTTTCATTTGCTTCCAGTAGCTGCACACAACAGATTTAAAATCTTGATGCTCAACTACAAAGCCAAAAATGGTCCAGCCCCGTGTTACATTGAGTCAATGGTCAAAGCCTGATTTGTAACTCGAGTGCTTTGAACCTCAAGTATGGCTCGGCTTGAAATTCCATGATTCAATTCTCATGGAAGACAAGTGTTGAGACTACTTTCTGTTCTGGCTCACAGAAGATGGAATGAAATACCACTTGCTGTCTTGACAGCAGAGTCCCTTGCATTCTTCAAACACAGACTGAAGACCTATCTATTCTTGGAATAAAAATGTCGGTGTATTTCTTTTCGAATTCTTCTACAAATGCAAAATACGGCATATACCTGTGTATCACGTAGACTGTATCACTGTGTGAGGCATAGAAAGGTTCATTTGCACTTGGCTCACTCCTGTTGGAAGTTTGACTGTGTTATGGTGCAGATTTGTTCATATTATGGGTCAGATTTGGGCGTCATTCACTTTTTCATGTGGGTCAGAGCTTAGTTGTTTATGTGGCCAACATCATGGGTATAGGAAAACTGCAAACTGGGTTAGATCTTATTTTCAGGATAATGCTTGCAGATCCGGCGTGCGTGAAAGTAAAAAAATTGGGCACTTAGTAGTAGGATGGTAAAATACTCTTAAATGTCTACTTGGTTCAATATTAATCACTATTTGAAGCTTTATAAAATACACAAATCAAATTGTTATCAGATCACTTCAGTAGATTCTGGAAGTTCAGGTACTCTTCTACCCATGAAGTGATTTGCAGTCATTTCTACTGTAGGAATTTGGAGTAATGGGATAGAAAAATCCTCTTAAATATCCATTCCTTACACTATATACACACTCATGCTCTTGAATACACATACACATGTGCAAATTACTTAATTCACAGCTTAAGGATCTCATCACAGAATCAAAATCAGAGTGAAAGACAAGTGAGAGAAAATGTCGGTTTCAGAATATGCTATTTCACTGGGGAAGTTCATTAATTGTAGGGGAACGTTCTGGAAATGAATGTATAATCTATCCTCTCCTCATCCTGGTCAAGGCTGGTCAAGCTGCTGCAAGGCTGAGTGGAATCTTGGTCTGCATCTGAGTGTGTTTCAGTGCTTCGACTGAAATAGTTTACTCAAAGTGCTGAACCTTTTGGGCAGATCAGAAAAGTGCAGCTCATGGCCTGAGGGCTTGTAATTCCCAGCTTGAGGGTCTCGGAGCATCTCTCTCACCTTGGGTGAGGCGTCCTTCTGTAGGTAGTAATAAGGCTTTTTGCCACTGTTGTCACATATGTTGCAGTTGCCACGATAATCATGCACCAGAACACTCAGGACTGATTCGGGCCTGTGAATAGCAGCGATGTGTAGTGGGGTGTAGCCCTCGTAGCTCTTGGTGTTTACGTCAACCCCTGGCCCACCTTGCCGTGAAAGAAGAAGGATCTTGTGCATCATTTCGCTGTTTCTTTGTTTAGAAGCCCAGTGAAGTGCTGTGAAACCAGACATGAAGTTTCTCCTCTCTGCCAGCTTGATGTCCTGGAGCAGAAGCTGCCAGATTTGATCCTGCTGTCCTGCTGCACACTTCACAAGCCACTCATGTTCTTTTGGCCCTAGAGGGAAGATGGCTGACTGCTTTGCATCCAAACCTGGTTTGGTGTCTTTTTGACCCTTTTCAAGGCTGGTGAAGCAGGTGCCACAGAGTGCCTCCGCTTGGTCATGGCTGATCTGTACAGGTCATATCCATCGTTCACTTCACTCAGACATGCTACCGCAGTCCTTTCAGTGGGTTCATGGGCCATCTTCAAATCTGCCAGAGCAAGTATCATTACTGCTGGATATATATAGAACATGTATTGTATGTACTACATACAGCCTGACACAAGCCATCTACAGAGCCAAAGCATATTTGATTGTACCAATTTACTGTGGATTCTGTGTACTTGAGTGCAAAATATTTCCATGCTATTTCTCATCCTTCTCACTCTCATTCTTGGAGAACACTTTTCAACATATTCAACATATGATGTTGAAATGTTTTTAGTGTAGGACTTTGGAGTCATGGGATAGCAAAATCCTCTTAAATGTCTATTCGGTTCACTGTATATCACGACTTGAATACACAAATCAAACCGCTATGAGATTCTTGAAGTACACGTCCTCTTGTACCCATGGCATGATTTATAGTCATTTTTACTGTAGGAATTCGGAGTAATGGGCTACCAAACTCCAGGTTCATATATTCAATATTGGAAGCTCTATAAAATAAACAAATCAAATTGTTCAAGGACCACCCCCCACAGCAGCCTGACTATACCTTCAGATCATCACCTCTTTACCAGGACCATGCCCCACAGCAGCCAGACCACACCCCACATCAGCGCCTCTGTACCAGAACCATGCCCAACATCAGCCTGGCCACACCCCCAGATCATCAAATCTGTACCAGGACCACGCCCCACAGTGCTGAAGCCACCAAAACACCACCAAATTCTATTGAGATGTGTGACATCAAACAAATATTGTAATGGATTTCTACAAAAAACTTATTTAATAGAATACAAACAAATTATCTGGTATAAATAACAATTATTTTTGCCCCTACAGAAAAAAAAACATGATAATGTAATGAACAAAAATGGAAAAGAACTTCTGCAGCTCTGTCAAAGTCTGGGTCTGTACGTCGTCAATGGTAGGACACGGGGGGACTCCTTAAGAAGATACATTTTGTGCTCACCTCTTGGGAATAGTACGGTAGATTATGTAATAACAAATTTAGACCATTTCTCTCTCAGTGCATTCATTGCTAAACCACAAACCCCTCTGTCTGATCACAGCCAGATTGCTGTGTTCATGAATAGGACAGAGACTAACACTGCACACGCACAGCCCAGTAAGCTGTACAACACTAGGTGACCATACAGATGGGCCCAAAACAGCACAGAACAATTCCAGAAAGAAATCAGTACTGCCTAAATTCAAATACTTTTAGATGCCTTTCTGGACACCACATGTGTTCAAAGTATACAAGACTCAATCTGGCAGTAAAACATCTAAATGTGTTCTTAGAAAAGACACCAGCAAAACCAACATTAAAACAAAAGGGTGCATCAAAAACCAAACCTAAAAAAAGATAATTGGTCAATTTTGGACAAGTGGAATAAACTTAAAAAAGAGACCAGGAAGAACTGGAAATACAAAATTGGAACATTTGGATAAACAATTTCCAAACTCTCTTCCAGACAGTAGAATCAAATGCAAATCTTCAACAAAATCCTATAAAGCAAAAACTGGAGGTGCTACAATTGGCTGATCAAAACCCATTAGACTTCTCAATTACTGAGCAGAAACTTCAGGAGAAAATTAACAAACTAAAATCAAAGAAGGCATGTGGGCCTGGCAGTGTACTAAATAAAATGATAAACTTTTCAAGCTCTAAATTTCATTTGGCTATTCTAAAACTGTTTAACCTGAATGGAGTTTTTTTCCCTGAAATCTGAAACCAAGGATTAATAGCACCAATCTTTAAATCCGGAGATAAATTCGACACTAAGAATTACAGAGGCATCTGTGTGAACAGTAACCTGGGGAAGATAATGTGTAGTGTAGCATTTTAAATTCTAGATTTCTGAAATTCCTTACTAAACACAATATCCTGAGTAAAAGACAAATTGAATTTCTGCCAAATTACCACACCATTGCCTATATTTACCCCCTATATTATTATAATTATTATTATTGTTTATTGGTAATAGGAGTTGTTGTAGTTATATTATTGTTGTACTTACTATCATTGTTAGCAGTAATTTCTTCACTAAAGCTTTGGCACAATTGAATTGAACTGAATGTGTGTGTGTGTGTGTGTGTGTTCTCATAAAAAGTCCTCAAGTGTCCAGAACAACCTCTCAATCCCAGATCACCCTGAGCAAGAGAGAGAGAGAGAGAGAGAGAGAGAGGGAAAGAAAGGGAATATAGAAAATGGGGAGACAAATGGAGAAAGAGGGAGAGAGAGGGAGAATGAAAGATGAAGAAGAATGTAAACAGAAACCAAGAGTTGATGGCTGATATTTTGTTGGGTGAATGAGAGAGTGAACAAAAGAGACTCAGAAAGATACCTGAAAAAGAAAAAGCAGGAGTAGATGTAGAAGTCTATTGGATGATGGATGACGAGGAAGAGCAGTGGAGTCTGACACGGCTGGAAACAGCCCTCAAGCTCCATCCACTCCAACTCCAACCTCGGACAAATGTGGGCAAAGTTGGAAAAAGACCTCAAGGCATGCTTGGCAACTTGCCTGTCTGAAATTGGAGCAGTACTCCTGCTGTCATGGAAGCAAACTGTAACATTGCATGAATTCCATGCCTGTTAGTCTGGCTGAGATTGCTTCTAGTAGCAAGGAACCATTTATAAAAGTCTTACTGAACCCACTGACAAGCAGCGCTACCAAGGTCTGCACAAGGGTAGGTATGAGGGATCATTTTGGGAATACACACTTTATAATAGGTACTAGAATAGATAAGAAATTTGGAAGATCTGGCAACCCAAAACAAACTTTGAGAGCTGGTCTACCAGTGTGACAGTAATCCCCTCTGCTACTTGTACATCTGCATATCTTCCAGTCTACCTTTCAAAGAATTAAAGTAAGGGATAAATATTATGCTGAATTTCCAAAGCACTTATATTTGTCATGTTGTGAATACGATGTTACTTCTGTGCTTGGTGGAATAGAAGGTAACATGCCTGCATACAGGATATTAAAGTAAAGGGCTTGTGCGTGTGTGTGAGTGAGTGAGTGTGTGTCTGTGTGTGTGTGCCCATGCCTAAACTGTGACATTGACCATATGTACAGTGTTTATATCATACAGTAATAGTGATGAAAGCCAGTGTGTGTCACAAGGTGTCGGCAAGTGAAAGATCCATTATGAAGAAGTTGGAGAAAAATCTGTTATTGCTTATTACAGCCTATTATATATAGATTGCTGGCAGTAATTATGGAAGAAGAAGAGGATGAAGGAGTCCAGTAGACAAGTAAAAAAACCCTTTATTAAGAAGTTGGACTTCTCTTTTAAAAAACAAAAAAACAAAAACAAATCTCACCTGTCCTTCTAATAATCTGCTTTTCTCCTGGTCAGTAGTCTGGAAGCTCTCTGTACCAGGATCTTAAGATTCCTCAGAAAAGTTCTAAACCTTTATGCTTTTAAACAGTCTTGCACCACTCTGCACCCATCACAGAGACATTCAAATTCTACTATTATATATCACAGATCACCTTATGAAAGTACAGAGAATTACTTGGCTTTTCTTTGACCCGAAAACATTTTAAAATCTTGTAATGTCACCTAGTGTTTGAAGCTAAATAATGCAACAGGCAGACATACACCATCTGACATTAATGCGTTGTCAGGCTGGTTGGCAGTTTTTATCCAACTTATTCAACATGCCTAAAGCAGAACAAGAGAACATTTTAAAAGAATATCTTATAAAAGAATTTAGTAGTTAAAATGTTAACATTAAAAAACTTATTTTTTAGCATGCAGGAAACTAAAGGGCTGAGTGTGTATGCCCATGCCTAAACTGTAACTTTGAACATATGTAGTGTTTATCATACAGTAAGACTGATGAAAGCCAGTATTTGTCATGCTGTGATGTCAGTGTGATGTCAGTGTTGTGGCCATGCGCTTCAAACAGTGTCACTAATGTCTCAGGCTTTTGTTGTTCTACCTCACTGAGCATTTTTTGTTCTAGCTGCAAGCTAACGGTGCTTTAACCTACCTATGTTTTAGTTATCTTAAAATAATTGAGGTACATCACTAGAGGGTGCTGTTAATTTTTATAACCACAGCTTTCTTTTATTTATATATTTTATTATGGAAGAAGTTGTAACATTTACTGGGAGGTGCATGGCAGAGCAAGACATACCTGCTGTGGGCTTGTTTGCTGACCCCTCAGTGAAATTAAAAGTGGTTGCTGAAGTTGTTATCGTGTGGAAAATAAAAGGAAACCCCCTTCATCCACAACCTGGTGTGCATCGTTGAGTGGGACGGAACTCACTAGCTACTATTTTACAATCCTAATCAACCTCATGATATACTGTATAATATAACTCTAGTTTCCAGCTAAATACTTACAATTAGATCATTTATTTTAAATCACATATTTCAAATAAAACAATAAAGCATTCTGGTACTTATTTTTCTAATTACTGAGATATTCCATCCTGGATAACTGTTGTCAGATATTCAAGCTTCAGTGTTAGACAGCAAACATTCAGTTGGCTGAGGTTGTCCTGCAAATTACAAATGTTGTAGGCTTACATTACCTCATATGCAATCACAGCTTTATCAAATGAAAATGGAAAAAAGAAAGAAAAAAGGATGTATTTTGGATAGCAAGTCCACACGTGAAGTACAGACTGCATGGATGAATAAGTCCAAACTCTTGGCATGCGTTCTGCTTGATGCAGTGCGTGCGGGAAAACTGCTATTGGCACGTCCCTCATTTTTGAAGCGATTAAGATTGCTGTTCTAAGACAGTCGTCTCTGTTTTTGACATCTTTTACATCCTATAAATGGGGACTGCTCCATATTTTGTGCGATTATTTAAATCTGGATCTTAAAAACATTTTCCTTTGTGCGGGTTTTGATTTAGGGTTACAGGTACAGCATCATTTTGTCTTGGCTGCTCATCCGTCAGATAAAAATAAATAGCCCATTAAATGAATAGCAAAGACCCAGTGTTGTGCAGTGAGCCCAGTCAACCAAACCCTCTTTGAGAAACAGAAAACCCTAAGTTTCTTTCAACTCTAAGCCAACTGGGTTTTCAATACACCCACATTCTGAAACAGACCCCAGGGTGTACATTTTTATATCTAAGTGTTCACTGACCTTTTCTGTCCAACACTGTGGATGTTTACTCAATGTGCTTAAAAGCAGACATGATCAGAAAACTGTACAGCTGTAAAAGAGTGATGAGAAAACCAGCAGACAGAAGTGAACGTAGTAAGACGGGAAACACAAGGAAAGACCATTTAAATGTTGCTGGTGTATTATACACAAACACACACACACACACACACACACACACACACACACACACACACACACACACAATGGAGTAGCATCAAGAATAGAGTTTTGTTTATTTGTTTGCTTTTAATATCCAAAAAAGCCCATTTCACCAGATGCCATATAGAAATCATGGCACTGCTCCGTTTTCCCTCCTGTTTTTAGGAGTTTGCTAAGGTAGTGTGGGGCAAGACCATTCAGTGCTTTGTAGGTCATTAGAAGGACGTTGTAAGAGCAGGTGTCATCATCATTGGATCTGACTCCCGAGGACATTATCAGCTCTTTAGGCAGGGTGTTGGTGTCCTTCCTCATACTCATCATCACATCTTGACCATTTTGGTCAAGGCTTGACCATTTTGGTCAGAAACATTTAGTATATAGAAACATTTGTACACAGACATTTCTTGTGAGTTTTCCTCTCTCCCACAAGTCTTTCTACAGAGCGTACATGCCCAAGATTAAACAGTGACACACAAGAACCTTACACCTAGTGTATATATTCAGAGGACTAAATGAATGCAACAACCAAATAAAATACAAACTGTGCTCTCTAGCCTATATTATGTTTTAGAAACATGTATTTTTAGTACTAACAAAAGGTAAATATGCATTTCATTTCATTTTCAGTTCACTGCAGTTCATTTAAAGTCTCTGAGCAATCAGTCCCATGATATAACGGGTAATTAAACATTGTCAGTTTTTCCCAATTTAAGAATGATCATTAGACAAAAACTCTATTCTGTACATTTCATTTGAACTGAACTGAAATAAGTAAACAATTAACACTGCTTGTAACAAAAGATTCAAATGATGTTAAAGATGTTGAACCTTCATGAATCTGTCCATAGCCATGAGGACATAGAGGTCCCCGGCATTGGTGGTAGGAAAAGGACCAAGGTCGACCATGGTGACGGTCTCCATGGATGCAGTAAAGCAGAGAGGCTGAAGCAGGTTCTTTACAGTGGTCACAACAACACACATACAGCTCGACATCAGAGTGCCAGCCCAGCCATCAAAATGTCTGCAGCAGCCACTTCAGAGTCTTTCCTACAACAAAGTGCCCCACACCCCACATCTCCATGATACTAGTGCCCCACACCACATCTCCCTGATTCTAGTGTCCCATGCCACATGTCTCCCTGACACAAGTGCCCCAGACCACATGACTCCCTGATACTAGTGCCCCAGGCCACACATCTCCCTGATACTAGTGCCCCATGCCACACATCTCCCTGACACTAGTGCCCCAGGCCACATGACTCCCTGACACTAGTGCCCCAGGCCACATGACTCCCAATATCCATATCCTACGCTTGCTGATATCAGTACCACATGTCTCCCTGACAATAGTACACCATGCCACATGTGTCCCTGGTGCAAGTGGCCCAGACCACATGACTCCCTGACACTAGTGCCCCAGGCCACACATCTCCCTGACACTAGTGCCCCATGCCACATGACTCCCTGACACTAGTGCCCCAGGCCACATGACTGCCTGACACTAGTGCCCCAGGCCACATGACTCCCTGATACTAGTGCCCCAGGCCACATGACTCCCAATATCCATATCCTACGCTTGCTGATATCAGTACCACATGTCTCCCTGACAATAGTACACCATGCCACATGTGTCCCTGGTACAAGCTGTCTGCCTCACACTGTCATTCACTCTGACCCTGACCTAACACACCTACCTGTCTCCCACCAATCCCAGTCCATGTTATGTCTTTGGATTTGTGAATGTGAATTTGATTTTCTTTACTCATGTCCTACACTTTTTCAATAAATTAAATTCCCTCTCAAAGAAACCTCTCTATATATTTCCAAAATGTCAGATGACAAAATCTTTTGATGAGTGAAAACTGTTGATAAACAGTTAAATCCATTATTTGTGCTTGTATTAATATGCCAGATAATAATTTTTGAAATCATCTTCTGAGTATGTGTCACTAGGAACAGCTGGTATATAAAAAACAAAGACTTTTAGTAGCTTTTCAGTTCATTTAAATCATTAGTTAGGTTAATCAAATTCAACCAAGAGAGAAGCAAAAACATTACCTGCACTCAGATGAGCTACGGGTCTCTCCAGGTTTGTCCTCAATTAAACCTTTATTAAAACTGTTAACTGTAGTCCCGTCCACTGTGCTTGGTTCAACCACTTTCGTCTGAGATCTTTCAACAATACCCAGTCGCCTGGAGCGATGTCATGCAGGTGCTTGTCTGCGGGGCTCGGCAAGACAGCTTGCACCTGTTTGGATACAATGGACAGGGCACGTTGCAATGACATTCAGTACTGTACCATAGACTCAGTTAGGAGTACACTATCCGTCAGTGGAGGCTCTACACCTGTGTTGGGTGGTCTGCCGTCTCAAAGGCACTGAGCATCGTGCGCTTTTGGGGTCTGGTCCGCATCTGCCACAGGACCAATGGTAAACACTGGACCCAGTTAAGTCCTGTCTGTTGACACATTTTTGCTAATCCCAGTTTCAGAGTACCGTTAGCCTGCTCCACCGCCGCTGCGCTAGCGGGGTGGTAACTGCAATGTTTCTTCATGTCAATACCTAGATGTTTGGTTAGTTCTATAAGGCCTTGATGTACAAACGGTGTGCCGTTGTCACTTGAGATGCGCTTTGGTAGGCCCCACCTAGGAATGATTTCCCTTAGGAACATCTTAGCTACCATTTGTGCGTCTTGCTTGGTCGTGGGAAACGCTTCTACCCACTTGCTGAACATACACACACACACACACACCAGCATGTACTTCTTACCCTCTGCCTGGGTTAATTCAACAAAGTCAACCTGCCAATGTTGAAATGGTTCGATTGCTGGCGGGTGTCCTGCCACTGGGGTCTGCGTGGAGGTTCCCTTGAGGGAGTGCTGCGCACAAAACAAGACAGCTGGAACATAAATTTTGGGTAAGTCTTGTGATTCCTTGTGCAAACCAATACTTTGATATGCTGTCTAAGATTCCCCCTTTGCTCATGTGGCTACGCCCATGAGCAATTCTAATCAGGCCCTGCATGTATGATTTGGGTAGGCAAGGTTTGCCCTTGGGTGTGTGTGTTCAAACGCCATCGCACACTGTGCAGTCTGGTCACCTCCACTTGGTGCATTCAGTGGCCCCTGACTGAGGTGCTCATAATGTGGCTTGTGGGCTAGCAGCTGTTTCCTGCACTGCTTGCACAGCAGTTTTAGTTGCGGTTGCCTTTGCTACCTTGTCTGCGAAATTATTCCCCTTGCTAATTTGGTCTTCTGTGGTTCTGTGAGCTGCACATTTCACAACTGCAATTGTTTTAGGCAGCAAAATGGCTTCTAGCAGTGTGTTTACAAGATGGTGATGTTTAATATATTTACCTGAGCTTGTTAGGAATTGCCTATGCTTCTATATGGCTCCAAAATCATGAACAACCCGCCAAGCATATCTGGAATCAGTGTAAATATTAACAGTTTTGTCTGCAGCTAGTTTGCATGCTTCCGTTAGGGTTACTAGTTCTGCAGCTTGCGCTGAATAGGAAGACGGTAACACTTCTGTTTTGAAGTAGGAAGGAGTGTAGCTGGGTTCAGTGTTGTACACCTTTTAACAGTTATGTTAGGTATGTCTAAGAGGGTGGTGTGGTATCGCAGCCATCGCTGGGCTGATAAGTGTGACACTCTCTGGTCCTGCAGTATTCGGTGTACTGTGTGTGGGACTAAAACAGTAAGAGGGGAGTATGCCACTATATCTCTTGAGGCTAGGATGGCCTTCTCGGCAGCTGCTATTGCTCTGAGGCAAGCTGGTAGCCCTTGTGCCACCGTGTCTAATTTTGCCTAGAAGTAAGCTACTGGTCTTTGATGTGATCCATGTTTCTGGCATAGAATCGACGTCATATAAGCACCTTTCTAATCTACCGTCTAAGTGAAAAGTTTGTTGGGATCAGAGAAACCTAGGGCGGGCAGGCTTTGTAGTGCTTGTTTCAATTCTACAAACGCCTTTTCTTCCTTTGAGGTCCAGGCCAACTGCACCGCATTCCCGGCTTCGGTGGGAATGATGGCCCGTAGTGGTCCCTCCAGTTCTGCATAGGACAGAATAAACATGCGACATTAGGAACACATGCCTAAAAAAGATAACACCTGTTTCTTTGTGGTCGGTTTAGGTAGCGAAATTATAGCTTGTGCTCGGTTGTGAGACAGCCTGTGTGTATTCCCCTTAATGATATGCCCCAAGAAAGTTACTTCGTCTTTACAGTTCTGTAATTTTGCAACTAGCTTTATGCCCTTCTGCAGCTAAATGTTTCAACAGGCATAAAGTGGCTTGCTCGCACAACTCCTCTGTTGGCGCCGCTAATAATAAATCATCCACGTATTGCAGCAGAGTTGTGCCTACAGGAAGGGTAAGACCTTCTAAGCTTTCTCTTAATGCTGCATTATAAATGGTTGGCAATTCACAATAGCCCTGAAAGAGGTGTGTAAACGTGTAGGGTTTTCCTTCAAAGGAAAAAGCAAACCAATACTGGCTATCTGCATGTATCGGTACACTCAGAAAAGTATTCGCCGGGTCCACAATGGTGAACCATCGACTGTCATGTGCTATTTGTGACAATATAGTGTGCTGATTTGGCACTTCAGGTACCCTTGCTTGTACTGCTGCATTTACTGCTTGTAAGTCTTGTACAAATCTCCACTCATCACGGCCTGGTTTCTCCACAGGACATTTGGGGGTACGGACAGGTGAGGATGGGCATGGTATTATTACACCGGCATCTCGAAGGGATCGGAATACTGGCCTAATACCTTTTTTAACCTCCTTTTTTAATGGCTATTGGGGTTGTCTTGGTCTGTATACGCATGATTTGTACTGGCTCACAATTTTTGATTAATCTCACATTGTTTTTCCCATTAGCCCATAAGATATCTGGTATCTCGCTCAAATAATTATCATGCTCGGATTCCGATGCTACAAAGTTAGTCAAGGGTGCACTCTGGTGAGGTGAGGTAAGCCATTTGGAATGCATCTACTCCTGCATTATAGTAAATAGTGGATTGTTCAGTGGGTTCCCATCTGTGGAGATGACTCAGTCATCTTATCCAGGGTCCAACCTCCCGCCATTGTCTAAAAGGATTATTTCTTCCTAGTGAGACATGGGGGATGGAGTACTCAACATCATACCAACGTTTCTGTTCATCGGACAGTTCAGCATGGGCAGCTACAAAATCATTATCCCAATACAAATATTTAGTTCTAATGGTCTCTAGGTTTTCAATGACCAAAAAAAGCTTCTGCATACTGCTTATCTGGACCATCGCAAACATATGCAGTCACATGCAAACATTCCGCATCCATATAATTAAATTTACCATTAGTTGCCCTTCTGACGGTTTCGATCATGTGTTCGGTTATTTTCCTTGACCCACCTTGCAACCCCCACTCATATATATATATCCCGGCTCCCCCTCTCCCAGCAGCACCATCTGTGCACTGGCGTCACCTTCCATGAACACTAAGTCCATTTGGGGAGCTTACTAAAGTACAACTCAATTTCCACATCAAATCTACAGCCAACAGGTTGATTGGGCACACAGATGAAATAAGGAACCCATGTCGAAATTTTTGTTCCCCCACCTGACATTGGAGAGGCGCAGACATTCTTTTATGCACCACCTTTCCACTCGCATTATGGACACTGTCCTATTAGTAATTGGTACATTGAACCCTTTGGCTTGAATTACTGAGTGCGTGACACCGATACCTACTAAAAACTTCGATTGTTTGCTGTTTACAGTTAAGATAACTTGGGGTAATGCTAGGGGTCCCTTACTTAATTGTTGAGAATACATGGAATAAAAATCTGGCACTTCCCTTTTCTGATGGGGTTAGTGGTCCCTCACAGCCATTCCGCCTCTCCTCCGCCTGTCAGTACACCTCTTCCTGATCGTTTCACGTGGCTTGTCCATCTGGGTCTGGACAGTCTCTGAAAAAATGTCCTTCTTTTCCACAGTTGTAACATCGATTTCTCCATGACATGTCTCTCCCTCCTGGAGCATCTTGCTCCCTTCCTCGTCCTCTCCCCCTGGGAGCCACTTGTTGCATCATGGTGAACATGGCTTGATCCATGTTGTCTGCTCTGTTCTTTGAATTTGAGCTATATGATGTCTGACATAGTCTTCAGCCAGTCTGCTGAGTCTGAACGAGGTGTCAGCATCCATTTCCTGGTTAACCGCTCTGAGGGTGATGCCTTCGTTCTATGGCGTGGGCTTCATCTAAGAGACCAGTGTGTGGTCCTGCTTGGGGCAGTCCATAGGAGGGTGGACGTTCTGCTGCCACTGGATCAGGCACCACGGCTGCTGGTTTCCATTGCGATGGAGCGGAGTCGAGATCGGGATCGGCTCTGGAGGACACACACTGAGAAGTGGAGTTAGGTTCACCCCCCCTCCCAGTCTCCTTAATTTTTTTTTTTTTTTTTTTTTTCCTGTTATCCGCATTTTAAGACTTGCTATAATATTCCCATGGTGTCTATCCCATACCTCACGCTGACCAGAATCCCCTGGTCAGTTTTCCATACGTCTAAGTATATTATTAAGCAGATTCACACTCAAGCTCCCATTCTGAGGGAACCCATAACAATGTACCCATATGAGCAACCACTTTATGGCACTCTCCCTATAGGCCCTTGGCATGTCATTATGTAAGGGCTGGCTCCACTCGGACGGGTCATATTGGATTAATTTAGTATTTTGGGATCTCATTTTATTACTCTCTCAGTGCATGCGTTGCTGTAATTTAGTCCCATTAACATATCTTATGCTCCGTTCACTCGTGGACTGATTCTGCTCCCAGCTCCGGACCTATTACGTCTCCTAGACGTGCCTAATCTCACGTCTGAGCAATAGGGGCCTCACTATCAGCCGGCTACTGATTCACTTTACTTTGCAACGTCGTAACAAAGCTATTTCAAGTACATCTGAAATATTCTTATGCTAGAGGAGAACTCCCGAACGGCCACACAGAGGGAATATAAACGTCTGCGTACTTACACAATCACTGCTCTCTCCCACTCACGGTTCTTTTTGAAGATGAGGCAGGCACCGCAAGATGAGGGAAAACACCTTCACTCTGGCGGTACTTTTCCCCGACTGGGTGTTCCTTCCCAGCTCAGACTTGCCAAGGAGCGTCCTCAGTGAAGTGTTGATTTTCCCTCCTCGGCGGTGGAGCTGCGCATCCTGCCGACAACACCAAATTGTGGTGGAAAAATGAGAGCACATCAAACACAGACAGCCTTATGCATTGAGTAGTAAAAGGTTTATTGAGTTCTGTCGCCTGTATAACAGAGAAAAAGAACTGACTCGCAGTACAAGTCCCCCTCGCCTTATACACAGAGACGAAAAGAAAGAAAAGAGAAAAAACAGCTCCTACAAGGTATCTGAACTTTATGTTTTGGTTAGCCTGAGCGCAGGTGCCGTCTTCTATCTCTACGGTTAGAACAGTCTTCTTCTATCTCTATGGGTAGAACAGCATGTGAGCCGCTGATGTGCTTGGCTCTCGCGCCTATCTACGGACTGTTATGCTGTGACTATAGAAACACAAAGCAAAGTAAAGCGAGGCAAAGTAAATTTCCACAAAAGTGTGACAGTGTAACCACTATCTGTTGTCTTCCTTTATGGTGCCTGTATACACCTATATACAGTCCATTTTGTGAGACAGTTTTATGTGACAAAATATTGCCCCATCATCATCCTCATCATCATCATCGCCTCAGTGAGTGAGAGTGTGTGTGTGTGTGTTGGTGAGAGAGTGTGTTGCAACCTCAATGCAATAGCTGCTTCGTGGGTTGAGCACCGTGGGGATGTCTGTCCGCATGTTCATCAGGGGGTCACAGGCTTCTACCCACCTACAAATGCAGTAAAGAGAAATTCTTCTGAATGTGTTACTTTGGGGTAGAAGTTACATTAATTACAGTCACCTTACATCTGGGAACTACCGATCCTCTGGTAAATTCTGCACACTCGACAAGAGCAGACAAAAAGGAGATATTTACTTCTTAGAGGTCACTGGTGCGGCTCACAGTCACTGGCATGGTGCATGGATGGAGACAGTGGCCGACTAGACACTTAACCTGAAACAGAGGACATGCAAACAAAACAACTGACCTGGGGTTGTAACCGTATGTATGTGTATCTGATTGAGGTCCGTGTTATTGTGTGTTATATACTAGGCGTAAGTGTGTGCATGTGGTCCATACAACATAGATCTGCTCTCCATAGGTGATCACTCCCACTCCAGTACATCTGCTCCTCATGGGAGCGATGAGACTCCAGCGTCACGGTATTGGGTATAGTTAATTCTGATATCTAGAAGTACAAAATACATAAGGTCTCTTTTAAACAGTGTGTAATAAACAATATGTATTAGAGTTTGATAAACAACACCAGTGTAATACACAATACCCTGCAATAAGTATCAATTTTGTCAGTCAATACGGGAGGAGGGTCAGTTGTCATTTAAATATTCCACAAATGGATGGGTCTTCAGTCTGTGTTTGAAGGCTGCAAGGGACTCTGCTGTCTGGACAGCAAGTGGGAATTCATTCTTCCATGAGACCTGAAGCACGATGTTGCATGTTTACTCACTCTTCATTTTCCTCTTTTACCAGCATCGGTGTGATGGCTTATGATTCGTGCTTCTTTTCGAATACTTGGAAAAATGGCAAATAATTCCGAGCATTTTGCTTACCTCAGTGTGCTAAACATTTGATTGATCTACACTACAAGCTATGTCATATGCACCATTCTTATCCAATTTGGCTTTGACTTAATTTGCAATATATTTTTTTTAATTGTATTGTAATTTAGTGTATTGAGCTGCAGTGTCTTGTCAACATTCAGCTTAGGTCAATGCCAAAGATAATGCCCAAGATAATGCCAGAGATGTACGTGTCCCACTGATTTTGATGTGTTGTGGATCAGTGTGTATTCTGGCTCAGTGTGCCTGTGACAAAATTGTTTTTAAACAGCTAGTTTTCGTTTTTTTAATGAACAAAGTGTTCATGCCAACCTGCTGAGCCAACTTCAGCTGTCCTGTGTTTCCATGTAGGTGACTTTGCATGTCTCGACTGTGTTGGCAGTGTTTCTATTGGTGTGGTTACAACCCTGATTATTGACAGGCATACTGAAGCTGGCAAAAGGCACAGGTAGCCTCCTAAATATTCCACTCTACCCCAGGACTTGCGCTGTGTCCACTTGACTTTTCATGACCACCTCTTCAGTTTCAGCCTTGTTGGCATGTATGTTTTGTCACGACTTCTAAGACATCACGTCGCCACTGTGTAACAATTTCTCTCATAGGTGCTTTATCAAATGATCGATTTACAACTTGGTCAACTCTTGATTCTTCTATGTAGAAAAAAGTAGTGCAAGGTTATCTTTCCTGAAAAGGTAGCCAAGGCAGCAGTTTGTCAGCAAAGGGCTTAGTGTTGGGAGCCTCCCCACCTGGAGGATTGATCATTTGATTGATCCACTCTACGAGTTAAGTCATATGTACCTTTTCTATCAAATTTGGCTTTGACTCAATTTGCCGTACGTTTTCTTATTGTATTGTAATTTATTGTACTGAGCTGCAGAGTCTTGACAACATTCAGCTTAGGTCAATGCCTGAGATAATGCATTGCACTTTCCTCCATGGTTTTGATCTATTTTCTGGCTCAGTGTGCCTCTGACAAAATGCTGTCCAACTGAGCACCTAGTGTACAGAGTCTCCCCATCAGGGAATCAAACCCCAGTCTTACGCATGACAGGCAGAGATATTATCCACTACAATAACAAGGACATGTGGGTGTGTGTTCCCCACCCAGGACCATATACAGGTGTAGAGATCAGTTTAGCAAACACTCGATCCAGAAGTTATTTTTCATAACAGGTCAGGCAATATATGCTCCAGTTGTGAAAGATGGTCAGGAGGTGATGCTGCTGCCGCTGTTGCTTCTGTTGACTAAACAATGTTGATAACAACTTTAGGAATTGATTGGGGAAAAAAAATAGATTATTTTCAGTAAGCAGTTAGAATTCTTTATCAGATCAGTCACATGATGGGGGAGGCATTCTTAATTCCTCCTCCCAGTCGAACAGAGTCAACCCCTGATCCCCATCATCCAAGCCATCTTGGAAAAAAAATTGATTCAATTATTCTGGTATAAACATGATTAATAATCATGCTTTTAAAATTATACTTACACGGTGATGGTGGCCTACAGGTTAGTGGTTGAACAGCTTGAATAGGCCTAGAGTTATTTAGACGTATGTAATAAGCCACATTGACCTGTACATACGTTTCTATAGATGTTGCCGGTTGTATGAGGTCCCCTGAAAAGATTGTGAGCTCAGCCAGGGGGCTCGATGAATAGTGGATGACGATAGAGGGATTCACCCCTTCTGCCTCTGTGTGACAAATGAATGCACTGCATAAACCTTTAGACAAAATGCGGTCTTTTAACATATGTTAGACTCGCTCTAGAATGGATTAACTTGTATCAACTCATTCATTATATGAACTGTTTCATCACCATGTGTCCTTATATCGGCTGATAAAAATTAACAAAAATTTTAATATGATAAATAAAATACATAAAAATAAAATGTCTAAAAGTTCACAAATAAGAAATTACCTTGATCAGCAATTCTCTCCACAGATTCAAGGAACTCGTGATCGTCTGAACCTACAAAAATACACAGAATAGCATTATAGACCGTGCATAGGAAAGATCATCATGATGGTATCCTTTATACTAAAACGCATTGATGTTACTTCATTTAATGTTTAATTTAAGTAAATAGAATCACCTACTTCTAAGTTAAAGTTTTTCTATATAGCTAGCCATGAGAATAAGAATAGCCGTCGATCAAAAGAGTTTCAGTCGATCAAAATGTTTCACAGACTCTAAAACACATTGGGCATATTACATAATGATCAGTAGTCATCAGAATAAAGACAATATAATTTCCTAGATAGTTCACGAAAAGAATAGTTACAATAGCTTGTACATAATACGTATTGATTGTTTGATAAAATACAATTAATTTACACAACCGGTAGAGATATCCAATCGGCTAATTCATAAAATACCTTCATGAAAGAACATTGCTATTTTCCCCCTAGTTTAGCTAATATGTGGCGGTGATAAAAGACGACTGACCAATGTACTCATTTTCTAATCCGATTAATAATTTTCAGATCCTGACAGTACAGGTCTTGTAGGTTTTATCTAGACCTGAATTTAGGCCCCAACGAGTTAATTCCAACAACATACGATAAAGTATTTCAACCATTAGCTAAATAAATAGCTAAATACACGTTAGCCTTTTTAGTAACATATACTAATATAAGTTATAACATGAATGGATAAAAAGAACGTACCTGTTGATAACTGCTGAGCCATGTGCATGTTCGTTCAGAGGTCTTGGCAAAAGTTTTCAGATGTATCGCTTACAATTACGACTGTGACCTAAAGGCGTGAAGTACCGTAAAACACGGCTTTAAGAAAGAAATGTAGATGGGGAAAAGAGATGGTTTTCGAATAAAAGCTGTAAATTACAATTCACCCCTCCACAACACCACTCTCAGATGTGGAATGCACTGTAAAGTGTTAAGGGCCCAACATGTGATAACGGACAAGAACCTTGTGTGATAAAACTTATAGAGTAAGTACATTTGCTTAGAGATCAGAGAAAAAATAAATAAAAGGAAACTTTATGTTTTGTGAAAAGTTTACTTATTGCCCTGTTTTAGTACATATGGCAGAAAAAATGTGAGGAGGTGTGAGAGAGAGAGTGTGTGTGTCAATGACCCCTGACTGCAGAGTGTGTGTCAGAGAGGATACTGAACACACAGCGAAAGTGGAGAAAAACTGAGACTGAAAACTTTAATTTTCTTTAATCGCAACAATATTTCTCAATTAGAGAAACCTCTTATACACAGGTCTGGTTGGTTGGGCAGAAAGAAAAAGGTGGCAAAATTTGAAATTTTGGGGCATATATCAATTTTTGTCAGAAGTGGTTTTCATGTAAATTAGGGGGAGGGACTCGGGAGGAGGTGTGACTTTTTAGAGAATCAGCCAATGGGAGGGGAGTGGGATGGGTGAGTGAGTGGGTGAGTAAGAGAGAGAGGCAGACAGCGACACAACTGAGACCCATACACATGTTTGAGTATCAGTACATGACCGGCAGTGGAGCAGAGCGGACATTAAATACTATTTGGTACATATTCGTTTAAGACTGATAACTTTTATTTACTTTAATCACTTGATCTTTAATCACTATTTCTCAAATTAAAAAAAAAAAGTCAATAAAACTATTTTGAGGATCCCTCATTGTGTTTTATTTTATTTTCATATAATGTCACATCATATCATATTATATATAGATAGATAGATAGATAGATAGATAGATAGATAGATAGATAGATAGATAGATAGATAGATAGATAGATAGATAGATAGACTGCTGTCAAATCAATCAGTAAAATCAAGCATTAAATCATTTTTACCATTAGTATATACTATCTCTCTCTCATACACAGTCATGTTCATGTGCGTGCGCACACACACACACACACACACACACACACACACACACACACACACACACACTGTTTTTGTATCGGAGTAGTTGCTGAAGTCAAACTTCACACACATATATGCACTCCTTTTGCACTCTTACACATCATTCCTACTTACTGCTAGAGTACTGTACTAAATCAGCACTGTACTCTGAACTGTTCTGGCTGCTACCAGTGACTGCTATGTTCAGTATAGTGTGTCACTGACTCCTATGCACAACCCACTTTACATATTCCCAATACTATGTACTGGTAAAAATAAATGCACTGTCTGTTCTTTGTATATTGGTCCTGTCCTGTAATTATTTATTGTATGACATTATTGTACTGGATTGTATTGTTTGCACTCGTGTAGAGTGCTGTCTGTTGCACTTGTTTTATGTTGCACCATGGTCCGAGAGGAACATCGTTTCATTTTTGCAGTGTACTTGTATAAAGCTGAAATGACAATAAAAGCCTTTTGAAGGTTGAACTTGAACTAATAGGTGGGAACATTTTTATCACACTAATTTCACCTGAGCACTTAGTCTGCATATTTCGAAATAAAAAGAAACAGTTCTTACAAACAATATAAAGCACACAACTAATTTTTCATATATAAACTGGCTTCTCCTACCACTAATTCAGAAGTACTTTGCTTGCACAGGTGATGAAGGACCTCAAAAACTGTTCATTATTCAAAGACAAAACATTAGAGAATATTCAAGGAAACAATGTTTAAATATGACTCAATTTTTTAAACATCTATGTGCAAATCAGGAGTGAAAGACAAGTTAGAGAAAATGTCTGACAATATGCTATTTCACTAGTTAGTACTGACATACACTTTTTGGCATCGGGCCCCATTCTTACATACTGCCACTGGACACATATATGCGCAATAGGTTTGCTAGCTCATTTTGGATCCCAGTACCTGCTAGGTTAAGTGATTGTCCTTTACTGCCCTTTACTGACATGCTTACCACGGTCAACATACAGGTTTTGGGACTCACTAGCGCTCTTGTGCTTTCTTGCCCCTCACCCCACCCTAGACCCTAGTTCCACATACAGATTGAACACCCTGAAAGCAGTTTGAGCACAGAGAAAGCTATAACACCAAATCAAGCATGTTGGATGGTGTAATATATACTTGGAGTGGGATGGTCCGTTCATTGGTCCACTACAGCTGTCCTGTCCATGTCTGTCTGTCTGTCTGTCTAATGGATCCCACTCTGAGTATATATGAATGGGCACCAAATGGACACTGGTCAGAAAAGGTCAGGGAAGGCCGGAAGTGCATCCATTCGCAAAGTGGCACCCCCAAGGACAAAAATGGAAGTGCCTGACACCTAGAAGTTAAGGAACAGAAAGTAACTTTCCCTAACTTGTAGGGTCACATGATTTCACTGGCGGGGTAAGGGAGGCTTCAGAGACAACATATTAAAGTGCCAGACCCCTAGAGCTTATGAAACAGGGAGTAGTTTTCCGTAAGCTGTGGCAACTCGAGCTTCTGATATGTTATTCGCCATCCAGATGAGCCACCGGTCGACACGACAAAGTCTGGGCCCCTCCCTAATACACTGTTTGTAAACATTCCACTCCAAGTATATTTCCATTCATATCTCATATACTTATTTTGGACATCCTTTAGAAAGGTCAGATTGACATAAAAATTCATTATGTTTGCCAGGGCCAACCCATGAGACAGTGTGTGAAAGGAGAACACCCTAGTTTGTTGTTTTCTATTACAACAACCCAGAAGATTTCGCCCTGCATTGTGTGCAGATTTGAAAGGACACAGACACACAGGAGCAGGAAGAAAACATTTTTCAAGAATAAATTTGTTGATTTTTTTTCTTGGCTGGGGAAGGGCATAGCAACACGACTGTCTGATATGTTATTTGGGGCACCCAGCTGTGTCAGCATTTGATGCGGTAAAGTCTGTGCCCCGTCCTAAACACTGTTTGTAAACACCCCACTCCAAGCACATTTCCATTCATATGTCATATACTTGTTTTGGATACCCGTTGATTTTTGTTGTTTCTGATCACTTAGGGGGCCACTGCCCCAATATGTCATCCACGAGACCTCCTACATCCCACCCATGAAATTTCATGACCCTACGTGGTCCTGATCCTGAAACGATAACCCTATCCCTTGATATGTATTTTTTAGGGCTCTAAGCACCAGCGGTGCAACATAGGAGCCACCAACTCGCTAGCTAGATACTAGAACTAAGTGATTTGAAGTGTCCCAAGTTTGAAGTTTCTAGGTTAAAAGGTTTACATACGCCAACTCGTAACATAAGCTCTCATAGTCAATGCATATGAATAGGAGAGGCCTAACTTACATTTCAGGGCCCTAAACACAAGCCGTACAATGTAGGTGTCCGAAACACGCTAGCTAGATACTAGACCTAAGTGAGATGAAGTCTTCCAGGTTTGAAGTCTCTAGGCTAAAAGCTCTACGTACACCAACCCGTAACATATGCACTTAAAGGCAATGCATTTGAATAGGAGAGGCCTAACTAACGTTTCAGGGCCCTAAACACAACGTAGGTGTCCAAAACTCAAGCTAGATACTAGACCTAAGTGCGATGAAGTCTTCCAAGTTTGAAGTGTCTAGGTAAAAGGTGGGCATAGGCCAACCCTTAACATATGCTCTTCTACTTTCTGACAGTCCCACTTCAAAGTATATTTGAATTATGTCAAATATATTGCCCGTGGGATCCCAAATACACTGCATGTGGGATGGTGTCCAAAGTTTCCAAAGTATTATTGTAAAAGATTATTTTGATGCTTTAATACCAATTTTCCTTGTAACCCATCTCTACCTGAACTCATATCTGTCTCAAGAGTTGTGAAATTCTACTGTCCAAAACCCGTATATATTCTTGAATGGAATATACTTGAAATGGGATCATCAGATCTCTGAATTTGTGGGAGATATTTTGAAACTAACAGCACCATTATCTAAATCTGGGTCACTCTTACTAAGGTTGTGAGTTTGGATTAGATTGGAGAAAGTCAAACATTTGGACCAAAAAACCCCAAGGGGGTACATACACCTTGGAGTTTTTTTTGGGTGAAAATGTTGACTTTCTCCAATCTTCTCACAGATTAGGAGAGACCCAGATGTATACAGGGGCCCTCCTTTTTCCTTGAAATCTTGTTCCAAAGATGAGATCTGACACTCCCACTTCAAGTATATTTTAACATTGTCAAATATATTGCAAGTGGGATAGAAAATATACCAATGCAAGAATGTCATCCCAATGCAAGTATGTCATTTTGTCTGGTCAAATATACTGAAAATGGGATGAAAATCCCAATTCAAATATGTCATTTAGTGTGTCAAATATACAGCAAATAGGATGAAAATCCCACTTCAAGTATGTTTCAGTGGTGTATCAAATATATTGCAAATGGGATGAAAATCCCACTTCAAGTATGTTTCAGTGGTGTATCAAATATATTGCAAATGGAATGGAAATCCCACTTCAAGTATGTTTCAGTGGTGTATCAAATATATTGCAAATGGGATGAAAATCCCACTTCAAGTATGTTTCAGTGGTGTATCAAATATATTGCAAATGGGATGGAAATCCCACTTCAAGTATGTTTCAGTGGTGTGTCAAAATACCAATTGAAATATGTCATTTAGTGTATCAAATATACAGCAAATGGGATGAAAACCCAAAGTTTGTCAAATATACTGCAAATATATCTCGGGCACTGACGTTTCCTTTCATTTTCCACACTATAAGAACTCCAGCAACCATATTTAATTTCACTGAGGGGTCAGCAAACAAGCCCACAGCAGGTATGTGTCGCTCTGCCATGCACCTCGCAGTAAATGTTACAACTTCTTCCATAATAAAATATATAATTAAAAGAAAGCTGTGGTCATAAAAATGAACAGCACCCTCTAGCGATGAACCTCAATTATTTCAAGATAACTAAAGCATAGGTAGGTTAAAGCACCGTTAGCTTGCAGCTAGAACAAAAAATTCTTAGTGAGGTAGAACAACAAAAGCCTGAGACCTTTAGTGACACTGTTTGAAGCACATGGCCACAACACTGACATCACTCCATGTGACATCACACCATGACACACACTGGCTTTCATCAATATATTGATTTCTATTGGCCATTGCAGTGCCATTGTCTTTGAGTGAAAGCAATTCTCACGGAGGTGTGAAGGGGAGGGGAACTTTAATATTACTTCACAAGCGTTTTCAGTGGCAAACATCGTGATTGGCAGCTGTTTCAACAAATAGTGAACACTTAGACTACTGTCAACCAGCTTCCGCATTGTAAGCAGACAAAGTGTTGCGCATGCGTTTGACGCTGTTTGGCAAAACGCATTCAGCCGTAAGAATGATTTGATCGCCAAGTTTATGTGGAGTTGTCTGGGTGCTTCTAGCATGGACTAGCTACAATGTTTGCATCGCAAATCACTGGGTGTTTCCATTCACTGCTGGAAAAAATCGTAATCCTTCTACAAAATGTAAGTATAAATGAGAAAGATTATTATTTCTTTACAGTATTACAGCATTTACAGTATTACAGTATTTTCCCATAATAACAATGATGCTATGAAGCTATAATTGTTGTGGAACTTACTAAAGTAACTTACTGTGATGTTTTAGCCAAAATAAACATGCAAACTCAGTGTATAGTGACTGATGACTTTGTGTGCATTTGGAGAGGTTTTTGGACACTGTGGAGATGTCTAGGACACCTAGTGGAAAATAGTGGAAAAGTGTTGAATTTATTTATTTACCCAAGTGAATCAGGAAATGTAGAGCATGACTGAAAATTAATCTCCAGCATCAAAAGACACATTATACACCCCAAGAATCAAAGGCGTTTTTTTGTTGTTTTGTTTTTTTACATTTTTGTTTTGTATTAGAAGAGCTCAAATGCAACCTAAATGATGGAAAAATAAGCTTGTATAATTTCAGATAACTAATGTTAAAGTGAACAAGTGCAAATCGTTCACAAATGAGCTTAGACCTGGATGTGCATAGACAGATTATTAATTAATTACAAAAAGTTGTATTTGTCTTTATTTTACTGTTTTATTTTTGTTTAAAGCTATTTTGATGACTGAATCATTTTTGAAGGAACTTTGCCTTTGTGATGGTTTTTGCTGAGTATATACACTTTTTTGCCAGGTGATCAAAATTAACTATAAAATATTTATATATAAATTTCAGTGGAATGGAAGAATATCATTATTTAAGATTAATAATTAATGGTGGAATGTTTTAGAAAATATTAAGAATTAGAAATCCTCTAGGTGACACACAATTCACACTTTGCCCATTTACTGTGCATATAGCCAGTGGTTATTTTTAACATCCAGTGAAGAGGATGAACACTAGAATACAAATCTTAATGGTGAGGTCAAATCCCAGCTCAGCATTGTGTTGATCATGTGGGGCGTGTGGAGCGCGTGGGGCGTGTGGGGTGAGGTGGGGTGGGGCCTGTCATAAATGCTTTTGACCTGTTTCAGTCTAATAGCCCTGAAGGGCAAAGATCTGCATAATCCATCTCAGTTGGGGAGTCTGAAAATTACATGGTTCATAAACTTTTTTTTTAATATCATAAAGTTTGATCCCTCTACTTTTTTTCAGTTTTTCTGTTTTCTATTGTACACTCAGTATTAGCAGGTTTTATAATTTTAATATCCAGTGCTTTATCCTTATGTTTTTACTGTTTTATAACTTGACTGTGTACTTTTTTGTTCTATGATTATAATTAATATTATTACTATCATCATCATCATCATCATCATCATCATCATCATCATCATCATCATCATTATCATCAGGTTTAGATTAATGACTTTATTGAGGCTTCATGTTATAATCCATGCCACATGATCATAATAATGATCTGAGCATAGTCTTCCTCCTCTTCATCACACTGTCTCAGTGTCTCTTGCTCTGTGTGTGTTGAGAATAAACTGATGTAAGTATCATGCATGAAACCAGAGGAAAGTCCAACCTCTCGTGTGCCACACGGGTTTCTATGGCTGCTGCTCCCAGATGGGACCCCTGTCCATTTTAACCTCAATCCTGGCAGCAGCATTGGGGTGGCCTCCCCTCTCTCACCCCTTGTTGCAAGTTTGCTGCAGCGCAGACATGGTTTGACATCATGACGCTCAAGATTTTTGCAATGCTCAACTGTCAGAAAAACGTCCTCGCATTGCTAAAAAGAAGTGATCATCTTGGAGGCATATCATTCCAATGGATCGGACAATTTGGAACTGATTCCTGATTCCCATCACTTCATGGTTGAAGAAGCTGATTGTGTGTTGGGGAAAACAGATGTTCTTCATAAGTGGCTGTGAATGGACTTGCTTTCACTGTTAACATGTGTTCTTTGTAACATCAAGCCTTCTCAGATTCATTATTGATTTTATTAGTTTTGGGTTTACGGTCTATTACAAAAGTGGTACTTTTTGTATATTGTTCCAATCCAATGCGCCCTCATCTTCTTTTCACAGAGAGCCACAATCGCTGCAGAAATCCTTTTCCCTTACGTTTTGATTTACGTTTTCCTTTGGTTTGCTGCTTCTGCTCTTTCTGGAAGCCTTTCAGCCTCAACATCTCCATCATTCTGCACAGTCTACGCTCCCTCTCCCGGCGCTTTCGTCTTTTCTTCCGTTCCTTTTCCTGTTTAATATGGTGCTTAATTTTCCTTTGCAGCTGTTTTTCCTTTGCTTTTCTCTCTTTCTCTCTTGCATTTTCCTCAGATTTCTTAGTCCTTATCAGGACATTCCATAGATTTTTCCACCACTTCCTTTCATAGGTTCCTTCACATGTCTGCTGAACTTTTTCATCCTCTTCTTCCTCCATAATCACTGTCACTCCTTCATCCTCCTCCATAATTACTGTCAGCCCTGTTCTGCAATACGGGACGTGTGTACTAGACACAAACTTTTTGTGCTGCCTCCGGGCAACAGCAATGGGGCGCTTGGGGGTTTCCGTGGCTGCAGGTCGCAGGGGGCAATTAAGAGCAGCCCTGCCTGGCTTTTGGAGGATGGATGGGGGAGTCCTGGTGGGATGCAGCGTTGTAACCACTCTAGGGAAGTTGAACCTGATTCTTTCCCACTGTGGAAAAAGTGCATAATATTTAGCATTCTTATTACACACATGCGCAAAAACACTAACACACAGAAAAGCAATCTGACATGACCAACACCACATTGCTCGTCGAGTTGTGAAGTTGTGCTGTAGGCATAAGACATCTCCTTATTTCTGTCTAAAATCACCCTCTGTCTATAGTATGACATTGACTGTATGTGACTGCAGTGGAACTGAAGGTTTCATTTTGGTGTTCCTACTTTCTCCAGTTGAGCTTTCAGGGACTTAAGTTCATCTTTGAGCTCCACATTCTCCAAGTTCTTTTTAATTGTTCCTTTTCTTGTCTGATGGACTCCTTCATACTCTTCTTCCATCAGAATTATTGCCTCCAATTCATCCACTCTCATCTTAACGTGGGAAATCCAGTCTCTCTGAAGGAATGAAAACAACAAGACACTGCCTTATGAGTGGACATATCTTAGCCACAGCAAACAATGAGCCCCTCCTATTATAATAACACTTTCTAACATGTATTCAGACATTGATTCAAATTACTTCATTCTGTTTACCATGGCATTAAGCATGGGACGGTTTGAGAATGCCAACTCCAGACAGAAAAACAGAAAACATATAGTAGAGATTATGCATAAAATGACTACTGTATGAAAATAGCTTATGACACATTTACTCACAACTGCAAAATCAGCTGCTGCATCACTCTCCTCATTCAGTGTGCGGGCTCTGCCTGTCTTGGCAGTCGTATACTTCACCTCTGGCAGCAGCGATCTATCATGCAAGCTTTCCTTACTAGATGCAAACTTTGTATGCCGACTCCGGGCAATGTCAGAGCTGCGATTGGAGGTTTCCGTGCCCACAGGTAGCAGGAGGCAGTTAGGCTCATTAAGCGCAGCCTTGCCAGGCTTTTGGAGGATGGATGAGGGAGTCCCGGTGCGCTGTAGTTGTGGAAACACTGTGGCGAAACTGGACTTGACTCTTTCCCACTATGAAAAAAGTGCATAATATTTAGCATTCTTTTTACATACATGCATAAACACACATACACCAAGATGCACAGAACAGCAATTTTACAGCATCAACAACACATTGTTCTTCGAAATGTATAGGAGCTACAATTACTCAGGAACTGCACAATAGTTTCCACTAGGTGTAAAAAAAACCTCTCCTTTTCAGACCGACAAAAAGTCGTCAGACAATATACATCGAGTGTGCGACTTTTTTCCTAAAATGTCACAACAATGTTTGACAACTTACTAAAATAAATTATTAGCTTCAATAAAGCTTCATTATTAAAGGCTAAATAACATTATCTCCATTGCCATTAGGCTAAAAAGCTATCCTGGGGAAAATACTGCAATAAGCTTAAAAAATATTATGCTTTCTTTAATGCACAAACGTTCATTTATACTTACGATTTTAACAGCACTTACGAATTTTTCTAGCAGTGAAAGGATACCACCAATGATTTGCAATGCAAACATAGTAGTCCATGCCAGAAGACACTGAACCATCACTATCAGCATGCAACTCATAACTGCATCAAAACTCCACATAAACTTCAGTTCAAATAAAACCTGTGGAACAAGGGAAACCACAAAGGTCATTTTCAGATAATGGGGCACAGCATTGGAAATCCCTGTGTTGTGCACTGTTCATTTGCTGCTCATTATTATTCCCAGCCTCTGTTCGTAGTCCAAGTCTCATGTTTTCTATTGCCAGTATTAGTTAAGTGTTCTTGTCATTGCTTGTGTTATTGTTTTAGCCTCCTTCCACTTTGTCTTCATCTGTGTTGTTTACTTTTGTTCAGCATGTTCTCTCAGCCTCTTTGTATCATGTATTCTATGGCATTGGGCTGGTGTAGTGATTATGATTCTGCATCAGCCCTTAATAAATCTTGCGCTTCTCCACGTATGCGTTCACCTTCCAACCGTTCATCGTTACACAGATAAAAAGGAATTTAAGGCTTTATTGAACAAAGTAAAGACTGGATTAAACAATCCACCCACTACAGGTGAAAAGGCAGGAACCATAATATCAGGCATAGGTTGAAAGAAGAAAACAAGCCATAAAGTGTAAACAAGGTTCAGACACGCTCGCTGTGCAGAAAGAGACTTCGCAACTGGAACACAGACCAGGAGGTTTTATACACGCGCGTTAATGAAGGTACCAAGTAGCAGGTGTAGTTAGATCTGCAGGCACTGGCATGTCCATCCGGAGTGGAGGGGGTGACATGGTGCATGACAGACTTAAGAAATGTGGCCGTAAAACCTTCCGTGAACCTTTCAGTCCGACATGATTTCTTTTCAGTAAACACTCGTGCACAAGGACGTGACTTTGAGAGCCAGCTGAATTGAATGGATGCCCGGTCCTCATGCTCGTCCCCAGGGCTGGTGCACCAACTGGGATTAACTGCCAAACTGGCAGAAACTGAGACCATTTTTCATAGAGAGGTTTAAGCCTGTTGCACCAAGACCAGTAGCGATGCATGCGCTCGTTTAAAACTTGGAACGTATGCCCATTGCTAAGCAACCTGCACTATTACTAATTGCATCTCTCATATAAACAAATGATATTGTTCATATAAACCATGCTGAGCTCTAAACAAAGCTGCTTAACAACAGTTACGTGACTAATGTGCTCCCCAGTCTCTGAATCAGGCCTCACGCTGCTTTATTCTAGCTGAACATGTAAAGCTGATATGATGTCGCCATCACGCGCACCTGCTGTTGGAGAGTTTAACTCTGTTCCCACAGAAAAGGGAGCTGTGAAGCCTCACCTTACACCTGCTCCCACATAGGCCAACATTTATGCCGCTCTTAGGAGAAACTCAGGTTGTGATCGGTGCTAAAATCTCACATCAGCAGTGTGCGAATCGGAAAGTTCGCGTACGATCACAAGAGTCGCGTGTTTTGTCTTTAGCACGTGGACGTGTCGGTTTTTGGCTTATAATCTCGAGCTCACCGGGTGAACGGCTTATCCATAATTAAGTCAACAACAACACAGCCTACTAGAAACGACTTCAAATAAGCTTGACTCTTTGGCGTTTATTTATGCATGTGGTACATCTACCTGGATCACTAATGACAGTCTGGCTAATTTCCGCTAGCTGGAGAGAGAGTTAGAATTAGACAATGACCAAGTTTATCCAGCCGTGGCCTTTTCCCTCTTCTACAATCTGATTTATAGCGCTTGGACTCTTTCACAAAATGTCTTTTAGTCCGAGGCCAAGACATTTCCAAGCTGTCTGTCTTCATTTATGTGTACTCACCTTTGGGAAAGTTCCTGCCTCAGATCAGACACGCTCCAAACTGCATGAACGCTTCACAACTTCTTTAATGACCATCATGCAAAATGACCCCTATTTATAGATTTATATTCATAGATTTATATTTAGTTTTATTACACACATAGTGACATCATAGGGCTAGACTGTGATGTCATAATACCACGTGACAGTGAAGGCACTTATATGTAGAACTGAACGAAATACTCAGAGGGACAGTTAGTTAATTTCACAGACATGTTTTATGAAAAATATTTCACAAATTTTAGAATACAAATGAATTTCAGGGCTTTATAGTTATTATAGTGAATTAGCCTCACCAGGCCTGCCATGCTAAACTAAAAGCCTGTGTTTGATTCATAAGCACTGAACATCAGGACACTGAGTTGGGCTTCATTCTCTCTCACTGAGACTTCATGTATAGGCAGCGCTGTACTGCCCCGTTCTCTTCCTTTTCCCCCAACTTCTTTATAAGGGTTCTTTTACTTGTCTGTTGGACTCCTTCATCCTCTTATTCTTCCATAATTACTGCCTGTAATCTATATATAATAGGCTGTAATAAGCAATAACAGATTTTTCTCCAACTTCTTCATAATGGATCTTTCACTTGCCGACACCCTGTGACACACACTGGCTTTCATCACTGTTACTGTATGATGATATAAACACTGTACATATGGTCAATGTCACACTTTAGGCATGGGCACACATACACAGACAGACACATGGCCACACGCACACACACGCGCACACACACACACACACACACACACACACACACACACACACACACACACACACACACACACACACACACACACACACACACAGACAGCCACACAAATGCACAAGCCCTTTACTTTAATATCCTGTATGCAGGCATGTTACCTTCTATTCCACCAAGCACAGAAGTAACATCATATTCACAACATTACAAATATAAGTGCTTTGGAAATTCAGCATAATATTTATCCCTTACTTTCTTTATTTGAAAGTTAGACTGGAAGATATGCAGATGTACAAGTAACTGGGGGGGATTACTGTCACACTGGTACAAACATCAAAGTTTGTTTTGGGTTGCCAGATCATCCAAAAGTCTTATCTATTCTAGTTCCTATTATAAAGTTTGTGTTCTCAAAATGATTCCTCATACCTGCCCTTGTGCAGACCTTGGTAGCCCTGCTTGTCAGTGGGTTCAGTAAGACTTTTATAAATGGTTCCTTGCTACTAGAAGCAATCTGAGCCAGACTAACAGGCATGGAATTCATGCAGTGTTACAGTTTGCTTCCATGACAGCAGGAATAATGCTCCTATTTACGACAAGCAAGTTGCCAAGAATGCCTTAAGATCTTTTTCCAATTTTGACCACATTTGTCCAAGTTTGGAGTTGGAATGGATGGCGCTTGAGGGCTGTTTCCAGCCGTGTCAGACTCCACTGCCCTTACTCGTCATCCATCATCCAATAGACTCCCACATCTAATCCTGCTTTTTCTCTTTCGGGTATCTTTCTGAGTCTCTTTTGTTCACTCTCTCATTCACCCAACAAAATATCAGCCATCAACTCTTGGTTTCTGTTTACATTCTTCTTCATCTTTCATTCTCCCTCTCTCTCCCTCTTTCTCCATTTGTCTCCCCATTTTCTATATTCCCTTTCTCTCTCTCTCTCTCTCTCTCTGTCTCTCTCTCTCTCTCTCTCTCTCTCTCTCTCTCTCTCTCTTGCTCAGGGTGATCTGGGATTGAGAGGTTGTTCTGGACACTTGAGGACTTTTTATGAGAACACACACACACACACACACACACACACATTCAGTTCAATTCAATTGTGCCAAAGCTTTAGTGAAGAAATTACTGCTAACAATGATAGTAAGTACAACAATAATATAACTACAACAACTCCTATTACCAATAAACAATAATAATAATTATAATAATATAGGGGGTAAATATAGGCAATGGTGTGGTAATTTGGCTGAAGTCCAATTTGTCTTTTACTCAGGATATTGTGTTTAGTAAGGAATTTCAGAAATCTAGAATTTAAAATGCTACACTACACATTATCTTCCCTAGGTTACTGTTCACACAGATGCCTCTGTAATTCTTAGTGTCAAATTTATCTCCGGATTTAAAGATTGGTGCTATTAATCCTTGGTTTCAGATTTCAGGGAAAAAACCTCCATTCAGGTTAAACAGTTTTAGAATAGCCAAATGAAATTTAGAGCTTGAAAAGTTTATCAATTTATTGAGGACACTGTCAGGCCCACATGCCTTCTTTGATTTTAGTTTGTTAATTTTCTCCTGAAGTTTCTGCTCAGTAATTGAGAAGTCTAATGGTTTTTGATTAGCCAATTGTAGCACCTCCAGTTTTTGCTTTATAGGATTTTGTTGAAGATTTGCATTTGATTCTACTGTCTGGAAGAGAGTTTGGAAATGGTTTGTCCAAATGTCCCCATTTTGTATTTCCAGTTCTTCCTGATCTCTTTTTTAAGTTTATTCCACTTGTCCAAAATTGACCAATTGCCAAGACCAATTATCTTTTTTTAGGTTTGGTTTTTGATGCACCCTTTTGTTTTAATGTTGGTTTTGCTGGTGTCTTTTCTAAGAACACATTTAGATGTTTTACTGCCACATTGAGTCTTGTATACTTTGAACACATGTGGTGTCCAGAAAGGCATCTAAAAGTATTTGAATTTAGGCAGTACTGATTTCTTTCTGGAATTGTTCTGTGCTGTTTTGGGCCCATCTGTATGGTCACCTAGTGTTGTACAGCTTACTGGGCTGTGCGTGTGCAGTGTTAGTCTCTGTCCTATTCATGAACACAGCAATCTGGCTGTGATCAGACAGAGGGGTTTGTGGTTTAGCAATGAATGCACTGAGAGAGAAATGGTCTAAATTTGTTATTACATAATCTACCATACTATTCCCAAGAGGTGAGCACAAAATGTATCTTCTTAAGGAGTCCCCCCGTGTCCTACCATTGACGACGTACAGACCCAGACTTTGACAGAGCTGCAGAAGTTCTTTTCCATTTTTGTTGATTACATTATCATGTTTTTTTTTCTGTAGGGGCGAAAATAATTGTTATTTATACCAGATAATTTGTTTGTATTCTATTAAATAAGTTTTTTGTAGAAATCCATTACAATATTTGTTTGATGTCACACATCTCAATAGAATTTGGTGGTGTTTTGGTGGATTCAGCACTGTGGGGCGTGGTCCTGGTACAGATTTGATGATCTGGGGGTGTGGCCAGGCTGATGTTGGGCATGGTTCTGGTACAGAGGCGCTGATGTGGGGTGTGGTCTGGCTGCTGTGGGGCATGGTCCTGGTAAAGAGGTGATGATCTGAAGGTATAGTCAGGCTGCTGTTGGGGGTGGTCCTTGAACAATTTGATTTGTTTATTTTATAGAGCTTCCAATATTGAATATATGAACCTGGAGTTTGGTAGCCCATTACTCCGAATTCCTACAGTAAAAATGACTATAAATCATGCCATGGGTACAAGAGGACGTGTACTTCAAGAATCTCATAGCGGTTTGATTTGTGTATTCAAGTCGTGATATACAGTGAACCGAATAGACATTTAAGAGGATTTTGCTATCCCATGACTCCAAAGTCCTACACTAAAAACATTTCAACATCATATGTTGAATATGTTGAAAAGTGTTCTCCAAGAATGAGAGTGAGAAGGATGAGAAATAGCATGGAAATATTTTGCACTCAAGTACACAGAATCCACAGTAAATTGGTACAATCAAATATGCTTTGGCTCTGTAGATGGCTTGTGTCAGGCTGTATGTAGTACATACAATACATGTTCTATATATATCCAGCAGTAATGATACTTGCTCTGGCAGATTTGAAGATGGCCCATGAACCATGTCTGAGTGAAGTGAACGATGGATATGACCTGTACAGATCAGCCATGACCAAGCGGTGGCACTGTGTGGCACCTGCTTCACCAGCCCTGAAAAGGGTCATCAAAGACACCAAACCAGGTTTGGATGCAAAGCAATCAGCCATCTTCCCTCTAGGGCCAAGAGAACACGAGTGGCTTGTGAAGTGTGCAGCAGGACAGCAGGATCAAATCTGGCAGCTTCTGCTCCAGCACATCAAGCTGGCAGAGAGGAGAAACTTCATGTCTGGTTTCACAGCACTTCACTGTGCTGCTAAACAAGGAAACAGTGAAATGATGCACAAGATCCTTATTCTTTCACGGCAAGATGGGCCAGGGGTTGACGTAAACACCAAGAGCTACGATGGCTACACCCCACTACACATTGCTGCTATTCACAGGCCCGAATCAGTCCTGAGTGTTCTGGTGCGTGGTTATGGTGCCAACTGCAACATACGTGACAACTGTGGCAAAAAAGCCTATCAATACCTACACAAGGACGCCTCACCCAAGGTGTGAGAGATGCTTGGAGACCCTCACGCTGGGGATTACAAGACATGAGCAGCACTTTTCTGATCCGCCCAAAAGGTTCAGCACTTTGAGTAAACTATTTCAGTCCAAGCACTGAAACACACTCAGATGCAGACCAAGATTCCACTCAGCCTTGCAGCAGCTTGACCAGCCTTGACTAAGATGAGGACAGCATAGACTATACATTCATTTCCAGAACGTTCCCCTACAATTAATGAACTTCCCCATTGAAATAGCATATTCTCAAACAGACATTTTCTCTAACTTGTCTTTCACTCTGATTTTAATTCTGTGACAAGAACCTTACGATGTGAATTAACTAATTTGCACATGTGTATGTGTATTCAAGAGCATGAGTGTGTGTATATAGTGTAAGGAATAGACATTTAAGAGGATTTTTCCATCCCATTACTCCAAATTTCTACAGTAGAAATGACTGCAAATCACATCATGGGTAGAAGAGTACGTGAACTTCCAGAATCTACTGAAGTGATCTGATAACAATTTGATTTGTGTATTTTATAAAGCTTCAAGTAGTGATAAATATTGAACCAAGTAGACATTTAAGAGTATTTTACCATCCTACTACCTTTTCAGAAGTGCACAATTTTCTTTCATGCACAGTGGATCTGCAAGAATTATGCTGAAAATAAGATCTAACCCAGTTTGCAATTTTCCTATACCCATGATGTTGGCCACATAAAGAACTGAGCTCTGACCCACATGAAAAAGTGAATGATGCCCAAATCTGGCCAATAATCTGAGCAAATTTGTATCATAACACAGTCAAACTTCCAAAAGGAGTGAGCCAAGTGCAAATGAACCTTTCTGTGCCTCACACAGCAATGTAGTCTACGTGACACACAGGTATATGCCGTATTTTGCATTTGTACAAGAATTTGAAAAGAAATACACCGACATTGTAAAAAGCACACCGACAATGTTAAAAGAGGAGAATGAAGACTGGGTCAACATCACCAGAATATGTTTAAAAAACTTTTTGTTGCAGGCAAACTGATCCAGAATATTTCAAAACCTGTGAAGGAGTAAATCTCAGTCAGTATCTTTAAATAAACATCTGCCAGTCATCATTAAAGTAGATTAGATTAGAATTTTCCACATGGACGAAGCACAATGACTTGAAGGGTAGTGCTTGATAACTGTCCATCTTGACTTTGGATTGTACATTTTCTCTCTTGACTTGTCTCGGGACTTGAGTGTCAAGTCTTGAGATGTACTTGTTACATTCACATTTATATTTACGGCATTTAGCAGACACTCTTATCCAGTGCAACTTACAAAAGTGCTTTGTCATTTACTCATAGAATGCACCCTAGCCATTACAGTAGGTTAGAGTCCAATATACCAATGATCTAGAATACTGTAGAAATAGAGGGATCACTGCTGTTGCCAAGAAGTACAAAATGCATAAGGTCTATCTTAAACAATGATAAGTGCAATAAACAATAAGTACTAAAGTTTGTTAGACAACATCAGTATAATAAATAATACCCTACAATAAGTGCTAATTTACTTAGTCAATATAGGAGCAGGGTCATTTGTCATTTAAATATTCCATGAATAGATGGATCTTTAATCTGTGTTTGAAGACTGCAAGCAACTCTGCTGTCAGGACAGCAAGTGGAAGTTCATTTCACCATCTGTGAGCCAGGACAGAAAAGAATCTCAATGATCCTCTTCCATGAGACTTGGAGCATGGAATTTCAAGCCGAGCCATACTTGAGGTTCGAAGCACTCGAGGTACGAATCGGGCTTTGACCATTGACTCCCTGTATCAAGGGGCTGGCCAATTTTTGGCTTTGTAGGTGAGCATCAAGATTTTAAATCTGATGTGTGCAGCTACTGGAAGCAAACGAGGGGAGCGCAGCAGCAAGGTAACACGTGTGAACTTTGAAAGATTGAAGACGAGTCATGCTGCTGCTACTACTGCTGTTACTTGCAAGTACATCATCTTGTTAGTGACTTGTGGTGGGTGGGCACTGGAGTGAACAGTGTAATAGCTAAAGTGTTATAGTTATAGTTAAAGACAAAAGACGGATCTGTCCCTGGAATGCTGGTACAAGACATGAAAGAGAAGCATAGACAAACACCACTGCAATTTGCATTTTAGAAATAGTCTTCCAGAATTTTCACTGAGCTAAGATGAATGTCCAATAGTTGAAGAGTTTTTACATGCCCTTGACATCACAGAGGTAGGACGGATGTGCTTTCTCAACTTCATGAAAGAAGACACTGCTATGTGGCAGGTAGATCATTCAGGAAAGGGTCTGGGAGTGCAAGCTCTCCCCACTGGTGGCATGATGTCTCAGCAGAAATTACTTCAAATAAGCAACTGAATTCTCTATTCTGCAAGAGACTACATTGGAGTTCCACACCAACACCTTAATTCCTGGGCCAACACAACTTATGGACAAAGCAGCTATTTCTGCATCAATTCCTAGGACTCCTACAGTTTCCCTGGCACAAAGTTGCAAATGGCATGGCAAGTATATGCGAAAGGAGACCTAGAGGACACCGTACACTCATTCTTCCAGTAAAGGAATTAGAACAGAAACACGTCATCTCCTTACGCTGCAAGCAGGAGTCGAACCTGCGCGGGGATTCCCCATTGGATTTCAAGTCCAACGCCTTAACCTCTCGGCCATTGCAGCTGTTGCATATGTTGGGCACTTGTGGGTTATGTCCTTGGACTTCTTCAAGCTCAATTATTAGTCCCCATGTGTCATTGATTCAGGGTTGCAAATGACCTGATATGCAAATTCAAAGAAAGGACTCTCCCGAATGGTCTGTTCACTATTTTAGCAAGCTAATGTCAATTCCAGATAAACAGGTGCTCAGAAGCTTGTCAGAGTATTAGACTGATGCACTACCTACTACACTAATGTGGCCTCCAAGGTCTTCCACGTGAAAACGTGGGACGGCTCAAGGTGGCTCACCAATTTTGCATGAACACTGCTTTTGTTTTTAAAAAATCACACCTAGCTGATATAGGTGTCATGTAAAGTTTTCACTGGCATGCTGTTAGTACAGGTGGGCAGAAATGCAAGTCAACAAAGATGAAACTTGCACATTGGAAATAAAGTAGTGCAGGATATCGCTTGACCTAAGTTGAATGTTGACAAGAGAGTGCAGCTCAGGACATTAATTTGCAATAGAATAATCAGACATATTGCAAACAGAGTCAAAGCCAAATTTGATAAAAATGCTGCATATGACATAACTCATAGTGTAGACAAATCTCGTGTTTATCACACAGGGATAGCCAAAATGATTTGAATATTTTGCATTTTTACAAGAATTCGAAAAGAAATACAAATCATAAGCCAGCACACCGACATTGTTAAAAGAGAAGAATGACGACTGGGTCAACATCACCAGAATGTGTTTAAAAACCTTTCTGTTGTAGGCACACTGATCCAAAATACTTCAAAACCTGTGGGATGAGTACATCTCAGTCAGTTTCTTTTAACCCACATGCACCTGTCCTTGTTAGTATAGTGGATAGTATCTCTGCTTTTCAGGTGGTAATCCTTGGCTTGATTCCCTGACAGGGAGTATTCCTATTCTTAGCGCATTGCAGACAAACCGGTGACTTGGCACCCTTTTTAGGAATGAAAACATTGAATCCTACACCCACAGTTGCTCTTGATTTTTCTACATAGATGAATCAAGTCACTAGCACATTGTGGATCAATAGTTTGATAAAACACCTGGGAGAGATTTTGGTGCCCAGTGTCGATGTTATCTCTAAGCAGACATGACAAAACATGCATACCATCAAGGCCAAGACTGAAGAGCATGGAAAGATTTTGTCAATTTCATAAACTACATCAAATGCTTTGCTGGTGTCAAATATTGCAATGACATTAAATATTGTGACTTGACTATGACTTGAAGGGTAGTACTTGGTAACTGTCCATCTTGACTTTAGATTATAAATATTCACTTATGACTGGTCTTGGGACTTGATTGTCAAGTCTTGAGATGTACTTGTTGCATTTACATTTACATTTATGGCATTTGGCAGATGCTCTTATCCAGTGCGCAGCTGATAAACTAGGTTTTGATCAAAGAGAGCCCACTGAGTTTCTTAGCCTGTGAAAAACACATTGGCAATGACTTGGCAAAATGTATGTTCAACAATGATTTGACCTAGCCATACCAAACTCAAAAGCTTTAATCTAGGCATATTGGACAGATGGATCGCACTGAGTTTGAAAGCCCTATCTTTAAAGTTGGTCATAGGGCGACCCTGTCCACTTCTCTGTATAGATAGACCTCATGTTAAGGTAAGCATTACCATAGTAAATTCCTTAAAATGTAACAAGCCAATTCTGGACCTGGAAAGTTTAGTTCCAAACAGAATGTAAAGCAAGTGCTAGATGAAATGCAATTTTTCAAGAATCTTAGAGCCAGCTGTATACTCTGTGAAAGACTGGATCACCAGGATAGGAAGTGGGCACTCTTGCTCTTTCTTAATTTGGACATCCCTTAGCAAAAATTTTTAAAAAGAGTGAGCATGCTCTCACCTCCCGCAAATAGTTGAAGTCGAAGTGGGCTTGTCTGGGAATTGAACACAGGACCTCTGAAGTGAGAATTATACCCCTAGGCCATCAAACCATAATTTAGCTCAGTATAGTCCTTTTTTGATTGGGCAGTGTTAAGAAACAGAATTGAGGTGTTTCTTTCAGTTGTGTTACTCTTTCATGAAGCGACACTAACATATGGTGCAAGACACCTGTGGATCCAAAGTAAGTATAAAGAGCTCGTTCCCGATTTGAACCCGGAATCTGTCACACCCTAAGCAAGGATCATACGCCTAGACCAACGAGCCCATTGCATTTGTTTACCTTTGGATTTTTGTCTCATGTCCACATTTGGACACCTTCTGCTCAATTGCGCATTCTTGACTTGTTACAATTTTCATTTTATTAATTTAGAGTTCTTTTGATGACTGATGACTTTGCAACATTGCAAGGTACATACTTGACAGGTATTATTCCTTGTCATTGATCTACCACTAGAAACAATTCAAAACATGTTTGCAAGACAATTAATTTGATTTGTGAGAATGGGTCAGTGTATAACAATGATGCAACAACTTGCCGGCATGTCATTGAAGGCTGAGGGAATGCAAGCCATCTGCTCTTTGTGACCTTCCACATGCTTAGCTATCTTAGGCATTCTTGAGAGACCTTAACATCAAAGGTAAGGCCATTTCAGCCCTTTGCTATGTTTTTGGCTCTACTGTTGTTCCACTACAGCTGACTTTACTACTTCACACAAATGGTACTAAAAAATGTGTCGGTAATGGGTACGGAAGCACAACCCAGTTCTGGTCCCGTAGTTCTTCCACCCTACAAAGTCTAGTTGCAAGTCTAATCTAACGTGAACGATACAGCATAGCCGCTGCATTGACAGCATATTTTAAATAGCATGTGAAAAAAAAAATCCTAAATCTTGCACACTAGTACTTTCAGGTCGCAACAACAATCTTGCTGGCTATAATATTGGCCGTGACCAGATGGAGCATTCCATGTGTTGCCAATGATACAGCAAAACACACTTTTTAAAAACCACTCAGGAAGCCTGCATGCCAACCCTTTAACATAACTCCACCAAACTCGCTGGCTATAAACTAGACCTTGGTCAGAGAGAGCTCACTGACGTTCTTAGCCTGTGAAAAACACATTGGCAATGACATGGCAAAATTAACTTTTTAGAAAACCGACAATGTATGTGCAGCAATGATTAAAAATCACTGATGGAGCCTGCGCGCCAGCCCTTTAAATAGCTCTTTGGGTTACCGCAGTCGTTAGATGCTTCCAGTTAGACCACCTAAAAAAGGATTGAACAAAGAAAATTGCTACTGTAAACATTGACATATATAACAAACAGCACAAAATCACACATTCCAATAACTTTGATCTGATATCGCATAGGTTTGTAGAGAATAGTCCCAATTGTAATATTATAAACCTTGGGCATTCCAAACAGTAAAAAAAATTACAAATCATGCAACCTTGAACAAATGTTAACCAAATTTAAACATACAACAATGCAGTAGAAAAAAAAAGGTTCTTTAACAAGGAGATTTTCACCAAAGAAGAAGCCATTCTTACTTCCTAGTGTGCTTCTTTTGAATATGTAGAACACAGATTACCTAAAACAATGTCACAGTGTTAAAAATGATAAAGTTGTGAAATGCCTGCAAAATGGGTTCAGCGCAACCTGCTGGTCAGAAAGTCTCCAGCCCCTTATATAGTGCAGAGCGAGACATAGCTGCTTTGGGTAGGTTCATATCCACGTCATATCCCAAGGTTTGTCTCATTATTTATTATGTTGAGTCTCACCTTTTGTGGTGGATTTCACCAATTATTTCTAATGTGGATACATTAGTATATCATTATAAGCAATCTGAGATGTAAAGCTAAGTGAATCACACATGCAGAATTTCTAACAATAACCTGTTTTGTATAGGCTGGCTAGCTGACCATTCAGTGAAATTAAATGTGGTTGCTGAACTTGTTGCAGGTGGGTCAATTTAATTTGACTTAATTGTGTTTCATTTTTAATTCAGCCACGTTCCATGACGCATAAATTAATCTGAGAATATTTTGTTCTAGCTGCAAGATAGCGCTGACTTATCCTAGC
The DNA here is from genome assembly GCF_041902795.1 of Electrophorus electricus. NCBI lineage: Eukaryota > Metazoa > Chordata > Actinopteri > Gymnotiformes > Gymnotidae > Electrophorus > Electrophorus electricus. The sequence continues at coordinate 24,525,269 of NC_137511.1, forward strand.
TATACTTTATATTTATCTTAAAATAATTGAGGTTCATCGCTAGAGGGTGCTGTTATTTATATGGTTTTTTGGATTATTGATCAGGTAAAAACTAAAATGGATGAGGTGGACTTTTTCTATGTAGCATATGGAATTTGAGTATATGAGTGAATGCTACTATGTAAATGTATAAGAATATGTAGATAAGATTATTATGAGATCATCCTTTATAATCAAACAAACAACTACACTATATGATTGTATTAAACAGCTACATGCAAAATCATCCTGGCTGACGAGGTTTTTCCACAATAATGGCTATTAGAATTGTCTAAAAAATTTGTTTCTGTAACAGATAGACGTGACAAGCCATTTTTCTGTTATCCAAAAACAATCAGAAAACATGGGTTCATGTACATTACCTTACTGATGTATATTTTAAAAGTATTCCAATACACAGATTAAATTTTAGTAACTGATAAATATATTTGACCTATGGATGTGTACTAGAAAATAAGAATCGTGACAAAACAAACCGATAGGTTATTGGCGCATGTATTTCATTTGAGGTGGTGTTGTATTCAGGATATGGAATCAATCTGACTCTGATGAGGAGTGGAACTCTGTAGCCCAGGTAGTTGTTCCAGCATCATACCAAATACACATATTATCACTAGCACATGACCATCCCCTGTCTGGACACCTAGGTATCAGAAAAAAGACAAAACAACAAATTCTACAACATTTCTTTTGGCCATCGATTAGAAGTGATGTTGGACACTGCCGTTCATGCCTTACATGCAGTGAAAACCAAATCAGGTCATTCCGTCTGTTCCTCTGTGCCCCATTCCAGCAGTTGGTGAGCCCTTTGAAAAGGTGTTGGTTGATTGTGTGGGCCCTTTGCCAAAGACCCGTTCTGGTCATTGCTACCTATTGACTATAATGTGTGCTGCCACCACGTACCCTGAGGCTATTCCCCTTCGATCCCTAAAATCAAAGAGCTGTTATTAAATTCTGCACTACCTTTGGATTGCCCAAAGTTATACAATCTGACCAAGGCATGAACTTTATGTTACACCTGTTCTCCAAGATGACAATTGAACTTGGTATACAGCACCAATTCTCCAGTGGGGAAAGCTTGCACTCCCAGACCCTTTCCTGAACGATCTACCTGCCACATAGCAGTGTCTTGTTTCATGTAGTGGAGAAAGCACATCCTTCTTACCTGCGTGATGTCAAGGGCATGTAAAAACTCTTCAACTATTGGACATTCATCTTAGCTCAGTGAAAATTCTGGAAGACTATTTCTCACATGCAAATTGCAGTGGTGTTTGCCTATGCTTCTCTTCCATGTCGTGTACCAGCATTCCAGGGACAGCACCATCTTTTCTCTTTAACTATAACTATAACACTTTAGCTATTACACTGTTCATTCCAGTGCCCACCCACCACAAGTCACTAACAAGATGATGTACTTGCAAGTAACAGCAGTAGTAGCAGCAGCATGACTCGTCTTCAATCTTCCAAAGTTCACACGTGTTACCCTGCTGCTGCGCTCCCTTCGTTTGCTTCCAGTAGCTGCACACATCATATTTAAAATCTTGATGCTCCCCTACAAAGCCAAAAATGGGCCAGGCCCTTGATATATTGAGTCAGTGGTCAAAGCCCGATTCATACCTCAAGGGCCTTGAACCTCAAGTATGGCTCGGCTTGAAATTCCATGCTCCAAGTCTGAAGGAAGACAAGCATTAAGACTCACAGATGGTGAAATGAACTTCCACTTGCTGTCCTGACAGCAGAGTTCCTTGCAGTCTTCAAACACAGACTAAAGACCCATCTATTCATGGAATCTGACAAATGACCCTGCTCCTATATTGAATAACTAAATTAACACTTATTGTAGGGTATTGTTTATTACACTGATGTTGTCTAACAAACTTTAGTCCTTATGCATTTTGTACTTCTAGGTAACAGCAGTGATCCTTTTATTTCTACAGTATTCTAGATCATTGGGATATTGGACTCTAACCTACTGTAATGGCTAGGGTGTATTCTATGAGTAAATGATAAAACCCTTTTGTAAGTCACACTGGATAAAAGTGTCTGCTAAATGCCTTAAATGTAAATTGTAAATGTAACAAATACATCTCAATACTTGACACTGTAGTCCCGAGACAAGTCAAGAGTGAAAATGTACAATCCAAAGTCAAGATGGACAGTTACCAAGCACTACCCTTCACGTAATTGTCAAGTCACCATGTTTAATGTCGTTACAATATTTGACACCAGCAAAGCATTTGATGTAGTTTATGAAATTGACAAAATCTTTTCATGCTCTTCAGTCTTGGCCTTGATGGTATGCATGTTTTGTCATGTCTGCTTACAGATAATGTCGCCACTCTTACAATGTGAATGTAACAAGTACATCTCAAGACTTTACACTCAAGTCCCGAGACAAGTCACAAATGAATAAATACAATCCAAATTCAAGATGGACAGTTACCAAGTACTACCCTTCAAGTCATTGTGCTAGTGTCTTTATTCATCTATGTAGAAAAATCTAATCTAATCTACTTTAATGACGACTGGCAGATGTTTATTTAAAGATACTGACTGAGATTTACTCCTTCACAGGTTTTGAAATATTCTGGATCAGTTTGCCTGCAACCAAAAGGTTTTTAAACATATTGTGGTGATGTTGACCCAGTCTTCATTCTCCTCTTTTAACATTGTCGGTGTGCTTTTTACAATGTCGGTGTATTTCTTTTCAAATTCTTGTACAAATGCAAAATACAGCATATACCTGTGTGTCACGTAGACTACATTGCTGTGTGAGGCACAGAAAGGTTCATTTGCACTTGGCTCACTCCTTTTGGAAGTTTGACTGTGTTATGATACAGATTTGTCCAGATTATTGGCCAGATTTGGGCATCATTCACTTTTTCATGTGGGCCAGAGCTCAGTTCTTTATGTGGCCAACATCATGGGTATAGGAAAATTGCTAACTGGGTTAAATCTTATTTTCAGCATAATTCTTGCAGATCCACTGTGCATGAAAGAAAATTGTGCACTTCTGAAAAGGTAGTAGGATGGTAAAATACTCTTAAATGTCTACTTGGTTCAATATTTATCACTACTTGAAGCTTTATAAAATACACAAATCAAATTGTTATCAGATCACTTCAGTAGATTCTGGAAGTTCTCTGTAGAAATTTGGAGTAATGGGATGGAAAAATCCTCTTAAATATCTATTCCTTACACTATATACACACACTCATGCTCTTGAATACACATACACATGTGCAAATTAGTTAATTCACATCTTAAGGTTCTGATCACAGAATCAAAATCAGAGTGAAAGAAAAGTTAGAGAAAATGTCTGTTTGAGAATATCCTATTTCAATGGGGAAGTTCATTAATTGTAGGGGAACGTTCTGGAAATGAATGTATAATCTATCCTCTCCTCATCTTGGTCAAGGCTGGTCAAGCTGCTGCAAGGCTGAGTGGAATCTTGGTCTGCATCTGAGTGTGTTTCAGTGCTTGGACTGAAATAGTTTACTCAAAGTGCTGAACCTTTTGGGCAGATCAGAAAAGTGCTGCTCATGGCTTGAGGGCTTGTAATTCCCAGCGTGAGGGTCTCCGAGCATCTCTCTCACCTTGGGTGAGGCGTCCTTGTGTAGGTAGTGATAGGGCTTTTTGCCACTGTTGTCACGTATGTTGCAGTTGGCACCATAATCACGCACCAGAACACTCAGGACTGATTCGGGCCTGTGAATAGCAGCGATGTGTAGTGGGGTGTAGCCCTCGTAGCTCTTGGTGTTTACATCAACCCCTGGCCTACCTTGCTGTGAAAGAAAAAGGATCTTGCGCATCATTTCGCTGTTTCCTTGTTTAGCATCCCAGTGAAGTGCTGTGAAACCAGACATGAAGTTTCTCCACTCTGCCAGCTTGATGTCCTGGAGCAGTTTGGTGTCTTTGTTGATGTTTTTCTGGGCTGGTGAAGCAGGTGCCACAGAGTGCCTCCGCTTGGTCATGGCTGATCTGTACAGGTCATATCCATCGTTCACTTCACTCAGTTTTCCATAACACTAAAGTATTATCATTGTTTTCCATAACACTAGTGGCATAACACTGCTGATTTTAGTTTTCTATATAATTTTTTCTTTGCTGTTCCACATTTTTCGAGTGTGGTTTGAAAGCAGTTGGTAACACTCCTTTAACCAGGACCCGACACAGGACCTGTCACTAGTTCACAACAGACAGTGATATAGTTCATTCAACTATATAACAACTTAAATGATCTGCAGTAGGGTTTTTATTATATGTTAGCCAGCATAAAGTACTCTGCTCAGTCAGTTTATTTGTCATGTACTTAACAAAGACAGGCTTCCCACTAGCGATCATTTTTGAGGACTTTTCCAAGACATTTTTATGATGGTCTAGCTAGCTGGTATGGCAAACAGGGTTAGGGTTAGGGTTCTTCACCGAAACCTACAATTTTGCATAGAGACAAATTTAGATTGTTGATACATACCTAATGTAGGATTCAAAGTTTGGTGTACCATTAGGTTCACTTAGTGATGGAAACAAACTCAGGTCCCTTTGTATGAGAGACTTGTAAAAACAATATAAGCCAATGTAACCCAGAGAAAATGGAGAAAAGGACCCAAGTGCACAACAGTTCACAGAGATTTGAGGTTTGATAAATTACTTACAGGAGGTTTAGAACATTTCAAGGTCTGTAAGTTTGGCTCATTAGGACATATAGAATTATAGATCATGTGTTTTAGGTATATAGATAATGAAGATGATGTTGTAAATCAGAGATATAGAAAATGATAGACCATCCTGCTCTAGTGATCTGGAAAGGGGTGTTTATATGTTATTATTATATACTGGCATGTGAAAATAGCTAAAAATTAAATTGAGAAAAGTACATTATTTTGCTGTCAAAAGTCCCTTTCTTTTTCAATTTTGCTCACCCAGATTATTAAACACGAAAGCATCTACAGAGCCAAAGCGTATTGATTGTACCAATTTACAGTGTATTCTGTGTACTTGAGTGCAAAATATTTCCATGCTATTTCTAAAAATGGGAAACACTTTTCAACATATTCAAAATATGATGTTGAAATGTTTTTAGTGTAGGACTTTGGAGTCATGGGATGGCAAAATCCTCTTAAATGTCTATTCGGTTCACTATATATCACTACTTGAATACACAAATCAAACTGCTATCCGATCCCTGTATGAAATTCTTGAAGTAGACGTCCTCTTGTACCCATGGCATGATTTATAGTCATTTTTACTGTAGGAATTTGGAGTAATGGGGTACCAAACTCCGGGTTCATATATGCAATATTGGAAGCTCTAGAAAATAAACAAATCAAATTGTACAAGGACCACCCCCCACAGCAGCCTGAATACACCTCCAGATCATCATCTCTTTACCAGGACCATGCCTCACAGCAGCCAGACCACACCCCACATCAGCGCCTCTGTACCAGAACCATGCCCAACATCAGCCTGACCACACCCCCAGATCATCAAATCTGTACCAGGACCACACCCCACAGTGCTGAAGCCACCAAAACACCACCAAATTCTATTGAGATGTGTGACATCAAACAAATATTGCAATGGATTTGTACAAAAAATAATTTATATAATAGAATACAAACAAATTATCTTGTATTAATAACAATTATTTTTAACCCCACAGAAACAACCATGATAATGTAATCAACAAAAATGGAAAAGAACTTCTGCAGCTCTGTCAAAGTCTGGGTCTGTATGTCGTCAATGGTAGGACATGGGGGGACTCCTTAAGAAGATACATGTTGTGCTCGCCTCTTGGGAATAGTACAGTAGATTATGTAATAACAAATTTAGACCATTTCTCTCTCAGTGCATTCATTGCTAAACCACAAACCCCTCTGTCTGATCACAGCCAGATTGCTGTGTTCATGAATAGGACAGAGACTAACACTGCACTCGCACAGCCCAGTAAGCTGTACAAGACTAGGTGACCATACAGATGGGCCCAAAACAGCACAGAACAATTCCAGAAAGAAATCAGTACTGCCTAAATTCAAATACTTTTAGATGCCTTTCTGGACACCACATGTGTTCAAAGTATACAAGACTCAATCTGGCAGTAAAACATCTAAATGTGTTCTTAGAAAAGACACCAGCAAAACCAACATTAAAACAAAAGGGTGCATCAAAAACCAAACCTAAAAAAAGATAATTGGTCAATTTTGGACAAGTGGAATAAACTTAAAAAAGAGATCAGGAAGAACTGGAAATACAAAATGGGGACATTTGGACAAACCATTTCCAAACTCTCTTCCAGACAGTAGAATCAAATGCAAATCTTCAACAAAATCCTATAAAGCAAAAACTGGAGGTGCTACAATTGGCTAATCAAAAACCATTAGATTTCTCAATTACTGAGCAGAAACTTCAGGAGAAAATTAACAAACTAAAATCAAAGAAGGCATGTGGGCCTGACAGTGTCCTCAATAAATTGATAAACTTTTCAAGCTCTAAATTTCATTTGGCTATTCTAAAACTGTTTAACCTGAATGGAGGTTTTTTCCCTGAAATCTGAAACCAAGGATTAATAGCACCAATCTTTAAATCCGGAGATAAATTTGACACTAAGAATTACAGAGGCATCTGTGTGAACAGTAACCTAGGGAAGATAATGTGTAGTGTAGCATTTTAAATTCTAGATTTCTGAAATTCCTTACTAAACACAATATCCTGAGTAAAAGACAAATTGGATTTCAGCCAAATTACCACACCATTGCCTATATTTACCCCCTATATTATTATAATTATTATTATTGTTTATTGGTAATAGGAGTTGTTGTAGTTATATTATTGTTGTACTTACTATCATTGTTAGCAGTAATTTCTTCACTAAAGCTTTGGCACAATTGAATTGAACTGAATGTGTGTGTGTGTGTTCTCATAAAAAGTCCTCAAGTGTCCAGAACAACCTCTCAATCCCAGAACACCCTGAGCAAGAGAGACACAGAGAGAAGGAGAGGGAGAGGGAGAGGGAGAGGGAGAGAGAGAGAGAGAGAGAGAGAGAGAGAGAGAGAGAGAGAGAGAGAGAAAGAAAGAAAGAAAGAAAGGGAAGAGAGAAAATGGGGAGACAAATGAAGGGAGAGGGACAGAGAGGGAGAATGAAAGATGAAGAAGAATGGAAACAGAAACCGAGAGTTGATGGGTGATATTTTGTTGAGTGAATGAGAGAGTGAACTTAAGAGACTCAGAAAGATACCCGAAAGAGAAAAAGCAGGATTAGATGTGGGAGTCTATTGGATGATGGATGACGAGTAAGTGCAGTGGAGTCTGACACAGCTGGAAACAGCCCTCAATCTCCATCCATTCCAACTCCAAACTTGGACAAATGTGGTCAAAATTGGAAAAAGATCTTAAGGCATTCTTGGCAACTTGCTTGTCGTAAATAGGAGCATTATTCCTGCTGTCATGGAAGCAAACTGCAACACTGCATGAATTCCATGCCTGTTAGTCTGGCTGAGATTGCTTCTCGTAGCAAGGAACTATTTATAAAAGTCTTACTGAACCCACTGACAAGCAGGACTACCAAGGTCTGCACAAGGGCAGGTATGAGGAATCATTTTGGGAACACAAACTTTATAATAGGAACTAGAATAGATAAGACTTTTGGAAGATCTGGCAACCCAAAACAAACTTTGATGTTTGTACCAGTGTGACAGTAATCCCCCCAGCTACTTGTACATCTGCATATCTTCCAGTCAACCTTTCAAAGAAAGAAAGTGAGGGATAAATATTATGCTGAATTTCCAAAACACTTATATTTGTCATGTTGTGAACACGATGTTACTTCTGTGCTTGGTGGAATAGAAGGTAACATGCCTGCATACAGGATATTAAAGTAAAGGGCTTGTGCGTGTGTGTGGCTGTCTGTGTGTGTGTGTGTCCAACAGCAAGTGCGCGTGATGGCGACATCATATCAGCTTTACATGTTTAGCTAGAATAAAGCAGCGTGAGGCCTGATTCAGAGACTCAGGAGCACATTAGTCACGTAACTGTTGTTAAGCAGCTTTGTTTAGAGCTCAGCATGGTTTATATGAACAATATCATTTGTATGCAATTAGTAATAGTGCAGGTTGCTTAGCAATGGTCATACGTTCCAAGTTTTAAACGAGCGCATGCATCGCTACTGGTCTTGGTGCAACAGGCTTAAACCTCTCTATGAAAAATGGTCTCAGTTTCTGCCAGTTTGGCAGTTAATCCCAGTTGGTGCACCAGCCCTGGGGACGAGCATGAGGACCGGGCATCCATTCAATTCAGCTGGCTCTCAAAGTCACGTCCTTGTGCACGAGCGTTTACTGAAAAGAAATCAAGTCGGACTGAAAGATTCACGGAAGGTTTTACGGCCACATTTCTTAAGTCTGTCATGCACCATGTCACCCCCTCCACTCCGGATGGACATGCCAGTGCCTGCAGATCTAACTACACCTGCTACTTGGTACCTTCATTAACGCTCGTGTATAAAACCTCCTGGTCTGTGTTCCAGTTGCGAAGTCTCTTTCTGCACAGCGAACGTGTCTGAACCTTGTTTACACTTTATGGCTTGTTTTCTTCTTTCAACCTATGCCTGATATTATGGTTCCCGCCTTTTCACCTGTAGTGGTTTGTATTGTTTAATCCAGTCTTTACTTTGTTCAATAAAGCCTTAAATTCCTTTTTATCTGTGTAACAATGAACGGTTGGAAGGTGAACGCACACGTGGAGAAGCGCAAGATTTATTAAGGGCTGATGCAGAATCATAATCACTACACCAGCCCAATGCCATAGAATACATGATACAAAGAGAGAACATGCTGAACAAAAGTAAACAACACAGATGAAGACAAAGTGGAAGGAGGCTAAAACAATAACACAAGCAATGACAAGAACACTTAACTAATACTGGCAATAGAAAACATGAGGCTTGGACTACGAACAGAGGCTGGGAATAATAATGAGCAGCAAATGAACAGTGCACAACACAGGGATTTCCAATGCTGTGCCCCATTATCTGAAAATGACCTTTGTGGTTTCCCTTGTTCCACAGGTTTTATTTGAACTGAAGTTTATGTGGAGTTTTGATGCAGTTATGAGTTGCATGCTGATAGTGATGGTTCAGTGTCTTCTGGCATGGACTACTATGTTTGCATTGCAAATCATTGGTGGTATCCTTTCACTGCTAGAAAAATTCGTAAGTGCTGTTAAAATCGTAAGTATAAATGAACGTTTGTGCATTAAGCATAATATTTTTAAGCTTATTGCAGTATTTTCCCCAGGATAGCTTTTTAGCCTAATGGCAATGGAGATAATGTTATTTAGCCTTTAATAATGAAGCTTTATTGAAGCTAATAATTTATTTTAGTAAGTTGTCAAACATTGTTGTGACATTTTAAGAAAAAAGTCGCACACTCGATGTATATTGTCTGACGACTTTTTGTCGGTCTGAAAAGGAGAGGTTTTTTTTTACACCTAGTGGAAACTATTGTGCAGTTCCTGAGTAATTGTAGCTCCTATACATTTCGAAGAACAATGTGTTGTTGATGCTGTAAAATTGCTGTTCTGTGCATCTTGGTGTATGTGTGTTTATGCATGTATGTAAAAAGAATGCTAAATATTATGCACTTTTTTCATAGTGGGAAAGAGTCAAGTCCAGTTTCGCCACAGTGTTTCCACAACTACAGCGCACCGGGACTCCCTCATCCATCCTCCAAAAGCCTGGCAAGGCTGTACTTAATGAGCCTACCTGCCTCCTGCTACCTGTGGGCACGGAAACCTCCGATCGCAGCTCTGACGTTGCGCAGAGTCGGCATACAAAGTTTGCATCTAGTAAGGAAAGCTTGCATGATAGATCGCTGCTGCCAGAGGTGAAGTATATGACTGCCAAGACAGGCAGAGCCCGCACACTGAATGAGAGTGATGCGGCAGCTGATTTTGCAGTTGTGAGTAAATGTGTCATAAGCTATTTTCATACAGTAGTCATTTTATGCATAATCTCTACTATACGTTTTCTGTTTTTCTGTCTGGAGTTGGCATTCTCAAACCATCCCATGCTTAATGCCATGGTAAACAGAATGAAGTAATTTTAATCAATGTCTGAATACATGTTAGAAAGTGTTATTATAATAGGAGGGGCTCATTGTTTGCTGTGGCTAAGATATGTCCACTCATAAGGCAGTGTCTTGTTGTTTTCATTCCTTCAGAGAGACTGGATTTCCCACGTTAAGATGAGAGTGGATGAATTGGAGGCAATAATTCTGATGGAAGAAGAGTATGAAGGAATCCATCAGACAAGAAAAGGAACAATTAAAAAGAACTTGGAGAATGTGGAGCTCAAAGATGAACTGAAGTCCCTGAAAGCTCAACTGGAGAAAGTAGGAACACCAAAATGAAACCTTCAGTTCCACTGCAGTCACATACAGTCAATGTCATACTATAGACAGAGGGTGATTTTAGACAGAAATAAGGAGATGTCTTATGCCTACAGCACAACTTCACAACTCGACGAGCAATGTGGTGTTGGTCGTGTCAGATTGCTGGTCTGTGTGTTAGTGTTTTTGCGCATGTGTGTAATAAGAATGCTAAATATTATGCACTTTTTCCACAGTGGGAAAGAATCAGGTTTAATTTCCCTGGAGTGGTTACAACGCTGCATCCCACCAGGACTCCCCCATCCATCCTCCAAGGCAGGGCTGCTCTTAATTGCCCCCTGCGACCTGCAGCCACGGAAACCCCCAAGCGCCCCATTGCTGTTGCCCGGAGGCAGCACAAAAAATTTGTGTCTAGTACATACGTCCCGTATTGCAGAACATGGCTGACAGTCATTATGGAGGAGGATGAAAGAGTGACAGTGATTATGGAGGAAGAAGAGGATGAAAAAGTTCAGCAGACATGTGAAGGAACCTATAAAAGGAAGTGGTGGAAAAATCTATGGAATGTCCTGATAAGGACTAAGAAATCTGAAAGGAAAAACAGCTGCAAAGGAAAATTAAGCACCATATTAAACAGGAAAAGGAATGGAAGAAAAGACAAAAGCGCCGGGAGAGGGAGCGTAGACTGTGCAGAATGATGGAGATGTTGAGGCTGAAAGGCTTCCAGAAAGAGCAGAAGCAGCAAACCAAAGGAAAACATAAATCAAAATGTAAGGGAAAAGGATTTCTGCAGCGATTGTGGCTCTCTCTGAAAAGAAGATGAGGGCGCATTGGACTGGAAAAATATACAAAAAGTACCACTTTTGTAATAGACCGTAAACCCAAAACTAATAAAATTAATAATGAATCTGAGAAGGCTTGATGTTACAAAGAACACATGTTAACAGTGAAAGCAAGTCCATTCACAGCCACTTATGAAGAACATCTGTTTTCCCCAACACACAATCAGCTTCTTTAACAATGAAGCGATGGGAATCAGGAATCAGTTCCAAATTGTCCAATCCATTTGGAATGATATGCCTCCGAGATGATCAGTTCTTTTTAGAAATGCGAGGACGTTTTTCTGACAGTTGAGCATTGCAAAAATCTTGAACGTCATGATGTCAAACCATGTCTGTGCTGCAGCAAACTTGCAACAAGGGGTGAGAGAGTGGAGGCCACCCAAATGCTGCTGCCAGGATTGAGGTTAAAATGGACAGGGGTCCCATCTGGGAGCAGCAGCCATAGAAACCCGTGTGGCACACAAGGTTGGACTTTCCTCTGGTTCCATGCATGATACTTACATCAGTTTATTCTCAACAGACACAGAGCAAGAGACACTGAGACAGAGTGATGAAGAGGAGGAAGACTATGCTCAGATCATTATTATGATCATGTGGCATGGATTATAATATGAAGCTTCAATAAAGTCATTAAACTAAACCTGATGATGGGTTATTAATTAATTACAAAAAGATGTATTTGTCTAACTTACTGTGATGTTTTAGCAAAAACAAACATGCTAACTCGATGTACAGTGACTGATGGCTTTGTGAGCATTTAGAGAGGTTTTTGGACACTGTGGACATGTCTAGGATATCTAGTGTAAAACAGTGTGTAGCCACTTATGTCATTTCATGTATATACTCAAAAGTGTTGAATTTATTTATTTAGCCAAGTGAATCAGGAAATGTAGAGCATGATTGAAAATGAATCTCCAGCATCAAAAGACACATTATACACTCCAAAAATCAAAGGCATTTTTGTTTTTTGACATTTTCTTTTGTATTAGATGAGCTCAAATGGAACCTAAATGATGGAAAAATAAGCCTGGATGGGAATGGATATCCTGCCCCAGTGTCTGCTTCAGTTTGAATCCTGAATGGTAATTGTGCTATGTGTACAATTTCAGATAACTAGTGTTACCCAAGTGAACAAGTACAAAGCGTTCAAAAATGAGCTTGGAGGGGCATAGCCAAATTATTAATTAATTATAAAAAGTTGCATTTGTCTTTATTTTACTGTTTGATTTTTGTTTAAAGCTATTTTGATGACTGAATCATTTTTGAAGGAACTTTGCCTTTGTGATGGTTTTTGCTGAGTATATACACTTTTTTGCCAGGTGATCAAAATTAACTATAAAATATTTTTATATATATAAGTTTCAGTGGAATGGAAGAATATCATTATTTAAGATCAATAATTAATGGTGGAATGTTTTAGAAAATATTAACAATTAAGAAATCCTCTAGGTGACACACAAGTCACACTTCCCCCATTTACTGTGCATATAGCCAGCGGTTATTTTTAACATCCAGTGAAGAGGATGAACACTAGAATACAAATCTTAATGGCGAGGTCAAATCCCAGCTCAGCATTGTGTTGATCGTGTGGGGTGAGGCCTGTCATAAATGCTTTTGACCTGTTTCAGTCTAATAGCTCTGAAGGGCACAGATCTGCATAATCCATCTCAGGTGGGGAGTCTGAAAATTACATGGTTCATAAACTTTTTTTTTAATATCATAAAGTTTGATCCCTCTAACTACTTTTTCTATTGTACACTCAGTATTAGCAGGTTTTATAATTTTAATATCCAGTGCTTTATCCTTATGTTTTTACTGTTTTATAACTTAACTGTGTACTTTTTTTTGTTCTATGATTATTGGTGGCCACCATCCTTTCGTCTACGGCAATGTTCTGGTGTGGCTGATAATGTGCTTGACAGGCAGTCAGGATCTGTTCCATAAGTGGCTTGAGGCAGAAGAGACAGTCATAGGCAGGTTGACCTCTAAGCTGATCATTGATGGCATCTGCTGCTGGGTCACTCATGTGCAGGTTTGCACTGATGGCCTCATACCGCTTCCCAGTCATAACTGAAGGAGGAAATGGGAGGCTGTGCAAATGATCCTTCCTCCACAGGTCCCGAATAGCTGAAGGCTTCATTAGTCCAAGATAAATTACAATGCTGATAAAGCGAAGCATTTCGTCAGCATTGATGTCAGTCCACTGCCTCTTCAAGCCCTTCTCTGTTCTCTTTGCTGCATACTTGTTGGTGTTATTGCACAGGGTCAGGAGCACTTCTTGACTGAAGAACAGCTGGAAGACTTCAGAAGGGCTGTAGTCCTTCTGAAAATCCAGCTGAACTCCTGGGGTCCTCCTGGGGCGAAACTGCAACGGAGGAGGCTGCTCATCTTCCTCCGACACGTCATGCCATCTGTCCTCTAGTGTTGCAGGTGGTGGTATTGCTGGAGCTCTTCTGCTCCTTTTGGCACCTTTCGGTGTTGACAGTTTTTTCTTTGCTTGGGGTGGGCTTGTGCTCCTGCTGCCTCTGTGACGACGCAGTCCTGAGGTGTGAGGAGTGTCCACAGATTGGCAGGGGGTAGAAGCTGATGGCTCTGGGGGCGGGCCAGAAGAAGTGTGAAATCTCTCAGATGGGGGAGGGGAGGGGGAATTTTCTTCACTGCAAGAAAAAGACAGGATAACAGCCAAATGAGTAAAATATGAAGATGAAAATAAATACAAATTGCAAATTGTCATGGTAAATAAGAAAATTTATTACATTTACTACATACATTTACATCACTATAGTGCCTCAGAATGATGATCAGTGCTAATGCTAACCAGTGCTAATGCTAACCAATGCCTAGTGCAAAATATACATAAGCTCTATCTCAAACAACAATAATTTACCTTTACATTTAGGTCATTTAGCAGACACGCTCATCCAGAGCGAGTTACGACTTACACAATCAGTGCGATAAACAGTACAACAAGTACTAGAGTTTCAGTCAACATAGGAGCAAATTCAATGGACATTTAAATATTACGTAACCAACACTGAACTTTTACAATAAAGAATCACGCATGCTATATGAATTTTATACTTACGGTGCATCGAGCACGGCATCGATTCCAAACTCAAAAGCGTCTTGCTCAGCAGAATCCATGCTAGCAGACATGGAACCGTCATCGCTCTCACCTTCCTCGTCGCTAAGCCTAAATAGCTCATCATGAACATCTAAAACTGTAAATCGCCTTTTCTTCTCCATTACTGTGATAAAAATAACATTTTTTTTCCAAAAGCGGAACGTGTTACAAAAACAAAGCGAATTAGCCAAAATGAAGTAACTTGCGTATGCGATGCGTTTGCAAAACGGAGGATGTTAGTGCGCAACAGGACCTTATATTGTGTTTACGCATGGCCCGCCCCACCTCTGTAGTGTAGTATTCAAGGCAAATGAGGTGTCGATGTTTTCTTTTGACGGAATACTATTTGCTGAAAGTGGTTTCAATCACTTTGGTTTCAACGGTCCATTACTATAAGCTCTTTTGATAGGCCAACCATGAACAGCAACACAATACGGAATCTTGCCAAAGGTAGAAAAACAAAACAATCAAAGAGAACGTTTATTCGATGGACGAATAACAAACACGGATTCTAAGAAAGGAGGGTACAATGCTCTATTCAGGAACAGTTTTAGGATAGTAACGTGCAGTTTGATGTAACTAAAGGTTTGCGTATTTTGTGTTAGGTTACGAAGGAGCCGAACGTGTGTTTCTGCTCTAAGAAGTGAGCAAGCTAATAAAGAGCTGTATTAGCATTCTATATACTTTTTTAAACATGTCACGGTGTTTATTGGATGGTAATTGAATTTTCTATTACAAAATCTGAAGTTCTCTTATATCGGAAGAATGTTTTAAAAGGCAATTTAAAAGGGCAGGCACGTGTTTGTGTAAATTTAGCCGAAAAACACGGTGTATTCAGCATGGGATTTCTGGCGAACGGATGCATGTAGACGGCTGAAAATCGGTAAGCAGGTACTTGTATTAGTCCTAAGAAATGTTATGTTGATAAATGTACTGTATTTTAAGAATATTCGATTTTATCAAGTAATTTATTTGAGTATGCCCGTCTGGGGACGCCCGCGTGCCCGCTAGGGGGCGTGGTGCATCTGTCTATGCACCTCCAGGTCTAAGTTCATTTTTGAACGATTTGCACTTGTTCACTTTAACACTAGTTATCTGCAATTATACAAGCTTATTTTTCCATCGTTTAGATTCCATTTGAGCTCATCTAATACGAAACAAAAATGTAAAAAAACAAAAAAACAACAAAAAAAACACCTTTGATTCTTGGGGTTTATAATGTGTCTTTTGATGCTGGAGATTAATTTTCAGTCATGCTCTACATTTTCTGATTCACTTGGGTAAATAAATAAATTCAACACTTTTCCACTATTTTCCACTAGGTGTCCTAGACATCTCCACAGTGTCCAAAAACCTCTCCAAATGCACACAAAGTCACTATACACTGAGTTTGCATGTATATTTTTGCTAAAACATCACAGTAAGTTACTTTAGTAAGTTCCACAACAATTATAGCTTCATAGCATCATTGTTATTAGGGGAAAATTCTGTAATACTGTAAATGCTGTAATACTGTAAAGAAATAATAATCTTTCTCATTTATACTTACATTTTGTAGAAGGATTACGATTTTTGCCAGCAGTGAATGGAAACACCCAGTGATTTGCAATGCAAACATTGTAGCTAGTCCATCCTAGAAGCACCCAGACAACTCCACATAAACTTGACGATCAAATCATTCTTACGGCTGCATGCGTTTTGCCAAACAGCGTCAAACGCATGCGCAACACTTTGTCTGCTTACAATGTGGAAGCTGGTTGACAGTAGTCTAAGTGTCCACTATTTGGTGAAACAGCTGCCAATCACGACGTTTGCCACTGAAAACGCTTGTGAAGTAATATTAAAGTTCCCCTCCCCTTCAAACCTCTGTGAGAATTGCTTTCACTCAATGACAATGGCGCTGCAATGGCCAATAGAAATCAATATATTGATGAAAGCCAGTGTGTGTCATGGTGTGATGTCACATGGAGTGATGTCAGTGTTGTGGTCATGTGCTTCAAACAGTGTCACTAAAGTCTCAGGCTTTTGTTGTTCTACCTCACTATGCATTTTTTGTTCTAGCTGCAAGCTAACGGTGCTTTAACCTACCTATGCTTTAGTTATCTTGAAATAAATGAGGTTCATCGCTAGAGGGTTCTGTTCATTTTTATGACCACAGTTTTCTTTTAATTATATATTTTATTATGGAAGAAGTTGTAACATTTACTGCGAGGTGCATGGCAGAGCGACACATACCTGCTGTGGGCTTGTTTGCTGACCCCTCAGTGAAATTAAATGTGGTTGCTGGAGTTCTTATAGTGTGGAAAATAAAAGGAAACGTCAGTGCCCGAGATATATTTGCAGTATATTTGACAAACTAAATTACATATATTTGAATTGGGATTTTCATCCCATTTGCAATATATTTGACACACTAAATGACATACTTGCATTGGGATTTTCATGGCATTTGCAGTATATTTGATACACTAGATGACATACTTGCATTGGCATTTTCATGCCATTTGCAGTATATTTGACACACTAGATGACATATTTGAATTTGGGTTTTCATCCCATTTGCTGTATATTTGATACACTAAATGACATATTTGAATTGGTATTTTGACACACCACTGAAACATACTTGAAGTGGGATTTCCATCCCATTTGCAATATATTTGATACACCACTGAAACATACTTGAAGTGGGAGTGTCAGATCTCATCTTTGGAACAAGATATCAAGGAAAAAGGAGGGCCCCTGTATACATCTGGGTCTCTCCTAATCTGTGAGAAGATTGGAGAAAGTCAACATTTTCACCCAAAAAAAACTCCAAGGTGTATGTACCCCCTTGGGGTTTTTTGGTCCAAATGTTTGACTTTCTCCAATCTAATCCAAACTCACAACCTTAGTAAGAGTGACCCAGATTTAGATAATGGTGCTGTTAGTTTCAAAATATCTCCCACAAATTCAGAGATCTGATGATCCCATTTCAAGTATATTCCATTCAAGAATATATACGGGTTTTGGACAGTAGAATTTCACAACTCTTGAGACAGATATGAGTTCAGGTAGAGATGGGTTACAAGGAAAATTGGTATTAAAGCATCAAAATAATCTTTTACAATAATACTTTGGAAACTTTGGACACCATCGCACATGCAGTGTATTTGGGATCCCACGGGCAATATATTTGACATAATTCAAATATACTTTGAAGTGGGACTGTCAGAAAGTGGGACTGTCAGAAAGTAGAAGAGCACATGTTAAGGATTGGCCTATGCCCACCTTTTACCTAGACACTTCAAACTTGGAAGACTTCATCGCACTTAGGTGTAGTATCTAGCTTGTGAGTTTTGGACACCTACGTTGTGTTTAGGGCCCTGAAACGTTAGTTAGGCCTCTCCTATTCAAATGCATTGCCTTTAAGTGCATATGTTACGGGTTGGTGTACGTAGAGCTTTTAGCCTAGAGACTTCAAACCTGGAAGACTTCATCTCACTTAGGTCTAGTATCTAGCTAGCGTGTTTCGGACACCTACATTGTACGGCTTGTGTTTAGGGCCCTGAAATGTAAGTTAGGCCTCTCCTATTCATATGCATTGACTATGAGAGCTTATGTTACGAGTTGGCGTACGTAAACCTTTTAACCTAGAAACTTCAAACTTGGGACACTTCAAATCACTTAATTCTAGTATCTAGCTGGCGAGTTGGTGGCTCCTATGTTGCACCGCTGGTGCTTAGAGCCCTAAAAAATACATATCAAGGGATAGGGTTATCGTTTCAGGATCAGGACCACGTAGGGTCATGAAATTTCATGGGTGGGATGTAGGAGGTATCTTGGATGACATATTGGGGCAATGGCCCCCTAAGTGATCAGAAACAACAAAAATCAACGGGTATCCAAAACAAGTATATGACATATGAATGGAAATGTGCTTGGAGTGGGGTGTTTACAAACAGTGTTTAGGACGGGGCACAGACTTTACCGCATCAAATGCTGACACAGCTGGGTGCCCCAAATAACATATCAGACAGTCGTGTTGCTATGCCCTTCCCCAGCCAAGAAAAAAAATCAACAAATTTATTCTTGAAAAATGTTTTCTTCCTGCTCCTGTGTGTCTGTGTCCTTTCAAATCTGCACACAATGCAGGGCGAAATCTTCTGGGTTGTTGTAATAGAAAACAACAAACTAGGGTGTTCTCCTTTCACACACTGTCTCATGGGTTGGCCCTGGCAAACATAATGAATTTTTATGTCAATCTGACCTTTCTAAAGGATGTCCAAAATAAGTATATGAGATATGAATGGAAATATACTTGGAGTGGAATGTTTACAAACAGTGTATTAGGGAGGGGCCCAGACTTTGTCGTGTCGACCGGTGGCTCATCTGGATGGCGAATAACATATCAGAAGCTCGAGTTGCCACAGCTTACGGAAAACTACTCCCTGTTTCATAAGCTCTAGGGGTCTGGCACTTTAATATGTTGTCTCTGAAGCCTCCCTTACCCCGCCAGTGAAATCATGTGACCCTACAAGTTAGGGAAAGTTACTTTCTGTTCCTTAACTTCTAGGTGTCAGGCACTTCCATTTTTGTCCTTGGGGGTGCCACTTTGCGAATGGATGCACTTTGGGGCCAATCCGGCCTTCCCTGACCTTTTCTGACCAGTGTCCATTTGGTGCCCATTCATATATACTCAGAGTGGGATCCATTAGACAGACAGACAGACATGGACAGGACAGCTGTAGTGGACCAATGAACGGACCATCCCACTCCAAGTATATATTACACCATCCAACATGCTTGATTTGGTGTTATAGCTTTCTCTGTGCTCAAACTGCTTTCAGGGTGTTCAATCTGTATGTGGAACTAGGGTCTAGGGTGGGGTGAGGGGCAAGAAAGCACAAGAGCGCTAGTGAGTCCCAAAACCTGTATGTTGACCGTGGTAAGCATGTCAGTAAAGGGCAGTAAAGGACAATCACTTAACCTAGCAGGTACTGGGATCCAAAATGAGCTAGCAAACCTATTGCGCATATATGTGTCCAGTGGCAGTATGTAAGAATGGGGCCCGATGCCAAAAAGTGTATGTCAGTACTAACTAGTGAAATAGCATATTGTCAGACATTTTCTCTAACTTGTCTTTCACTCCTGATTTGCACATAGATGTTTAAAAAATTGAGTCATATTTAAACATTGTTTCCTTGAATATTCTCTAATGTTTTGTCTTTGAATAATGAACAGTTTTTGAGGTCCTTCATCACCTGTGCAAGCAAAGTACTTCTGAATTAGTGGTAGGAGAAGCCAGTTTATATATGAAAAATTAGTTGTGTGCTTTATATTGTTTGTAAGAACTGTTTCTTTTTATTTAGAAATATGCAGACTAAGTGCTCAGGTGAAATTAGTGTGATAAAAATGTTCCCACCTATTAGTTCAAGTTCAACCTTCAAAAGGCTTTTATTGTCATTTAAGCTTTATACAAGTACACTGCAAAAATGAAACGATGTTCCTCTCGGACCATGGTGCAACATAAAACAAGTGCAACAGACAGCACTCTACACAATTGCAAACAATACAATCCAGTACAATAATGTCATACAATAAATAATTACAGGACAGGACCAATATACAAAGAACAGACAGTGCATTTATTTTTACCAGTACGTAGTATTGGGAATATGTAAAGTGGGTTGTACATAGGAGTCAGTGACACACTATACTGAACATAGCAGTCACTGGTAGCAGCCAGAACAGTTCAGAGTACAGTGCTGATTTAGTACAGTACTCTAGCAGTAAGTAGGAATGATGTGCAAGAGTGCAAAAGGAGTGCATATATGTGTGTGAAGTTTGACTTCAGCAACTACTCCGATACAAAAACAATGTGTGTGTGTGTGTGTGTGTGTGTGTGTGTGTGTGTGTGTGTGCGCGCGCGCGTGTACATGACTGTGTATGAGAGAGAGATAGTATATACTAATGGTAAAAATGATTTAATGCTTGATTTTACTGATTGATTTGACAGCAGTCTATCTATCTATCTATCTATCTATCTATCTATCTATCTATCTATCTATCTATCTATCTATCTATCTATCTATCTATCTATATATAATATGATATGTGACATTATATGAAAATAAAATAAAACACAATGAGGGATCCTCAAAATAGTTTTATTGACTTTTTTTTTTTTAAATTTGAGAAATAGTGATTAAAGATCAAGTGATTAAAGTAAATAAAAGTTATCAGTCTCAAACGAATATGTACCAAATAGTATTTAATGTCCGCTCTGCTCCACTGCCGGTCATGTACTGATACTCAAACATGTGTATGGGTCTCAGTTGTGTCGCTGTCTGCCTCTCTCTCTTACTCACCCACCCACTCACTCACCCATCCCACTCCCCTCCCATTGGCTGATTCTCTAAAAAGTCACACTTCCTCCCGAGTCCCTCCCCCTAATTTACATGAAAACCAATTCTGACAAAAATTGATATATGCCCCAAAATTTCAAATTTTGCCACCTTTTTCTTTCTGCCCAACCAACCAGACCTGTGTATAAGAGGTTTCTCTAATTGAGAAATATTGTTGTGATTAAAGAAAATTAAAGTTTTCAGTCTCAGTTTTTCTCCACTTTCGCTGTGTGTTCAGTATCCTCTCTGACACACACTCTGCAGTCAGGGGTCATTGACACACACACTCTCTCTCTCACACCTCCTCACATTTTATCTGCCATATGTACTAAAACAGGGCAATAAGTAAACTTTTCACAAAACATAAAGTTTCCTTTTATTTATTTTTTCTCTGATCTCTAAGCAAATGTACTTACTCTATAAGTTTTATCACACAAGGTTCTTGTCCGTTATCACATGTTGGGCCCTTAACACTTTACAGTGCATTCCACATCTGAGAGTGGTGTTGTGGAGGGGTGAATTGTAATTTACAGCTTTTATTCGAAAACCATCTCTTTTCCCCATCTACATTTCTTTCTTAAAGCCGTGTTTTACGGTACTTCACGCCTTTAGGTCACAGTCGTAATTGTAAGCGATACATCTGAAAACTTTTGCCAAGACCTCTGAACGAACATGCACATGGCTCAGCAGTTATCAACAGGTACGCTCTTTTTATCCATTCATGTTATAACTTATATTAGTATATGTTACTAAAAAGGCTAACATGTATTTAGCTATTTATTTAGCTAATGGTTGAAAGACTTTATCGTTCGTTGTTTGATTTAACTCGTTGGGGCCTAAATTCAGGTCTAGATAAAACCTACAAGACCTGTACTGTCAGGATCTGAAAATTGTTAATCAGATTAGAAAATGAGTACATTGGTCAGTCGTCTTTTATCACCGCCACATATTAGCTAAACTAGGGGGAAAATAGCAATGTTCTTTCATGAAGGTATTTTATGAATTAGCCGATTGGATATCTCTACCGGTTGTGTAAATTAATTGTATTTTATCAAACAATCAATACGTATTATGTACAAGCTATTGTAACTATTCTTTTCGTGAACTATCTAGGAAATTATATTGTCCTTATTCTGATGACTACTGATCATTATGTAATATGCCCAATGTGTTTTAGAGTCTGTGAAACATTTTGATCGACTGAAACTCTTTTGATCGACGGCTATTCTTATTCTCATGGCTAGCTATATAGAAAAACTTTAACTTAGAAGTAGGTGATTCTATTTACTTAAATTAAACATTAAATGAAGTAACATCAATGCGTTTTAGTATAAAGGATACCATCATGATGATCTTTCCTATGCACGGTCTATAATGCTATTCTGTGTATTTTTGTAGGTTCAGACGATCACGAGTTCCTTGAATCTGTGGAGAGAATTGCTGATCAAGGTAATTTCTTATTTGTGAACTTTTAGACATTTTATTTTTATGTATTTTATTTATCATATTAAAATTTTTGTTAATTTTTATCAGCCGATATAAGGACACATGGTGATGAAACAGTTCATATAATGAATGAGTTGATACAAGTTAATCCATTCTAGAGCGAGTCTAACATATGTTAAAAGACCGCATTTTGTCTAAAGGTTTATGCAGTGCATTCATTTGTCACACAGAGGCAGAAGGGGTGAATCCCTCTATCGTCATCCACTATTCATCGAGCCCCCTGGCTGAGCTCACAATCTTTTCAGGGGACCTCATACAACCGGCAACATCTATAGAAACGTATGTACAGGTCAATGTGGCTTATTACATACGTCTAAATAACTCTAGGCCTATTCAAGCTGTTCAACCACTAACCTGTAGGCCACCATCACCGTGTAAGTATAATTTTAAAAGCATGATTATTAATCACGTTTATACCAGAATAATTGAATCAATTTTTTTTCCAAGATGGCTTGGATGATGGGGATCAGGGGTTGACTCTGTTCGACTGGGAGGAGGAATTAAGAATGCCTCCCCCATCATGTGACTGATCTGATAAAGAATTCTAACTGCTTACTGAAAATAATCTATTTTTTTTCCCCAATCAATTCCTAAAGTTGTTATCAACATTGTTTAGTCAACAGAAGCAACAGCGGCAGCAGCATCACCTCCTGACCATCTTTCACAACTGGAGCATATATTGCCTGACCTGTTATGAAAAATAACTTCTGGATCGAGTGTTTGCTAAACTGATCTCTACACCTGTATATGGTCCTGGGTGGGGAACACACACCCACATGTCCTTGTTATTGTAGTGGATAATATCTCTGCCTGTCATGCGTAAGACTGGGGTTTGATTCCCTGATGGGGAGACTCTGTACACTAGGTGCTCAGTTGGACAGCATTTTGTCAGAGGCACACTGAGCCAGAAAATAGATCAAAACCATGGAGGAAAGTGCAATGCATTATCTCAGGCATTGACCTAAGCTGAATGTTGTCAAGACTCTGCAGCTCAGTACAATAAATTACAATACAATAAGAAAACGTACGGCAAATTGAGTCAAAGCCAAATTTGATAGAAAAGGTACATATCACTTAACTCGTAGAGTGGATCAATCAAATGATCAATCCTCCAGGTGGGGAGGCTCCCAACACTAAGCCCTTTGCTGACAAACTGCTGCCTTGGCTACCTTTTCAGGAAAGATAACCTTGCACTACTTTTTTCTACATAGAAGAATCAAGAGTTGACCAAGTTGTAAATCGATCATTTGATAAAGCACCTATGAGAGAAATTGTTACACAGTGGCGACGTGATGTCTTAGAAGTCGTGACAAAACATACATGCCAGCAAGGCTGAAACTGAAGAGGTGGTCATGAAAAGTCAAGTGGACACAGCGCAAGTCCTGGGGTAGAGTGGAATATTTAGGAGGCTACCTGTGCCTTTTGCCAGCTTCAGTATGCCTGTCAATAATCAGGGTTGTAACCACACCAATAGAAACACTGCCAACACAGTCAAGACATGCAAAGTCACCTACATGGAAACACAGGACAGCTGAAGTTGGCTCAGCAGGTTGGCATGAACACTTTGTTCATTAAAAAAACGAAAACTAGCTGTTTAAAAACAATTTTGTCACAGGCACACTGAGCCAGAATACACACTGATCCACAACACATCAAAATCAGTGGGACACGTACATCTCTGGCATTATCTTGGGCATTATCTTTGGCATTGACCTAAGCTGAATGTTGACAAGACACTGCAGCTCAATACACTAAATAAAAAAATATATTGCAAATTAAGTCAAAGCCAAATTGGATAAGAATGGTGTATATGACATAGCTTGTAGTGTAGATCAATCAAATGTTTAGCACACTGAGGTAAGCAAAATGCTCTGAATTATTTGCCATTTTTCCAAGTATTCTAAAAGAAGCACGAATCATAAGCCATCACACCGATGCTGGTAAAAGAGGAAAATGAAGAGTGCTATGTGGCAGGTAGATCGTTCAGAAAAGGGTCTGGGAGTGCAAGCTTTCCTCACTGGAGAATTGGTGCTGTATACCAAGTTCAATTGTCATCTTGGAGAACAGGTGTAACATAAAGTTCATGCCTTGGTCAGATTGTATAACTTTGGGCAATCCAAAGATAGTGCAGAATTTAATAACAGCTCTTCGATTTTAGGGATCGAAGGGGAATAGCCTTAGGGTACGTGGTGGCAGCACACATTATAGTCAATAGGTAGCAATGACCAGAACGGGTCTTTGGCAAAGGGCCCACACAATCAACCAACACCTTTTCAAAGGGCTCACCAACTGCTGGAATGGGGCACAGAGGAACAGACGGAATGACCTGATTTGGTTTTCACTGCATGTAAGGCATGAACGGCAGTGTCCAACATCACTTCTAATCGATGGCCAAAAGAAATGTTGTAGAATTTGTTGTTTTGTCTTTTTTCTGATACCTAGGTGTCCAGACAGGGGATGGTCATGTGCTAGTGATAATATGTGTATTTGGTATGATGCTGGAACAACTACCTGGGCTACAGAGTTCCACTCCTCATCAGAGTCAGATTGACTCCATATCCTGAATACAACACCACCTCAAATGAAATACATGCGCCAATAACCTATCGGTTTGTTTTGTCACGATTCTTATTTTCTAGTACACATCCATAGGTCAAATATATTTATCAGTTACTAAAATTTAATCTGTGTATTGGAATACTTTTAAAATATACATCAGTAAGGTAATGTACATGAACCCATGTTTTCTGATTGTTTTTGGATAACAGAAAAATGGTTTGTCACGTGCATCCTTGACTCAGTCTATCTGTTACAGAAACAATTTTTTTAGACAATTCTAATAGCCATTATTGTGGAAAAACCTCGTCAGCCAGGATGATTTTGCATGTAGCTGTTTAATACAATCATATAGTGTAGTTGTTTGTTTGATTATAAAGGATGATCTCATAATAATCTTATCTACATATTCTTATACATTTACATAGTAGCATTCACTCATATACTCAAATTCCATATGCTACATAGAAAAAGTCCACCTCATCCATTTTAGTTTTTACCTGATCAATAATCCAAAAAAACATATAAATAACAGCACCCTCTAGCGATGAACCTCAATTATTTTAAGATAAATATAAAGTATAGCTAGGATAAGTCAGCGCTATCTTGCAGCTAGAACAAAATATTCTCAGATTAGTTTATGCGTCATGGAACGTGGCTGAATTAAAAATGAAACACAATTAAGTCAAATTAAATTGACCCACCTGCAACAAGTTCAGCAACCACATTTAATTTCACTGAATGGTCAGCTAGCCAGCCTATACAAAACAGGTTATTGTTAGAAATTCTGCATGTGTGATTCACTTAGCTTTACATCTCAGATTGCTTATAATGATATACTAATGTATCCACATTAGAAATAATTGGTGAAATCCACCACAAAAGATGAGACTCAACATAATAAATAATGAGACAAACCTTGGGATATGACGTGGATATGAACCTACCCAAAGCAGCTATGTCTCGCTCTGCTCTATATAAGGGGCTGGAGACTTTCTGACCAGCAGGTTGCGCTGAACCCATTTTGCAGGCATTTCACAACTTTATCATTTTCAACACTGTGACATTGTTTTAGGTAATCTGTGTTCTACATATTCAAAAGAAGCACACTAGGAAGTAAGAATGGCTTCTTCTTTGGTGAAAATCTCCTTGTTAAAGAACCTTTTTTTTTCTAGTGCATTGTTGTATGTTTATATTTGGTTAACATTTGTTCAGGGTTGCATGATTTGTAATTTTTTTTACTGTTTGGAATGCCCAAGGTTTATAATATTACAAGTGGGACTATTCTCTACAAACCTATGCGATATCAGATCAAAGTTATTGGAATGTGTGATTTTGTACTGTTTGTTATCTATGTCAATGTTTACAGTAGCGATTTTCTTTGTCCAATCCTTTTTTAGGTGGTATAACTGGAAGCATCTAACGACTGCGGTGACCCAAAGAGCTATTTAAAGGGCTGGTGCGCAGGCTCCATCAGTGATTTTTAATCATTGCTGCACATACATTGTCGGTTTTCTAAAAAGTTAATTTTGCCATGTCATTGCCAATGTGTTTTTCACAGGCTAAGAACGTCAGTGAGCTCTCTCTGACCAAGGTCTAGTTTATAGCCAGCGAGTTTGGTGGAGTTATGTTAAAGGGTTGGCATGCAGGCTTCCTGAGTGGTTTTTAAAAAGTGTGTTTTGCTGAATCATTGGCAACACATGGAATGCTCCATCTGGTCACGGCCAATATTATAGCCAGCAAGATTGTTGTTGCGACCTGAAAGTATTAGTGTGCAAGATTTAGGATTTTTTTTTTCACAGGCTATTTAAAATATGCTGTCAATGCAGTGGCTATGCTGTATCGTTCACATTAGATTAGACTTGCAACTAGACTTTGTAGCGTGGAAGAACTACTGGACCAGAACTGGGTTGTGCTTCCGTACCCATTACCGACACATTTTTTAGTACCATTTGTGTGAAGTAGTAAAGTCAGCTGTGGTGGAACAACAAATATACTGTGGTCAAATATACTGGTGGTCAAATATACTGAAAATGGGATGAAAATCCCAATTCAAATATATGTCATTTGGTGTGTCAAATATACATCAATGGGGATGAAAATCCCACTTCAAGTATGTTTCAGTGGTGTATCAAATATATTGCAAATGGGATGGAAATCCCACTTCAAGTATGTTTCAGTGGTGTGTCAAAATACCAATTCAAATATGTCATTTAGTGTATCAAATATACTGCAAATGGGATGAAAATCCCAATTCAGGTATATGTCATTGAGTGTGTCAAATATACTGCAAATGGCATGAAAATCCCAATGCAAGTATGTCATTTAGTGTGTCAAATATATTGCAAATGGGATGAAAATCCCACTTCAAGTATGTTTCAGTGGTGTGTCAAATATATTGCAAATGGAATGAAAATCTCACTTCAAGTATGTTTCAGTGGTGTGTCAAATATGAAAATCCCAATTCAAATTTATGTAATTTAGTTTGTCAAATATACTGCAAATATATCTCGGGCACTGACGTTTCCTTTTATTTTCCACACTATATGAACTTCAGCAACCACATTTAATTTCACTGAGGGGTCAGCAAACAAGCCCACAGCAAGTATGTCTCGCTCTGCCATGCACCTCCCAGTAAATGTTACAACTTCTTCCATAATAAAATATAATTAAAAGAAAGCTGTGGTCATAAAAATGAACAGCACCCTCTAGCGATGAACCTCAATTATTTCAAGATAACTAAAGCATAGGTAGGTTAAAGCACCGTTAGCTTGCAGCTAGAACAAAAAATTCTTAGTGAGGTAGAACAACAAAAGCCTGAGACCTTTAGTGACACTGTTTGAAGCACATGGCCACAACACTGACATCACTCCATGTGACATCACACCATGACACACACTGGCTTTCATCAATATATTGATTTCTGTTGGCCATTGCAGTGCCATTGTCTTTGAGTGAAAGCAATTCTCACGGAGGTGTGAAGGGGAGGGGAACTTTAATATTACTTCACAAGCGTTTTCAGTGGCAAACATCATGATTGGCAGCTGTTTCAACAAATAGTGAACACTTAGACTACTGTCAACCAGCTTCCGCATTGTAAGCAGACAAAGTGTTGCGCATGCGTTTGACGCTGTTTGGCAAAACGCATTCAGCCGTAAGAATGATTTGATCGCCAAGTTTATGTGGAGTTGTCTGGGTGCTTCTAGCATGGACTAGCTACAATGTTTGCATCGCAAATCACTGGGTGTTTCCATTCACTGCTGGAAAAAAATCGTAATCCTTCTACAAAATGTAAGTATAAATGAGAAAGATTATTATTTCTTTACAGTATTACAGCATTTACAGTATTACAGTATTTTCCCATAATAACAATGATGCTATGAAGCTATAATTGTTGTGGAACTTACTAAAGTAACTTACTGTGATGTTTTAGCCAAAATAAACATGCAAACTCAGTGTATAGTGACTGATGACTTTGTGTGCATTTGGAGAGGTTTTTGGACACTGTGGAGATGTCTAGGACACCTAGTGGAAAATAGTGGAAAAGTGTTGAATTTATTTATTTACCCAAGTGAATCAGGAAATGTAGAGCATGACTGAAAATTAATCTCCAGCATCAAAAGACACATTATACACCCCAAGAATCAAAGGCGTTTTTTTGTTGTTTTGTTTTTTTACATTTTTGTTTTGTATTAGAAGAGCTCAAATGCAACCTAAATGATGGAAAAATAAGCTTGTATAATTTCAGATAACTAATGTTAAAGTGAACAAGTGCAAATCGTTCACAAATGAGCTTAGACCTGGATGTGCATAGACAGATTATTAATTAATTACAAAAAGTTGTATTTGTCTTTATTTTACTGTTTTATTTTTGTTTAAAGCTATTTTGATGACTGAATCATTTTTGAAGGAACTTTGCCTTTGTGATGGTTTTTGCTGAGTATATACACTTTTTTGCCAGGTGATCAAAATTAACTATAAAATATTTATATATAAATTTCAGTGGAATGGAAGAATATCATTATTTAAGATTAATAATTAATGGTGGAATGTTTTAGAAAATATTAAGAATTAGAAATCCTCTAGGTGACACACAATTCACACTTTGCCCATTTACTGTGCATATAGCCAGTGGTTATTTTTAACATCCAGTGAAGAGGATGAACACTAGAATACAAATCTTAATGGTGAGGTCAAATCCCAGCTCAGCATTGTGTTGATCATGTGGGGCGTGTGGAGCGCGTGGGGCGTGTGGGGTGAGGTGGGGTGGGGCCTGTCATAAATGCTTTTGACCTGTTTCAGTCTAATAGCCCTGAAGGGCAAAGATCTGCATAATCCATCTCAGTTGGGGAGTCTGAAAATTACATGGTTCATAAACTTTTTTTTTAATATCATAAAGTTTGATCCCTCTACTTTTTTTCAGTTTTTCTGTTTTCTATTGTACACTCAGTATTAGCAGGTTTTATAATTTTAATATCCAGTGCTTTATCCTTATGTTTTTACTGTTTTATAACTTGACTGTGTACTTTTTTGTTCTATGATTATAATTAATATTATTACTATCAACATCATCATCATCATCATCATCATCATCATTATCATCAGGTTTAGATTAATGACTTTATTGAGGCTTCATGTTATAATCCATGCCACATGATCATAATAATGATCTGAGCATAGTCTTCCTCCTCTTCATCACACTGTCTCAGTGTCTCTTGCTCTGTGTGTGTTGAGAATAAACTGATGTAAGTATCATGCATGAAACCAGAGGAAAGTCCAACCTCTCGTGTGCCACACGGGTTTCTATGGCTGCTGCTCCCAGATGGGACCCCTGTCCATTTTAACCTCAATCCTGGCAGCAGCATTGGGGTGGCCTCCCCTCTCTCACCCCTTGTTGCAAGTTTGCTGCAGCGCAGACATGGTTTGACATCATGACGCTCAAGATTTTTGCAATGCTCAACTGTCAGAAAAACGTCCTCGCATTGCTAAAAAGAAGTGATCATCTTGGAGGCATATCATTTCGATGGATCGGACAATTTGGAACTGATTCCTGATTCCCATCACTTCATGGTTGAAGAAGCTGATTGTGTGTTGGGGAAAACAGATGTTCTTCATAAGTGGCTGTGAATGGACTTGCTTTCACTGTTAACATGTGTTCTTTGTAACATCAAGCCTTCTCAGATTCATTATTGATTTTATTAGTTTTGGGTTTATGGTCTATTACAAAAGTGGTACTTTTTGTATATTGTTCCAATCCAATGCGCCCTCATCTTCTTTTCACAGAGAGCCACAATCGCTGCAGAAATCCTTTTCCCTTACGTTTTGATTTACGTTTTCCTTTGGTTTGCTGCTTCTGCTCTTTCTGGAAGCCTTTCAGCCTCAACATCTCCATCATTCTGCACAGTCTACGCTCCCTCTCCCGGCGCTTTCGTCTTTTCTTCCGTTCCTTTTCCTGTTTAATATGGTGCTTAATTTTCCTTTGCAGCTGTTTTTCCTTTGCTTTTCTCTCTTTCTCTCTTGCATTTTCCTCAGATTTCTTAGTCCTTATCAGGACATTCCATAGATTTTTCCACCACTTCCTTTCATAGGTTCCTTCACATGTCTGCTGAACTTTTTCATCCTCTTCTTCCTCCATAATCACTGTCACTCCTTCATCCTCCTCCATAATTACTGTCAGCCCTGTTCTGCAATACGGGACGTGTGTACTAGACACAAACTTTTTGTGCTGCCTCCGGGCAACAGCAATGGGGCGCTTGGGGGTTTCCGTGGCTGCAGGTCGCAGGGGGCAATTAAGAGCAGCCCTGCCTGGCTTTTGGAGGATGGATGGGGGAGTCCTGGTGGGATGCAGCGTTGTAACCACTCTAGGGAAGTTGAACCTGATTCTTTCCCACTGCGGAAAAAGTGCATAATATTTAGCATTCTTATTACACACATGCGCAAAAACACTAACACACAGAAAAGCAATCTGACATGACCAACACCACATTGCTCGTCGAGTTGTGAAGTTGTGCTGTAGGCATAAGACATCTCCTTATTTCTGTCTAAAATCACCCTCTGTCTATAGTATGACATTGACTGTATGTGACTGCAGTGGAACTGAAGGTTTCATTTTGGTGTTCCTACTTTCTCCAGTTGAGCTTTCAGGGACTTCAGTTCATCTTTGAGCTCCACATTCTCCAAGTTCTTTTTAATTGTTCCTTTTCTTGTCTGATGGATTCCTTCATACTCTTCTTCCATCAGAATTATTGCCTCCAATTCATCCACTCTCATCTTAACGTGGGAAATCCAGTCTCTCTGAAGGAATGAAAACAACAAGACACTGCCTTATGAGTGGACATATCTTAGCCACAGCAAACAATGAGCCCCTCCTATTATAATAACACTTTCTAACATGTATTCAGACATTGATTCAAATTACTTCATTCTGTTTACCATGGCATTAAGCATGGGACGGTTTGAGAATGCCAACTCCAGACAGAAAAACAGAAAACATATAGTAGAGATTATGCATAAAATGACTACTGTATGAAAATAGCTTATGACACATTTACTCACAACTGCAAAATCAGCTGCTGCATCACTCTCCTCATTCAGTGTGCGGGCTCTGCCTGTCTTGGCAGTCGTATACTTCACCTCTGGCAGCAGCGATCTATCATGCAAGCTTTCCTTACTAGATGCAAACTTTGTATGCCGACTCCGGGCAACGTCAGAGCTGCGATTGGAGGTTTCTGTGCCCACAGGTAGCAGGAGGCAGTTAGGCTCATTAAGCGCAGCCTTGCCAGGCTTTTGGAGGATGGATGAGGGAGTCCCGGTGCGCTGTAGTTGTGGAAACACTGTGGCGAAACTGGACTTGACTCTTTCCCACTATGAAAAAAGTGCATAATATTTAGCATTCTTTTTACATACATGCATAAACACACATACACCAAGATGCACAGAACAGCAATTTTACAGCATCAACAACACATTGTTCTTCGAAATGTATAGGAGCTACAATTACTCAGGAACTGCACAATAGTTTCCACTAGGTGTCATAAAAACCTCTCCTTTTCAGACCGACAAAAAGTCGTCACACAATATACATCGAGTGTGCGACTTTTTTCTTAAAATGTCACAACAATGTTTGACAACTTACTAAAATAAATTATTAGCTTCAATAAAGCTTCATTATTAAAGGCTAAATAACATTATCTCCATTGCCATTAGGCTAAAAAGCTATCCTGGGGAAAATACTGCAATAAGCTTAAAAAATATTATGCTTAATGCAGAAACGTTCATTTATACTTACGATTTTAACAGCACTTATGAATTTTTCTAGCAGTGAAAGGATACCACCAATGATTTGCAATGCAAACATAGTAATCCATGCCAGAAGACACTGAACCATCACTATCAGCATGCAACTCATAACTGCATCAAAACTCCACATAAACTTCAGTTCAAATAAAACCTGTGGAACAAGGGAAACCACAAAGGTCATTTTCAGATAATGGGGCACAGCATTGGAAATCCCTGTGTTGTGCACTGTTCATTTGCTGCTCATTATTATTCCCAGCCTCTGTTCGTAGTCCAAGCCTCATGTTTTCTATTGCCAGTATTAGTTAAGTGTTCTTGTCATTGCTTGTGTTATTGTTTTAGCCTCCTTCCACTTTGTCTTCATCTGTGTTGTTTACTTTTGTTCAGCATGTACTCTCAGCCTCTTTGTATCATGTATTCCATGGCATTGGGCTGGTGTAGTGATTATGATTCTGCATCAGCCCTTAATAAATCTTGCGCTTCTCCACGTGTGCGTTCACCTTCCAACCGTTCATCGTTACACAGATAAAAAGGAATTTAAGGCTTTATTGAACAAAGTAAAGACTGGATTAAACAATACAAACCACTACAGGTGAAAAGGCGGGAACCATAATATCAGGCATAGGTTGAAAGAAGAAAACAAGCCATAAAGTGTAAACAAGGTTCAGACACGCTCGCTGTGCAGAAAGAGACTTCGCAACTGGAACACAGACCAGGAGGTTTTATACACGAGCGTTAATGAAGGTACCAAGTAGCAGGTGTAGTTAGATCTGCACTGGCATGTCCATCCGGAGTGGAGGGGGTGACATGGTGCATGACAGACTTAAGAAATGTGGCCGTAAAACCTTCCGTGAACCTTTCAGTCCGACTTGATTTCTTTTCAGTAAACGCTCGTGCACAAGGACGTGACTTTGAGAGCCAGCTGAATTGAATGGATGCCCGGTCCTCATGCTCGTCCCCAGGGCTGGTGCACCAACTGGGATTAACTGCCAAACTGGCAGAAACTGAGACCATTTTTCATAGAGAGGTTTAAGCCTGTTGCACCAAGACCAGTAGCGATGCATGCGTTCGTTTAAAACTTGGAACGTATGACCATTGCTAAGCAACCTGCACTATTACTAATTGCATACAAATTATATTGTTCATATAAACCATGCTGAGCTCTAAACAAAGCTGCTTAACAACAGTTACGTGACTAATGTGCTCCTGAGTCTCTGAATCAGGCCTCACGCTGCTTTATTCTAGCTGAACATGTAAAGCTGATATGTCGCCATCACGCGCACTTGCTGTTGGAGAGTTTAACTCTGCTCCCACAGAAAAGGGAGCTGTGAAACCTCACCTTACACCTGCTCCCACATAGGCCAACATTTATGCCGCTCTTAGGAGAAACTCAGGTTGTGATTGGTGCTAAAATCTCACATCAGCAGTGTGCGAATCGGAAAGTTCGCGTACGATCACAAGAGTCGCGTGGTTTGTTTTTAGCACGTGGACGTGTCGGTTTTTGGCTTGTAATCTCGAGCTCAC
This sequence comes from Electrophorus electricus, assembly GCF_041902795.1. Lineage (NCBI taxonomy): Eukaryota > Metazoa > Chordata > Actinopteri > Gymnotiformes > Gymnotidae > Electrophorus > Electrophorus electricus. The sequence goes on from NC_137511.1 coordinate 24,558,921, forward strand.
CGGGTGAACGGCTTATCCATAATTAAGTCAACAACAACACAGCCTACTAGAAACGACTTCAAATAAGCTTGACTCTTTGGCGTTTATTTATGCATGTGGTACATCTACCTGGATCGCTAATGACAGTCTGGCTAATTTCCGCTAGCTGGAGAGAGAGTTAGAATTAGACAATGACCAAGTTTATCCAGGCGTGGTCTTTTCCCTCTTCTACAATCTGATTTTTAGCGCTTGGACTCTTTCACAAAATGTCTTTTAGTCCGAGGCCAAGACATTTCCAAGCAGTCTGTCTTCATTTATGTGTACTCACCTTTGGGAAAGTTCCTGCCTCAGATCAGACACGCTCCAAACTGCATGAACGCTTCACAACTTCTTTAATGACCATCTTGCAAAATGACCCCTATTTATAGATTTATATTCATAGATTTTTATTTAGTTTTATTACACACATAGTGACTTCATAGGGCTAGACTGTGATGTCATAATACCACGTGACAGTGAAGGCACTTATATGTAGAACTGAACGAAATACTCAGAGGCACAGTTAGTTAATTTCACATACATGTTTTATGAAAAATATTTCACAAATTTTAGAATACAAATGAATTTCAGGGCTTTATAGTTATTATAGTGAATTAGCCTCACCAGGCCTGCCATGCTAAGCTAATAGCCTGTGATTGAGTCATAAGCACTGAACATCAGGACACTGAGTTGGGCTTCATTCTTTCTCACTGAGACTTCATGTATAGGCAGCGCTGTACTGCCCTGTTCTCTTCCTTTTCCCCCAACTTCTTTATAAGGGTTCTTTTACTTGTCTGTTGGACTCCTTCATCCTCTTATTCTTCCATAATTACTGCCTGCAATCTATATATAATAGGCTGTAATAAGCAATAACAGATTTTTCTCCAACTTCTTCATAATGGATCTTTCACTTGCCGACACCTTGTGACACACACTGGCTTTCATCACTATTACTGTATGATATAAACACTGTACATATGGTCAATGTCACAGTTTAGGCATGGGCACACACACACAGACAGACACACACTCACTCACTCACACACACGCACAAGCCCTTTACTTTAATATCCTGTATGCAGGCATGTTACCTTCTATTCCACCAAGCACAGAAGTAACATCGTATTCACAACATGACAAATATAAGTGCTTTGGAAATTCAGCATAATATTTATCCCTTACTTTAATTCTTTGAAAGGTAGACTGGAAGATATGCAGATGTACAAGTAGCAGAGGGGATTACTGTCACACTGGTAGACCAGCTCTCAAAGTTTGTTTTGGGTTGCCAGATCTTCCAAATTTCTTATCTATTCTAGTACCTATTATAAAGTGTGTATTCCCAAAATGATCCCTCATACCTACTCTTGTGCAGACCTTGGTAGCACTGCTTGTCAGTAGGTTCAGTAAGACTTTTATAAATGGTTCCTTGCTACTAGAAGCAATCTCAGCCAGACTAACAGGCATGGAATTCATGCAGTGTTGCAGTTTGCTTCCATGACAGCAGGATTACTGCTCTTATTTCAGACAGGCAAGTTGCCAAGCATGCCTTGAGGTCTTTTTCCAACTTTGCCCATATTTGTCCGAGGTTGGAGTTGGAGTGGAGGGAGCTTGAGGGCTGTTTCCAGCTGTGTCAGACTCCACTGCTCTTCCTCATCATCCATCATCCAATAGACTTCCACATCTACTCCTGCTTTTTCTTTTTCAGGTATTTTTCTGAGTCTCTTTTGTTCACTCTCTCATTCACCCAACAAAAAACCAGGCATCAACTCTTGGTTTCTGTTTACATTCTTCTTCATCTTTCATTCTCACTCTCTCTCCCTCTCTCTCCAATTGTCTCCCTGTTTTCTCTATTCCCTTTCTCTCTCTCTCTCTCTCTCTCTCTCTCTCTCTCTCTCTCTCTCTCTCTTTCTCTCTCCTGGTCTCTTTTTTTAAGTTTATTCCACTTGTCCAAAATTGACCAATTATCTTTTTTTAGGTTTGGTTTTTGATGCACCCTTTTGTTTTAATGTTGGTTTTGCTGGTGTCTTTTCTAAGAACACATTTAGATGTTTTACTGCCAGATTGAGTCTTGTATACTTTGAACACATGTGGTGTCCAGAAAGGCATCTAAATGTATTTGAATTTAGGCAGTACTGATTTCTTTATGGAATTGTTCTGTGCTGTTTTGGGCCCATCTGTATGGTCTCCTAGTGTTGTACAGCTTACTGGGCTGTGCGAGTGCAGTGTTAGTCTCTGTCCTATTCATGAACACAGCAATCTGGCTGTGATCAGACAGAGGGGTTTGTGGTTTAGCAATGAATGCACTGAGAGAGAAATGGTCTAAATTTGTTATTAAATAATCTACAGTACTATTCCCAAGAGGTGAGCACAAAATGTATCTTCTTAAGGAGTCCCCCCGTGTCCTACCAGTCGTGCTGCTGCTACTACTGCTGTTACTTGCACATACATCATCTTTTTAGTGACTTTTGGGTGGGCACTGGAGTAAATAGTGTAATAGCTAAAGTGTTATAGTTATAATTATAAAGGAAAAAGACGGAGCTGTCACTGGAATGCTGGCGCAAGACATGCAAGAGAAGCATAGGCAAACACCACTGCAATTTGCATGTGAGAAATAGTCTTCCAGAACTTTCTCTGAGCTAAGATGAATGTCCAATAGTTGAAGAGTTTTTACATGCCCTTTACATCACGCAGGTAAAAAGGATTTGCTTTCTCCACTACATGAAACAAGACACTGCTATGTGGCAGATAGATCGTTCAGTAAAGGATCTGGGAGTGCAAGCTCTCCCCACAGGTGGCATGATGTCTCTGCAGAAATGTCAAGTCTTGAGATGTACTTGTTCCATATCCATTTACATTTACGGCATTTCCGAGACACTCTTATCCAGTGTGCAGTTGATAAACTAGGTTTTGATCAAAGAGAGCCCACTGAGTTTCTTAGCCTGTGAAAAACACATTGGCAATGACATGGCAAAATGAACTTTTAAGAAAACCAACAATGTATGTGCAACAATGATTTGACCTAGCCATACCAAACTCAAGAGCTTTAATCTAGGCATATTGGACAGATGGATGGCACTGAGTTTGAAAGCCCTGTCTTTAAAGTTGGTCATAGGGCGACCCTGTCCACTTCTCTGTATAGATAGACCTCATGTTAAGGTAAGCATTACCATAGTAAATTCCTTAAAACGTAACAAGCCAATTCTGGACCTGGAGAGTTTAGTTCCAAATGGAATGTAAAGCAAGTGCTAGATGAAATGCAATTTTTCAAGAATCTTAGAGCCAGCTGTATACTATGTGGAAGACTGGATCACCAGGACAGGAAGTGGGCACTCTTGCTCTTTCTTAATTTGGACATCCCTTAGCAAAAACTTTTGAAAAGAATGAGCATGCTCTCACCTCCAGCACTTTGAAGTCAAAGGGGGCTTGTCTGGGAATTGAACCCAGGATCTCACACACCCAAAGCAAGAATCATACCCCTAGACCAACAAGCCATCATTTAGCTCAGTATAGTCCTTTTTTGACTGGGCAGTGTTAGGAAACAGAATTGAGGTGGTCTTTCAGTTGTTTTACTCTTTCATGAAGCGACACTAACATATGGTGCAAGACACCTGTGGATCCAAAGTAAGTATAAAGAGCTCGTTCCCGATTTGAACCCGGAATCTGTCACACCCTAAGCAAGAATCATACGCCTAGACCAACGAGCCCATTGCATTTGTTTACCGTTGGATTTTTGTCTCATGTCCACATTTGGACACCTTCTGCTCAATTGGCATTCTTGACTTGTTACAATTTTCATTTTATTAATTTAGAGTTCTTTTGATGACTGATGACTTTGCAACATTGCAAGGTACATACTTGACAGGTATTATTCCTTGTCATTGATCTACCACTAGAAACAATTCAAAACATGTTTGCAAGACAATTAATTTGATTTGTGAGAATGGGTCAGTGTATAAAATGATGCAACAACATGCCGGCATGTCATTGAAGGCTGAGGGAATGCAAGCCATCTGCTCTTTGTGACCTTCCACATGCTTAGCTCCCTTAGGCATTCTTGAGAGACCTTAACATCAAAGGTAAGGTCATTTCAGCCCTTTGCTATGTTTTTGGCTTTACTGTTGTTCCACCACAGCTGACTTTCCTACTTCACACAAATGGAACTAAACAATGTGTCGGTAATGGGTACGGAAGCACAACCCAGTTCTGGTCCCGTAGTTCTTCCACCCTACAAAGTCTAGTTGCAAGTCTAGTCTAATGTGAACGATACAGCATAGCCACTGCATTGACAGCATATTTTAAATAGCCTGTGAAAAAAAAAATCCTAAATCTTGCACACTAATACTTTCAGGTAGCAACAACAAACTTGCTGGCTATAATCTTGGCCGTGACCAGATGGAGCATTCAGAGATTTGTGTTGCCAATGATTCAGCAAAACACACTTTTTAAAAACCACTCAGGAAGCCTGCATGCCAACCCTTTAACATAACTCAGATTACCTAAAACAATGTCACAGTGTTAAAAATTATAAAGTTGTGAAATGCCTGCAAAATGGGTTCAGAGGGTGCTGTTATTTATTTATTTTTTTTGGATTATTGATCAGGTAAAAACTAAAATGGATGAGGTGGACTTTTTCTATGTATCATATGGAATTTGAGTATATGCGTAAATGCTACTATGTAAATGTATAAGAATATGTAGATAAGATTATTATGAGATCATCATTTATAATCAAACACACAACTACCCTATACGATTGTATTAAACAGCTACATGCAAAACCATCCTGGCTGATGAGGTTTTTCCACAATAATGGCTATTGGAATTGTCTAAAAATTTTGTTTCTGTAACAAATAGACTGAGTCAAGGATGCAGGTGACAAGCCATTTTTCTGTTATCCAAAAACAATCAGAAAACATTGGTTCATGTACATTGCCTTACTGATGTATATTTTAAAAGTATTCCAATACACAGAATAAAATTTTAGTAACTGATAAATATATTTGACCTATGGATGTGTACTAGAAAATAAGAATCGTGACAAAATAAACAGGTTATCGGAGCATGTATTTCATTTGATGTGGTGTTGTATTCAGGACATGGAGTCGATCTGACTCTGATGAGGAGTGGAACTCTGTAGCCCAGGTAGTTGTTCCAGCATCATACCAAATACACATATTATCACTAGCACATGACCATCCCCTGTCTGGACACCTAGGTATCAGAAAAAAGACAAAACAACAAATTCTACAACATTTCTTTTGGCCATCGATTAGAAGTGATGTTGGACACTGCCATTCATGCCTTACATGGCCTGAAAACCAAATCAGGTCATTCCGTCTGTTCCTCTGTGCCCCATTTCAGCAGTTGGTGAGCCCTTTGAAAAGGTGTTGGTTGATTGTGTGGGCCCTTTGCCAAAGACCCGTTCTGGTCATTGCTACCTATTGACTATAATGTGTGCTGCCACCACGTACCCTGAGGCTATTCCCCTTCGATCCCTAAAATCCAAAACAGTAAGCAGAGCTGTTATTAAATTCTGCACTACCTTTGGATTGACCAAAGTTATACAATCTGACCAAGGCATGAACTTTATGTCACACCTATTCTCCCAGGTGACACTTGAACTTGGTATACAGCACCAATTCTCCAGTGCTTACCATCCGGAATCCCAATGTGCTCTCGAGCACATTCACCAAACATTAAAGAATATGTTGAGAACATGCTGTTTTGAGATGGATACATACTGCCATGAGGGAGTTCTTCTGTTGTTGTTTGCTTTCTGCAACTCTATTCACAAGTCTCTAGGGTACAGTCCGAATATGTTATTTGGACATGCCGTACGTGGCCTTCTTCAAGTGATGTGTGAGAAGTGGCTCAAACCCTCTGTCTGCTCCTGCTGGGTTTGTTTGTGATTATGTTGCTAGGCTTCATGAACGACTGTTAACCATTTCAGATATTGTGTTCCACACAAAATGTCATGAAAGTCCACTATGACATTGGCGCATCTCCCATCCTAAGGACTGCAGAGAAATTAAGCCTCAAACATGACCGGCGTATCATTTTCCCACCACTACTTTAAAAAAAATGGTAGCGGCAAAAATGTAATTCCAAATCAGATGCCACTCTACAAGCTAACTACTTAGATTCAGATCTTTAGAACAAGCCCATGCTCGAGTCTCTCCCCCCAGGGACCCTGGAGATATTAAAGGATAAAACTGTTTTGTGCCAGGAGACGAGCCCTCCCTTTGTGCACAAAGGGGCTCCATAGCGTGTGTCTCACATACACACACACACACACACACACACACACACACACACACACACACACACACTCAGCAATATAAGGGTAAAGGGCAATTGGACTTTAAATGCTTATTTCTCAGACATGCTTTTGAACAACAGCTTCTCTTTAACCAACATCCACAGATTTATTAATGGACGAATCCTGGATAAATTATAAAACCCTACTAACCCTAACTTCTGAGCCCTAGTCCAGGATGAACATGGTTTATACCACATTTGGATGGTGACCCCATAAAAATAGTAGTAAATTGAACATTGGAGACCTAAGTGCATTTTAGAAAGTTTTATTGGTTAAATTTGAATTTTAAATATGTATTATATTTTCCACCTATGTAATTTACATAATCTGTTGTTTTAGACTATGAACAGCAATATCTCAGGAATAGGAGTACCCGCTTCAACCCTTGGCTCCAAAATGTATCCTTGATGGACATATTAGGACACACGCCTGGGAGTGATCAACCCAAGGCGGGCCACCTTCCATGTCTTGTACCAGCATTCCAGGGACAGCACTGCTGCGCTCCCTTCGTTTGCTTCCAGTAGCTGCACACATCAGATTTAAAGTCTTGATGCTCACCTACAAAGCCAAAAATGGGCCAGCCCCTTGATACATTGGGTCAATGGTCAAAGCCCGATTCGTACCTCAAGTGCTTCAAACCTCAAGTATGGCTCGGCTTGAAATTCCATGCTCCAAGTCTCATGGAAGACAAGCATTGAGACTCACAGATGGTGAAATGAACTTCTACTTGCTGTCCTGACAGCAGAGTTCCTTGCAATCTTCAAATGCAGACTAAAGACCCATATATTCATGGAATATGACAAATGACCCTATAGGTTGTGATGACCCATAGATTAATGTGTTGGTGTCAAGCTCCAATGCGGTCTCTTGCAGCACAGAGAAATTAGTTGCTTATTTGAATTGATTTCTGCTGAGACGTCATGCCACCAGTGGGGAGAGTTTGCACTCCCAGACCCTTTCCTGAATGATCTACCTGCCACATAGCAGTGTCTTGTTTCATGTAGAGGAGAAAGCACATCCTTCTTACCTGCATGATGTCAAGGGCATGTAAAAACTCTTCAACTATTGGACATTCATCTTAGCTCAGTGAAAATTCTGGAAGACTATTTCTCACATGCAAATTGCAGTGGTGTTTGCCTATGCTTCTCTTCCATGTCTTGTACCAGCATTCCAGGGACAGCACCATCTTTTCTCTTTAATTATAACTATAACACTTTAGCTATTACACGGTTCACTCCAGTGCCCACCCACCACAAGTCACTAACAAGATGATATACTTGCAAGTAACAGCAGTAGTTGCAGCAGCATGACTCATCTTCAATCTTCCAAAGTTCACACGTATTACCCCGCTGCTTCGCTCCCTTCATTTGCTTCCAGTAGCTGCACACATCAGATTTAAAATCTTGATGCTCCCCTACAAAGCCAAAAATGGGCCAGCCCCTTGATACATTGAGTCAATGGTCAAAGCCCGATTCGTACCTCGAGTGCTTCGAACCTCAAGTATGGCTCGGCTTGAAATTCCATGCTCCAAGTCTTATGGAAGACAAGCATTGAGACTATTTTCTGTCCTGGCACACAAATGGTGAAATGAACTTCCACTTGCTGTCCAGACAGCAGAGTTCCTTGCAGTCTTCAAACACAGACTAAAGACCCATCTATTCATGGAATATTGAAATGACAAATGACCCTGCTCCTATATTGACTAACTAAATTAGCACTTATTGTAGAGTATTATTTATTACACTGATGTTGTCTAACAAACTTTAGTCCTTATTCATTTTGTATTTCTAGGTAAGATTAGTGATCCTTTTATTTCTACAGTATTCTAGATCATTGGTATATTGGAGACAAGTCAGGAGTGAATATGTACAATCCAAAGTCAAGATGGACAGTTACCAAGCACTACCCTTAAAGTCATTGTCAAGTCACCATATTTAATGTCATTACAATATTTGACACCAGCAAAGCATTTGATGTAGTTTATGAAATTGACAAAATCTTTCCATGCTCTTCAGTCTTGGCCTGGATGGTATGCATGTTTTGTCATGTCTGCTTATAGATAATGTCGCCACTGGGCACCAAATTCTCTCCCAGTTGCTTTATCAAACTATTGATCCGCAATGTGCTAGTGTCTTGATTCATCTATGTAGAAAAATCAAGAGCAACTGTGGGTGTAGGATTTGATGTTATCATTCCTAAAAAGGGTGCCAAGTCACCAGCTTTGATTCATCTGTCGGGAAATCAAGCCAAGGATTTCTGCCTGAGAGGCAGAGATACTATCTGCTATACTAACAAGGACAGATGCATGTGTGTTAGAAGAAACTGACTGAGATGTACTCATCCCACAGGTTTTGAAGTATTTTGGATCAATGTGCCTACAACAGAAAGGTTTTTAAACACATTCTGATGATGTTGACCCAGTCTTCATTGTCCTCTTTCAAGAATGTCAGTGTGCTGGCTTGTGATTTGTATTTCTTTTTGAATTCTTGTAAAAATGCAAAATATTCAAAGCATTTTGGCTATCCCTGTGTGATAAACACGAGAATGGTCTGAACTTTGAGTTATGTCATATGTAGCATTTTTAGCGAATTTGGCTTTGACTCTGTTTGCAATATGTCTGATTATTCTATTGCAAATTAATGTACTGAGCTACACTGTCTAGTCAACACTGAACTTAGGTCAGCGATGTCCTGCACTACTCTATTTCCAATGTGCAAGTTTCAACTTTGTTGACTTACATTTCTGCTGACATGTACTAACAGCATTCCAGTGAATGGTTTACATTTTTAAAAACAAAAGGAGTGTTCATGCAAAAATGCTTAGCCACCTTGAGCCATCCCACGTCTTCACGTGGGAAACCTTGGAGGCCATGTTAGTGTTTTAAGTAGTGCATCAGTCTAATACTTTGACAAGCTTTTGGGCACCTGTTCACCTGGAATTGACATTAGTTTGCTAAAATAGTGAGTAGACCATTCGGGAGATTACTATCTTTGAATTTGCATATCAGGCCATTTGTAGTCCTGAATGAATGACATATGGGGACTCATAATTGAGCTTGAAGAAGTCCTAGGACTTAACCCCAGAGTGCCCAAAGTATGTGACAGTTTTGATGGCTGAGATGATAAGGCGTTGGACTTGAAATCCAATGGGGGTTCCCCGCGCAGGTTTAACTAATGCTTGCAGCGTGAGGGAGTAAGATGTTTTCTTTTGATGGCTTTGCTGGAAGAATAAATTCACAGTGTCCTCTAGTTCTCCTTTTGCATATACTTTCCATGCCATTTGCAACTTTGTGCCAGTGAAACTGTAGGAGTCCTAGGAATTGAAGCAGAAATAGCTGCTTTGTCGATAAGCTGTGATGACCCAGGGATTAATGTGTTGGTGTAAAGCTCCAATGCGGTCTCTTGCAGCACAGAGAAATTAGTTGCTTATTTGAATTGATTTCTGCTGAGACGTCATGCCACCAGTGGGGAGAGTTTGCACTCCCAGACCCTTTCCTGAATGGTCTACCTGCCACATAGCAGTGTCTTGTTTCATGTAGTGGAGAAAGCACATCCTTCTTACCTGCGTGATGTCAAGGGCATGTAAAAACTTTTCAACTATTGGACATTCATCTTAGCTCAGTGAAAATTCTGGAAGACTATTTCTCACATGCAAATTGCAGTGGTGTTTGCCTATGCTTCTCTTGCATGTCTTGTACCAGCATTCCAGGGACAGCTCCGTCTTTTCTCTTTAACTAAAACTATAACACTTTAGCTATTACACTGTTCACTCCAGTGCCCACCCACCACAAGTCACTAACAAGATGCTGTACTTGCAAGTAACAGCAGTAGTAGCAGCAGCACGACTGGTGTTCAATCTTCCAAAGTTCACACGTGTTACCCCGCTGCTGCGCTGCCTTAGTTTGCTTCCAGTAGCTGCACACATCAGATTTAAAATCTTGATGCTCCCCTACAAAGCCAAAAATGGTCCAGCCCCTTGATACATTGAGTCAATGCTCAAAGCCCGATTCGTACCTCGAGTGCTTCGAACCTCAAGTATGGCTCGGCTTGAAATTCCATGCTCCAAGTCTCATGGAAGACAAGCAATGAGACTATTTTCTGTCCTCGCACACAAATGGTGAAATGAACTTCCACTTGCTGTCCTGACAGCAGAGTTCCTTGCAGTCTTCAAACGCAGTCTAAAGACCCATCTATTCATGAAATATTGAAATGACAAATGACCCTGCTCCTATATTGACTAAGTAAATTAGCACTTATTGTAGGGTATTATTTATTATACTGATGTTGTCTAACAATCTTTAGTACTTATTGTTTATTGCACTTATCATTGTTTAAGATAGACCTTATGCATTTTGTACTGCTAGACAACAGCAGTGATCCTTTTATTTCTACAGTATTCTAAATCATTGGTATATTGGACTCTAATCTACTGTAATGGCTAGGGTGTATTCTATGAGTAAATGACAAAGCCGTTTTGTAAGTCGCACTGGATAAGAGTGTCTGCTAAATGCCTTAAATCTAAATGTAAATATAACAAATGCATCTCAAGACTTGACACTGAAGTCCTGAGACAAGTCCCGAGTGAATATGTACAATCCAAAGTCAAGATGGACCATTACCAAGCACTACCCTTCAAGGTATTGTCAAGTCACCACATTTAATGTCATTACAATATTTGACACCAGCAAAACATTTGATGTAGTTTATGAAACTGACAAAATCTTTCCATGCTTTTCATTCTTGGCCTTGATGGTATGCATGTTTTGTCATGTTTGCTAAGAGATAACTTCGCCACTGGGCCACCAAATTCTCTCCTAGGTGCTTAATCAAAAGATCGATCTACAATGTGCTAGTGTCTTTATTCATCTATTTAGAAAAATCGAATCTAATCTACCCTAATGACGACTGGCAGATGTTTATTTAAAGATACTGATTGAGATTTACTCATCCACAGGTTTTGAAATATTCTGGATCAGTTTGCCTGCAACAAAAACATTTTTATACAAATTCTGGTGATGTTGACCCAGTCTTCATTCTTCTCTTTTAACATTGTCGGTGTGCTTTTTACAATGTCGGTGTATTTCTTTTCAAATTCTTGTACAAATGCAAAATATGGCATATACCTGTGTGTCACGTAGACTACATTACTGTGTGAGGAACAGAAAGGTTCATTTGCACTTGGCTCAATCCTGTTGGAAGTATGACTGTGATATGGTACAAATTTATTCAGATTATGAGCCAGATTTGGGCGTCATTCACTTTTTCACGTGGGTCCGAGCTCAGTTCTTAATTGTGGCCAACATCATGGCAATAGGAAAATTGCTAACTGGGTTAGATCTTATTTTCAGGATAATGCTTGCAGATCCAGCATGCGTGAAAGAAAATTGTGCACTTTTGAAAAGGTAGTAGGATGGTAAAATAAATGTCTACTTGGTTCAATATTTATCACTACTTGAAGCTCTATAAAATACACAAATCAAATTGTTATCAGATCACTTCAGTAAATGCTCGAAGTTCAAGTACTCTTCTACCCATGAAGTGATTTGCAGTCATTTCTACAGTAGGAATTTGGAGTAATGGGATGGAAAAATCCTCTTAAATGTCCATTCCTTACACTATATATATACACTCATACTCTTGAATACACATACACATGTGCAAATTAATTAATTCACAGCTTAAGGTTCTGATCACAGAATAAAAATCAGAGTGAAAGACAAGTGAGAGAAAATGTCGGTTTCAGAATATGCTATTTCACTGGGGAAGTTCATTAATTGTAGGGGAACGTTCTGGAAATGAATGTATAATCTATCCTCTCCTCATCCTGGTCAAGGCTGGTCAAGCTGCTGCAAGGCTGAGTGGAATCTTGGTCTGCATCTGAGTGTGTTTCAGTGCTTCGACTGAAATAGTTTACTCAAAGTGCTGAACCTTTTGGGCGGATCAGAAAAGTGCTGCTCATGTCTTGTAATCCCCAGCGTGAGGGTCTCCAAGCATCTCTCACACCTTGGGTGAGGCGTCCTTGTGTAGGTATTGATAGGCCTTTTTGCCACAGTTGTCACGTATGTTGCAGTTGGCACCATAACCACGCACCAGAACACTCAGGACTGATTCGGGCCTGTGAATAGCAGCAATGTGTAGTGGGGTGTAGCCATCGTAGCTCTTGATGTTTACGTCAACCCCTGGCCCATCTTGCCGTGAAAGAAGAAGGATCTTGTGCATCATTTCACTGTTTCCTTGTTTAGCAGCACAGTGAAGTGCTGTGAAACCAGACATGAAGTTTCTCCTCTCTGCCAGCTTGATGTGCTGGAGCAGAAGCTGCCAGATTTGATCCTGCTGTCCTGCTGCACACTTCACAAGCCACTCGTGTTCTCTTGGCCCTAGAGGGAAGATGGCTGATTGCTTTGCATCCAAACCTGGTTTGGTGTCTTTGATGACCCTTTTCAGGGCTGGTGAAGCAGGTGCCACACAGTGCCACCGCTTGGTCATGGCTGATCTGTACAGGTCATATCCATCGTTCACTTCACTCAGTTTTCCATAACACTAAAGTATCATCATTGTTTTCCATAACACTAGTGGCATAACACTGCTGATTTTAGTTTTCTATATAATTTTTTCTTTGCTGTTCCACATTTTTCGAGTGTGGTTTGAAAGCAGTTGGTAACACTCCTTTAACCAGGACCCGACACAGGCCCTGTCACTAGTTCACAACAGACAGTGATATAGTTCATTCAACAACTTATATATATATATATATATATATATATATATATATAATATTATATAACATATTATATAACAATATATATTATATAACAACTTAAATGGTCTGCAGTAGGGTTTTTATTATATGTTAGCCAGCATAAAGTACTCTGCTCAGTCAGTTTATTTGTCATGTACTTAACAAAGACAGGCTTCCCACTAGCGATCATTTTTGAGGACTTTTCCAAGACATTTTTATGATGGTCTAGCTAGCTGGTATGGCAAACAGGGTTAGGGTTAGGGTTCTTCACCGAAACCTACAATTTTGCATAGAGACAAATTTAGATTGTTGATACATACCTAATGTAGGATTCAAAGTTTGGTGTACCATTAGGTTCACTTAGTGATGGAAACAAACTCAGGTCCCTTTGTATGAGAGTCTTGTAAAAACAATGTAAGCCAATGTAACCCAGAGAAAATGGAGAAAAGGACCCAAGTGCACAACAGTTCACAGAGATTTGAGGTTTGATAAATTACTTACAGGAGGTTTAGAACATTTCAAGGTCTGTAGGTTTGGCTCATTAGGACATATAGAATTATAGATCATGTGTTTTAGGTATATAGATAATGAAGATGATGTTGTAAATCAGAGATATAGAAAATGATAGACCAGCCTGCTCTAGTGATCTGGAAAGGGGTGTTTATATGTTATTATTATATACTGGCATGTGAAAATAGCTAAAAGTTAAATTGAGAAAAGTACATTATTCTGCTGTCAAATGTCCCTTTCTTTTTCAATTTTGCTCACCCAGATTATTAAACACGAAAGCATCTACAGAGCCAAAGCGTATTGATTGTACCAATTTACAGTGTATTCTGTGTACTTGAGTGCAAAATATTTCCATGCTATTTCTCATCCTTCTCACTCTCATTCTTGGAGAACACTTTTCAACATATTCAAAATATGATGTTGAAATGTTTTTAGTGTAGGACTTTGGAGTCATGGGATGGCAAAATCCTCTTAAATGTCTATTCGGTTCACTATATATCACTACTTGAATACACAAATCAAACTGCTATCCGATCCCTGTATGAAATTCTTGAAGTAGACGTCCTCTTGTACCCATGGCATGATTTATAGTCATTTTTACTGTAGGAATTTGGAGTAATGGGGTACCAAAGTCCGGGTTCATATATGCAATATTGGAAGCTCTATAAAATAAACAAATCAAATTGTACAAGGACCACCCCCCACAGCAGCCTGAATACACCTCCAGATCATCATCTCTTTACCAGGACCATGCCTCACAGCAGCCAGACCACACCCCACATCAGCGCCTCTGTACCAGAACCATGCCCAACATCAGCCTGACCACACCCCCAGATCATCAAATCTGTACCAGGACCACGCCCCACAGTGCTGAATCCACCAAAACACCACCAAATTCTATTGAGATGTGTGACATCAAACAAATATTGCAATGGATTTGTACAAAAAATAATTTATATAATAGAATACAAACAAATTATCTTGTATTAATAACAATTATTTTTAACCCCACAGAAACAACCATGATAATGTAATCAACAAAAATGGAAAAGAACTTCTGCAGCTCTGTCAAAGTCTGGGTCTGTATGTCGTCAATGGTAGGACACGGGGGGACTCCTTAAGAAGATACATGTTGTGCTCACCTCTTGGGAATAGTACAGTAGATTATGTAATAACAAATTTAGACCATTTCTCTCTCAGTGCATTCATTGCTAAACCACAAACCCCTCTGTCTGATCACAGCCAGATTGCTGTGTTCAAGAATAGGACAGAGACTAACACTGCACTCGCACAGCCCAGTAAACTGTACAACACTAGGTGACCATACAGATGGGCCCAAAACAGCACAGAACAATTCCAGAAAGAAATCAGTACTGCCTAAATTCAAATACTTTTAGATGCCTTTCTGGACACCACATGTGTTCAAAGTATACAAGACTCAATATGGCAGTAAAACATCTAAATGTGTTCTTAGAAAAGACACCAGCAAAACCAACATTAAAACAAAAGGGTGCATCAAAAACCAAACCTAAAAAAAGATAATTGTTCTTGGCAATTGGTCAATTTTGGACAAGTGGAATAAACTTAAAAAAGAGATCAGGAAGAACTGGAAATACAAAATTGGAACATTTGGACAAACCATTTCCAAACTCTCTTCCAGACAGTAGAATCAAATGCAAATCTTCAACAAAATCCTATAAAGCAAAAACTGGAGGTGCTACAATTGGCTGATCAAAACCCATTAGACTTCTCAATTACTGAGCAGAAACTTCAGGAGAAAATTAACAAACTAAAATCAAAGAAGGCATGTGGGCCTGACAGTGTACTCAATAAATTGATAAACTTTTCAAGCTCTAAATTTCATTTGGCTATTCTAAAACTGTTTAACCTGAATGGAGGTTTTTTCCCTGAAATCTGAAACCAAGGATTAATAGCACCAATCTTTAAATCCGGAGATAAATTCGACACTAAGAATTACAGAGGCATCTGTGTGAACAGTAACCTAGGGAAGATAATGTGTAGTGTAGCATTTTAAATTCTAGATTTCTGAAATTCCTTACTAAACACAATATCCTGAGTAAAAGACAAATAGGACTTTAGCCAAATTACCACACCATTGCCTATATTTACCCCCTATATTATTATAATTATTATTATTGTTTATTGGTAATAGGAGTTGTTGTAGTTATATTATTGTTGTACTTACTATCATTGCTAGCAGTAATTTCTTCAATAAAGCTTTGGCACAATTGAATTGAACTGAATGTGTGTGTGTGTGTGTGTGTGTGTTCTCATAAAAAGTCCTCAAGTGTCCAGAACAACCTCTCAATCCCAGAACACCCTGAGCAAGAGAGACACAGAGAGAGGGAGAGGTTGAGGGAGAGGGAGAGAGAGAGAGAGAGAGAGAGAGAGAGAGAGAGAGAGAGAGAGAGAGAGAGAGAAAGAAAGGGAAGAGAGAAAATGGGGAGACAAATGAAGGGAGAGGGACAGAGAGGGAGAATGAAAGATGAAGAAGAATGGAAACAGAAACCGAGAGTTGATGGGTGATATTTTGTTGAGTGAATGAGAGAGTGAACTTAAGAGACTCAGAAAGATACCCGAAAGAGAAAAAGCAGGATTAGATGTGGGAGTCTATTGGATGATGGATGACGAGTAAGTGCAGTGGAGTCTGACACAGCTGGAAACAGCCCTCAAGCTCCATCCATTCCAACTCCAAACTTGGACAAATGTGGTCAAAATTGGAAAAAGATCTTAAGGCATTCTTGGCAACTTGCTTGTCGTAAATAGGAGCATTATTCCTGCTGTCATGGAAGCAAACTGTAACACTGCATGAATTCCATGCCTGTTAGTCTGGCTCAGATTGCTTCTAGTAGCAAGGAACCATTTATAAAAGTCTTAATGAACCCACTGACAAGCAGGGCTACCAAGGTCTGCACAAGGGCAGGTATGAGGAATCATTTTGGGAACACAAACTTTATAATAGGAACTAGAATAGATAAGACTTTTGGAAGATCTGGCAACCCAAAACAAACTTTGATGTTTGTACCAGTGTGACAGTAATCCCCTCAGCTACTTGTACATCTGCATATCTTCCAGTCAACCTTTCAAAGAAAGAAAGTGAGGGATAAATATTATGCTGAATTTCCAAAACACTTATATTTGTCATGTTGTGAATACGATGTTACTTCTGTGCTTGGTGGAATAGAAGGTAACATGCCTGCATACAGGATATTAAAGTAAAGGGCTTGTGCGTGTGTGTGGCTGTCTGTGTGTGTGTGTGTGTGTGTGTGTGTGTGTGTGTGTGTGTGCGCGTGTGTGTGTGCGTGTGTGTGCGCGTGTGTGTGCGTGTGGCCATGTGTCTGTCTGTGTGTGTGTGCCCATGCCTAAAGTGTGACATTGACCATATGTACAGTGTTTATATCATCATACAGTAACAGTGATGAAAGCCAGTGTGTGTCACAGGGTGTCGACAAGTGAAAGATCCATTATGAAGAAGTTGGAGAAAAATCTGTTATTGCTTATTACAGCCTATTATATATAGATTGCAGGCAGTAATTATGGAAGAATAAGAGGATGAAGGAGTCCAACAGACAAGTAAAAGAACCCTTATAAAGAAGTTCGGGGAAAAGGAAGAGAACAGGGCAGTACAGCACTGCCTATACATGAAGTCTCAGTGAGAAAGAATGAAGCCCAACTCAGTGTCCTGATGTTCAGGGCTTATGACTCAAACACAGGCTATTAGCTTAGCATGGCAGGCCTGGTGAGGCTAATTCACTATAATAACTATAAAGCCCTGAAATTCATTTGTATTCTAAAATTTGTGAAATATTTTTCATAAAACATGAATGTGAAATTAACTAACTGTGCCTCTGAGTATTTCGTTCAGTTCTACATATAAGTGCCTTCACTGTCACGTGGTATTATGACATCACAGTCTAGCCCTATGAAGTCACTATGTGTGTAATAAAACTAAATAAAAATCTATGAATATAAATCTATAAATAGGGGTCATTTTGCAAGATGGTCATTAAAGAAGTTGTGAAGCGTTCATGCAGTTTGGAGCGTGTCTGATCTGAGGCAGGAACTTTCCCAAAGGTGAGTACACATAAATGAAGACAGACTGCTTGGAAATGTCTTGGCCTCGGACTAAAAGACATTTTGTGAAAGAGTCCAAGCGCTAAAAATCAGATTGTAGAAGAGGGAAAAGACCACGCCTGGATAAACTTGGTCATTGTCTAATTCTAACTCTCTCTCCAGCTAGCGGAAATTAGCCAGACTGTCATTATCGATCCAGGTAGATGTACCACATGCATAAATAAACGCCAAAGAGTCAAGCTTATTTGAAGTCGTTTCTAGTAGGCTGTGTTGTTGTTGACTTAATTATGGATAAGCCGTTCACCCGGTGACCTCGAGATTACAAGCCAAAAACCGACACGTCCACTTGCTAAAAACAAACCACGCAACTCTTGTGATCGTACGCGAACTTTCCGATTCGCACACTGCTGATGTGAGATTTTAGCACCGATCACAACCTGAGTTTCTCCTAAGAGCGGCATAAATGTTGGCCTATGTGGGAGCAGGTGTAAGGTGAGGTTTCACAGCTCCCTTTTCTGTGGGAGCAGAGTTAAACTCTCCAACAGCAAGTGCGCGTGATGGCGACATCATATCAGCTTTACATGTTCAGCTAGAATAAAGCAGCGTGAGGCCTGATTCAGAGACTCAGGAGCACATTAGTCACGTAACTGTTGTTAAGCAGCTTTGTTTAGAGCTCAGCATGGTTTATATGAACAATATCATTTGTATGCAATTAGTAATAGTGCAGGTTGCTTAGCAATGGTCATACGTTCCAAGTTTTAAACGAACGCATGCATCGCTACTGGTCTTGGTGCAACAGGCTTAAACCTCTCTATGAAAAATGGTCTCAGTTTCTGCCAGTTTGGCAGATAATCCCAGTTGGTGCACCAGCCCTGGGGACGAGCATGAGGACCGGGCATCCATTCAATTCAGCTGGCTCTCAAAGTCACGTCCTTGTGCACGAGCGTTTACTGAAAAGAAATCAAGTCGGACTGAAAGGTTCACGGAAGGTTTTACGGCCACATTTCTTAAGTCTGTCATGCACCATGTCACCCCCTCCACTCCGGATGGACATGCCAGTGCAGATCTAACTACACCTGCTACTTGGTACCTTCATTAACGCTCGTGTATAAAACCTCCTGGTCTGTGTTCCAGTTGCGAAGTCTCTTTCTGCACAGCGAGCGTGTCTGATACAAAGAGGCTGAGAGTACATGCTGAACAAAAGTAAACAACACAGATGAAGACAAAGTGGAAGGAGGCTAAAACAATAACACAAGCAATGACAAGAACACTTAACTAATACTGGCAATAGAAAACATGAGGCTTGGACTACGAACAGAGGCTGGGAATAATAATGAGCAGCAAATGAACAGTGCACAACACAGGGATTTCCAATGCTGTGCCCCATTATCTTAAAATGACCTTTGTGGTTTCCCTTGTTCCACAGGTTTTATTTGAACTGAAGTTTATGTGGAGTTTTGATGCAGTTATGAGTTGCATGCTGATAGTGATGGTTCAGTGTCTTCTGGCATGGACTACTATGTTTGCATTGCAAATCATTGGTGGTATCCTTTCACTGCTAGAAAAATTCGTAAGTGCTGTTAAAATCGTAAGTATAAATGAACGTTTGTGCTTTAAGCATAATATTTTTTAAGCTTATTGCAGTATTTTCCCCAGGATAGCTTTTTAGCCTAATGGCAATGGAGATAATGTTATTTAGCCTTTAATAATGAAGCTTTATTGAAGCTAATAATTTATTTTAGTAAGTTGTCAAACATTGTTGTGACATTTTAAGAAAAAAGTCGCACACTCGATGTATATTGTGTGACGACTTTTTGTCGGTCTGAAAAGGAGAGGTTTTTATGACACCTAGTGGAAACTATTGTGCAGTCCTGAGTAATTGTAGCTCCTATACATTTCGAAGAACAATGTGTTGTTGATGCTGTAAAATTGCTGTTCTGTGCATCTTGGTGTATGTGTGTTTATGCATGTATGTAAAAAGAATGCTAAATATTATGCACTTTTTTCATAGTGGGAAAGAGTCAAGTCCAGTTTCGCCACAGTGTTTCCACAACTACAGCGCACCGGGACTCCCTCATCCATCCTCCAAAAGCCTGGCAAGGCTGCGCTTAATGAGCCTAACTGCCTCCTGCTACCTGTGGGCACAGAAACCTCCAATCGCAGCTCTGACGTTGCCCGGAGTCAGCATACAAAGTTTGCATCTAGTAAGGAAAGCTTGCATGATAGATCGCTGCTGCCAGAGGTGAAGTATACGACTGCCAAGACAGGCAGAGCCCGCACACTGAATGAGGAGAGTGATGCAGCAGCTGATTTTGCAGTTGTGAGTAAATGTGTCATAAGCTATTTTCATACAGTAGTCATTTTATGCATAATCTCTACTATATGTTTTCTGTTTTTCTGTCTGGAGTTGGCATTCTCAAACCGTCCCATGCTTAATGCCATGGTAAACAGAATGAAGTAATTTGAATCAATGTCTGAATACATGTTAGAAAGTGTTATTATAATAGGAGGGGCTCATTGTTTGCTGTGGCTAAGATATGTCCACTCATAAGGCAGTGTCTTGTTGTTTTCATTCCTTCAGAGAGACTGGATTTCCCACGTTAAGATGAGAGTGGATGAATTGGAGGCAATAATTCTGATGGAAGAAGAGTATGAAGGAATCCATCAGACAAGAAAAAGAACAATTAAAAAGAACTTGGAGAATGTGGAGCTCAAAGATGAACTGAAGTCCCTGAAAGCTCAACTGGAGAAAGTAGGAACACCAAAATGAAACCTTCAGTTCCACTGCAGTCACATACAGTCAATGTCATACTATAGACAGAGGGTGATTTTAGACAGAAATAAGGAGATGTCTTATGCCTACAGCACAACTTCACAACTCGACGAGCAATGTGGTGTTGGTCGTGTCAGATTGCTTTTCTGTGTGTTAGTGTTTTTGCGCATGTGTGTAATAAGAATGCTAAATATTATGCACTTTTTCTGCAGTGGGAAAGAATCAGGTTCAACTTCCCTAGAGTGGTTACAACGCTGCATCCCACCAGGACTCCCCCATCCATCCTCCAAAAGCCAGGCAGGGCTGCTCTTAATTGCCCCCTGCGACCTGCAGCCACGGAAACCCCCAAGCGCCCCATTGCTGTTGCCCGGAGGCAGCACAAACAGTTTGTGTCTAGTACACACGTCCCGTATTGCAGAACAGGGCTGACAGTAATTATGGAGGAGGATGAAGGAGTGACAGTGATTATGGAGGAAGAAGAGGATGAAAAAGTTCAGCAGACATGTGAAGGAACCTATGAAAGGAAGTGGTGGAAAAATCTATGGAATGTCCTGATAAGGACTAAGAAATCTGAGGAAAATGCAAGAGAGAAAGAGAGAAAAGCAAAGGAAAAACAGCTGCAAAGGAAAATTAAGCACCATATTAAACAGGAAAAGGAACGAAAGAAAAGACGAAAGCGCCGGGAGAGGGAGCGTAGACTGTGCAGAATGATGGAGATGGTGAGGCTGAAAGGCTTCCAGAAAGAGCAGAAGCAGCAAACCAAAGGAAAACGTAAATCAAAACGTAAGGGAAAAGGATTTCTGCAGCGATTGTGGCTCTCTGTGAAAAGAAGATGAGGGCGCATTGGATTGGAACAATATACAAAAAGTACCACTTTTGTAATAGACCATAAACCCAAAACTAATAAAATCAATAATGAATCTGAGAAGGCTTGATGTTACAAAGAACACATGTTAACAGTGAAAGCAAGTCCATTCACAGCCACTTATGAAGAACATCTGTTTTCCCCAACACACAATCAGCTTCTTCAACCATGAAGTGATGGGAATCAGGAATCAGTTCCAAATTGTCCGATCCATCGGAATGATATGCCTCCAAGATGATCACTTCTTTTTAGCAATGCGAGGACGTTTTTCTGACAGTTGAGCATTGCAAAAATCTTGAGCGTCATGATGTCAAACCATGTCTGCGCTGCAGCAAACTTGCAACAAGGGGTGAGAGAGGGGAGGCCACCCCAATGCTGCTGCCAGGATTGAGGTTAAAATGGACAGGGGTCCCATCTGGGAGCAGCAGCCATAGAAACCCGTGTGGCACACGAGAGGTTGGACTTTCCTCTGGTTTCATGCATGATACTTACATCAGTTTATTCTCAACACACACAGAGCAAGAGACACTGAGACAGTGTGATGAAGAGGAGGAAGACTATGCTCAGATCATTATTATGATCATGTGGCATGGATTATAACATGAAGCCTCAATAAAGTCATTAATCTAAACCTGATGATAATGATGATGATGATGATGATGATGATAGTAATAATATTAATTATAATCATAGAACAAAAAAGTACACAGTCAAGTTATAAAACAGTAAAAACATAAGGATAAAGCACTGGATATTAAAATTATAAAACCTGCTAATACTGAGTGTACAATAGAAAACAGAAAAACTGAAAAAAAGTAGAGGGATCAAACTTTATGATATTAAAAAAAAAGTTTATGAACCATGTAATTTTCAGACTCCCCAACTGAGATGGATTATGCAGATCTTTGCCCTTCAGGGCTATTAGACTGAAACAGGTCAAAAGCATTTATGACAGGCCCCACCCCACCTCACCCCACACGCCCCACGCGCTCCACACGCCCCACATGATCAACACAATGCTGAGCTGGGATTTGACCTCACCATTAAGATTTGTATTCTAGTGTTCATCCTCTTCACTGGATGTTAATAATAACCACTGGCTATATGCACAGTAAATGGGCAAAGTGTGACTTGTGTGTCACCTAGAGGATTTCTAATTCTTAATATTTTCTAAAACATTCCACCATTAATTATTAATCTTAAATAATGATATTCTTCCATTCCACTGAAATTTATATATAAATATTTTATAGTTAATTTTGATCACCTGGCAAAAAAGTGTATATACTCAGCAAAAACCATCACAAAGGCAAAGTTCCTTCAAAAATGATTCAGTCATCAAAATAGCTTTAAACAAAAATAAAACAGTAAAATAAAGACAAATACAACTTTTTGTAATTAATTAATAATCTGTCTATGCACATCCAGGTCTAATCTCATTTGTGAACGATTTGCACTTGTTCACTTTAACATTAGTTATCTGAAATTATACAAGCTTATTTTTCCATCATTTAGGTTGCATTTGAGCTCTTCTAATACAAAACAAAAATGTAAAAAAACAAAACAACAAAAAAACGCCTTTGATTCTTGGGGTGTAGTCTTTTGATGCTGGAGATTAATTTTCAGTCATGCTCTACATTTCCTGATTCACTTGGGTAAATAAATAAATTCAACACTTTTCCACTATTTTCCACTAGGTGTCCTAGACATCTCCACATTGTCCAAAAACCTCTCCAAATGCACACAAAGTCATCCGTCACTATACACTGAGTTTGCATGTTTATTTTGGCTAAAACATCACAGTAAGTTACTTTAGTAAGTTCCACAACAATTATAGCTTCATAGCATCATTGTTATTATGGGAAAATACTGTAATACTGTAAATGCTGTAATACTGTAAAGAAATAATAATCTTTCTCATTTATACTTACATTTTGTAGAAGGATTACGATTTTTTCCAGCAGTGAATGGAAACACCCAGTGATTTGCGATGCAAACATTGTAGCTAGTCCATGCTAGAAGCACCCAGACAAGTCCACATAAACTTGGCGATCAAATCATTCTTACGGCTGAATGCGTTTTGCCAAACAGCGTCAAACGCATGCGCAACACTTTGTCTGCTTACAATGCGGAAGCTGGTTGACAGTAGTCTAAGTGTTCACTATTTGTTGAAACAGCTGCCAATCATGATGTTTGCCACTGAAAACGCTTGTGAAGTAATATTAAAGTTCCCCTCCCCTTCACACCTCCATGAGAATTGCTTTCACTCAAAGACAATGGCACTGCAATGGCCAATAGAAATCAATATATTGATGAAAGCCAGTGTGTGTCATGGTGTGATGTCACATGGAGTGATGTCAGTGTTGTGGCCATGTGCTTCAAACAGTGTCACTAAAGGTCTCAGGCTTTTGTTGTTCTACCTCACTAAGAATTTTTTGTTCTAGCTGCAAGCTAACGGTGCTTTAACCTACCTATGCTTTAGTTATCTTGAAATAATTGAGGTTCATCGCTAGAGGGTGCTGTTCATTTTTATGACCACAGCTTTCTTTTAATTATATTTTATTATGGAAGAAGTTGTAACATTTACTGGGAGGTGCATGGCAGAGCGAGACATACTTGCTGTGGGCTTGTTTGCTGACCCCTCAGTGAAATTAAATGTGGTTGCTGAAGTTCATATAGTGTGGAAAATAAAAGGAAACGTCAGTGCCCGAGATATATTTGCAGTATATTTGACAAACTAAATTACATAAATTTGAATTGGGATTTTCATATTTGACACACCACTGAAACATACTTGAAGTGAGATTTTCATTCCATTTGCAATATATTTGACACACCACTGAAACATACTTGAAGTGGGATTTTCATCCCATTTGCAATATATTTGACACACTAAATGACATACTTGCATTGGGATTTTCATGCCATTTGCAGTATATTTGACACACTCAATGACATATACCTGAATTGGGATTTTCATCCCATTTGCAGTATATTTGATACACTAAATGACATATTTGAATTGGTATTTTGACACACCACTGAAACATACTTGAAGTGGGATTTCCATCCCATTTGCAATATATTTGATACACCACTGAAACATACTTGAAGTGGGATTTTCATCCCCATTGATGTATATTTGACACACCAAATGACATATATTTGAATTGGGATTTTCATCCCATTTTCAGTATATTTGACCACCAGTATATTTGACCACAGTATATTTGTTGTTCCACCACAGCTGACTTTACTACTTCACACAAATGGTACTAAAAAATGTGTCGGTAATGGGTACGGAAGCACAACCCAGTTCTGGTCCCGTAGTTCTTCCACCCTACAAAGTCTAGTTGCAAGTCTAATCTAATGTGAACGATACAGCATAGCCACTGCATTGATAGCATATTTTAAATAGCCTGTGAAAAAAAAAATCCTAAATCTTGCACACTAATACTTTCAGGTCGCAACAACAATCTTGCTGGCTATAATATTGGCCGTGACCAGATGGAGCATTCCATGTGTTGCCAATGATTCAGCAAAACACACTTTTTAAAAACCACTCAGGAAGCCTGCATGCCAACCCTTTAACATAACTCCACCAAACTCGCTGGCTATAAACTAGACCTTGGTCAGAGAGAGCTCACTGACGTTCTTAGCCTGTGAAAAACACATTGGCAATGACATGGCAAAATTAACTTTTTAGAAAACCGACAATGTATGTGCAGCAATGATTAAAAATCACTGATGGAGCCTGCGCACCAGCCCTTTAAATAGCTCTTTGGGTCACCGCAGTCGTTAGATGCTTCCAGTTATACCACCTAAAAAAGGATTGGACAAAGAAAATCGCTACTGTAAACATTGGCATAGATAACAAACAGCACAAAATCACACATTCCAATAACTTTGATCTGATATCGCATAGGTTTGTAGAGAATAGTCCCACTTGTAATATTATAAACCTTGGGCATTCCAAACAGTAAAAAAAATTACAAATCATGCAACCCTGAACAAATGTTAACCAAATTTAAACATACAACAATGCAGTAGAAAAAAAAGGTTCTTTAACAAGGAGATTTTCACCAAAGAAGAAGCCATTCTTACTTCCTAGTGTGCTTCTTTTGAATATGTAGAACACAGATTACCTAAAACAATGTCACAGTGTTGAAAATGATAAAGTTGTGAAATGCCTGCAAAATGGGTTCAGCGCAACCTGCTGGTCAGAAAGTCTCCAGCCCCTTATATAGAGCAGAGCGAGACATAGCTGCTTTGGGTAGGTTCATATCCACGTCATATCCCAAGGTTTGTCTCATTATTTATTATGTTGAGTCTCATCTTTTGTGGTGGATTTCACCAATTATTTCTAATGTGGATACATTAGTATATCATTATAAGCAATCTGAGATGTAAAGCTAAGTGAATCACACATGCAGAATTTCTAACAATAACCTGTTTTGTATAGGCTGGCTAGCTGACCATTCAGTGAAATTAAATGTGGTTGCTGAACTTGTTGCAGGTGGGTCAATTTAATTTGACTTAATTGTGTTTCATTTTTAATTCAGCCACGTTCCATGACGCATAAACTAATCTGAGAATATTTTGTTCTAGCTGCAAGATAGCGCTGACTTATCCTAGCTATACTTTATATTTATCTTAAAATAATTGAGGTTCATCGCTAGAGGGTGCTGTTATTTATATGTTTTTTTGGATTATTGATCAGGTAAAAACTAAAATGGATGAGGTGGACTTTTTCTATGTAGCATATGGAATTTGAGTATATGAGTGAATGCTACTATGTAAATGTATAAGAATATGTAGATAAGATTATTATGAGATCATCCTTTATAATCAAACAAACAACTACACTATATGATTGTATTAAACAGCTACATGCAAAATCATCCTGGCTGACGAGGTTTTTCCACAATAATGGCTATTAGAATTGTCTAAAAAATTTGTTTCTGTAACAGATAGACTGAGTCAAGGATGCACGTGACAAACCATTTTTCTGTTATCCAAAAACAATCAGAAAACATGGGTTCATGTACATTACCTTACTGATGTATATTTTAAAAGTATTCCAATACACAGATTAAATTTTAGTAACTGATAAATATATTTGACCTATGGATGTGTACTAGAAAATAAGAATCGTGACAAAACAAACCGATAGGTTATTGGCGCATGTATTTCATTTGAGGTGGTGTTGTATTCAGGATATGGAGTCAATCTGACTCTGATGAGGAGTGGAACTCTGTAGCCCAGGTAGTTGTTCCAGCATCATACCAAATACACATATTATCACTAGCACATGACCATCCCCTGTCTGGACACCTAGGTATCAGAAAAAAGACAAAACAAATTCTACAACATTTCTTTTGGCCATCGATTAGAAGTGATGTTGGACACTGCCGTTCATGCCTTACATGCAGTGAAAACCAAATCAGGTCATTCCGTCTGTTCCTCTGTGCCCCATTCCAGCAGTTGGTGAGCCCTTTGAAAAGGTGTTGGTTGATTGTGTGGGCCATTTGCCAAAGACCCGTTCTGGTCATTGCTACCTATTGACTATAATGTGTGCTGCCACCATGTACCCTGAGGCTATTCCCCTTCGATCCCTAAAATCGAAGAGCTGTTATTAAATTCTGCACTACCTTTGGATTGCCCAAAGTTATACAATCTGACCAAGGCATGAACTTTATGTTACACCTGTTCTCCAAGATGACAATTGAACTTGGTATACAGCACCAATTCTCCAGTGGGGAAAGCTTGCACTCCCAGACCCTTTCCTGAACGATCTACCTGCCACATAGCAGTGTCTTGTTTCATGTAGTGGAGAAAGCACATCCTTCTTACCTGCGTGATGTCAAGGGCATGTAAAAACTTCTCTTCCATGTCGTGTACCAGCATTCCAGGGACAGCACCATATTTTCTCTTTAACTATAACTATAACACTTTCACTCCAGTGCCCACCCACCACAAGTCACTAACAAGATGATGTACTTGCAAGTAACAGCAGTAGTAGCAGCAGCATGACTCGTCTTCAATCTTCCAAAGTTCACACGTGTTACTCTGCTGCTGCGCTCCCTTCGTTTGCTTCCAGTAGCTGCACACATCAGATTTAAAATCTTGATGCTCCCCTACAAAGCCAAAAATGGGCCAGGCCCTTGATATATTGAGTCAGTGGTCAAAGCCCGATTCATACCTCAAGGGCCTTGAACCTCAAGTATGGCTCGGCTTGAAATTCCATGCTCCAAGTCTCATGGAAGACAAGCATTGAGACTCACAGATGGTGAAATGAACTTCCACTTGCTGTCCTGACAGCAGAGTTCCTTGCAGTCTTCAAACACAGACTAAAGACCCATCTATTCATGGAATCTGACAAATGACCCTGCTCCTATATTGAATAACTAAATTAACACTTATTGTAGGGTATTATTTATTACACTGATGTTGTCTAACAAACTTTAGTCCTTATGCCTTTTGTACTTCTAGGTAACAGCAGTGATCCTTTTATTTCTACAGTATTCTAGATCATTGGGATATTGGACTCTAACCTACTGTAATGGCTAGGGTGTATTCTATGAGTAAATGATAAAACCCTTTTGTAAGTCACACTGGATAAAAGTGTCTGCTAAATGCCTTAAATGTAAATTGTAAATGTAACAAATACATCTCAAGACTTGACACTGTAGTCCCGAGACAAGTCAAGAGTGAAAATGTACAATCCAAAGTCAAGATGGACAGTTACCAAGCACTACCCTTCACGTAATTGTCAAGTCACCATGTTTAATGTCGTTACAATATTTGACACCAGCAAAGCATTTGATGTAGTTTATGAAATTGACAAAATCTTTTTATGCTCTTCAGTCTTGGCCTTGATGGTATGCATGTTTTGTCATGTCTGCTTAGAGATAATGTCGCCACTGGGCACCAAATTCTCTCCCAGGTGCTTTATCAAATTATTGATCCACAATGTGCTAGTGTCTTGATTCATCTATGTAGAAAAATCAAGAGCAACTGTGGGTGTAGGATTCGATGTTATCATTCCTACAAAGGGTGCCAAGTCACCAGTTTGTCTGCAGTGCACTAAGAATAGGAAGACTCCCTGTCGGGGAATCAACCCAAGAATTTCTGCCTGAGAGGCGGAGATACTATTTACTATACTAACAAGGACAGATGCATGTGTGTTAAAAGAAACTGACTGAGATGTACGCATCCCACAGGTTTTGAAGTATTTTGGATCAGTGCACCTACAACAGAAAGTTTTTTAAACAAATTCTGGTGATGTTGACCCAGTCTTCATTTTCCTCTTTTAACAATGTCGGTGTGCTGGCTTATGATTTGTATTTCTTTTTGAATTCTTGTAAAAATGCAAAATATTCAAAGCATTTTGGCTATCCCTGTGTGATAAACACGAGAATGGTCTAAACTATGAGTTATGTCATATGCAGCACTTTTATCAAATTTGCCTTTGACTCTGTTTGCAATATGTCTGATTATTCTATTGCAAATTAATGTACTGAGCTGCACTGTCTAGTCAACATTGAACTTAGGTCAAGCGATGTCCTGCACTACTCTATTTCCAATGTGCAAGTTTCAACTTTGTTGACTTACATTTCTGCTCACATGTACATTCCAGTGAATGGTTTACATGACACCTTCATGAGCTAGGTGTGATTTTTTAAAAACAAAAAGAGTGTTCATGCAAAAATGCTTAGCCACCTTGAGCCGTCCCACGTCTTCACGTGGGAAACCTTGGAGGCCACGGTAGTGTTTTAAGTAGCGGATCAGTCTAATACTCTGACAAGCTTTTGGGCACCTGTTCACCTGGAATTGACATTAGTTTGCTAAAATAGTGAGTAGACCATTCGGGAGATTACTGTCTTTGAATTTGCATCTCAGGCCATTTGCAGTCCTGAATCAATGATATATGGGTACTCATAATTGAGCTTGAAGAAGTCCTAAGGCTTAACCCCAAAGTGCCCAAAGCATGTAACAGCTGCGATGGCCGAGAGGTTAAGGCGTTGGACTCGAAATCCAATGGGGGTTTCCTGCGCAGGTTCGACTCCTGCTTGCAGCGTGATGGAATCAGATGTTTTTCTCCTGATGGCTTTGCTGGAAGAATAAATTCACAGTGTCATGTAGTTCTCCTTTTGCACATGCTTGCCATTCCATTTGCAACTTTGTGCCAGTGAAACTGTAGGAGTCCTAGGAATTGAAGCAGAAATAGCTGCTTTGTAGATAAGTTGTGATGACCCAGGGATTAATGTGTTGGTGTCAAGCTCCAATGTGCTCTCTTGCAGAATAGAGAATTTAGTTGCTTATTTGAAGTGATTTCTGCAGAGACATCATGCCACCAGTGTGGAGAGCTTGCACTCCCAGACCCTTTCCTGAACGATCTACCTGCCACATAGCAGTGTCTTGTTTCATGTAGTGGAGAAAGCACATCCTTCTTACCTCCGTGATGTCAAGGGCATGTAAAAACTCTTCAACTATTGGACAGTCATCTTAGCTCAGTGAAAATTCTGGAAGACTATTTCTCACATACAAATTGCAGTGGTGTTTGCCTATGCTTTTCTTGTACCAGCATTCCAGGGACAGCACCATCTTTTCTCTTTAACTATAACACTTTATTTATTACACTGTTTACTCCAGTGCCCACCCACCAAAAGTCACTAACAAGATGATGTACTTGCAAGTAACAGCAGTAGTAGCAGCAGCATGACTCGTCTTCATTCTTCCAAAGTTCACACGTTACCCTGCTGCTGCGCTCCCTTCGTTTGCTTCCATTAGCTGCACACATCAGATTTAAAATCTTGATGCTCACCTACAAAGCCAAAAATGGGCCAGCCCCTTGATACAGGGAGTCAATGGTCAAAGCCCGATTCGTACCTCAAGTGCTTCAAACCTCAAGTATGGCTCGGCTTGAAATTCCATGTTCCAAGTCTCATGGAAGACGAGCATTGAGACTCTTTTCTGTCCTGGCTCACAGATGGTGAAATGAACTTCCACTTGCTGTCCTGACAGCAGAGTTCCTTGAAGTCTTCAACCACAGACTAAAGACCCATCTATTCATGGAATATTTATATGACAAATGACCCTGCTCCTATATTGACTAAGTAAATTAGCACTTATTGTAGGGTATTATTTATTATACTGATGTTGTCTAACAAACTTTAGTACTTATTGTTTATTGAACTCATCATTGTTTAAGATAGACCTTATGCATTTTGTACTTCTTGGCAATTGGTCAATTTTGGACAAGTGGGATAAACTTAAAAAAGAGATCAGGAAGAACTGGA
The DNA here is from genome assembly GCF_041902795.1 of Electrophorus electricus. Taxonomy (NCBI): domain Eukaryota; kingdom Metazoa; phylum Chordata; class Actinopteri; order Gymnotiformes; family Gymnotidae; genus Electrophorus; species Electrophorus electricus. Next base: position 24,589,541 of record NC_137511.1, read on the forward strand.
AATACAAAATGGGGACATTTGGACAAACCATTTCCAAACTCTCTTCCAGACAGTAGAATCAAATGCAAATCTTCAACAAAATCCTATAAAGCAAAAACTGGAGGTGCTACAATTGGCTAATCAAAAACCATTAGACTTCTCAATTACTGAGCAGAAACTTCAGGAGAAAATTAACAAACTAAAATCAAAGAAGGCATGTGGGCCTGACAGTGTACTAAATAAAATGATAAACTTTTCAAGCTCTAAATTTCATTTGGCTATTCTAAAACTGTTTAACCTGAATGGAGGTTTTTTCCCTGAAATCTGAAACCAAGGATTAATAGCACCAATCTTTAAATCCGGAGATAAATTCGACACTAAGAATTACAGAGGCATCTGTGTGAACAGTAACCTAGGGAAGATAATGTGTAGTGTAGCATTTTAAATTCTAGATTTCTGAAATTCCTTACTAAACACAATATCCTGAGTAAAAGACAAATTGGATTTCAGCCAAATTACCACAACATTGCCTATATTTACCCCCTATATTATTATAATTATTATTATTGTTTATTGGTAATAGGAGTTGTTGTAGTTATATTATTGTTGTACTTACTATCATTGTTAGCAGTAATTTCTTCACTAAAGCTTTGGCACAATTGAATTGAACTGAATGTGTGTGTGTGTGTTCTCATAAAAAGTCCTCAAGTGTCCAGAACAACCTCTCAATCCCAGAACACCCTGAGCAAGAGAGACACAGAGAGAGGGAGAGGGAGATGGAGAGGGAGAGGGAGAGAGAGAGAGAGAGAGAGAGAGAGAGAGAGAGAGAGAGAGAAAGAAAGAAAGGGAAGAGAGAAAATGGGGAGACAAATGAAGGGAGAGGGACAGAGAGGGAGAATGAAAGATGAAGAAGAATGGAAACAGAAACCGAGAGTTGATGGGTGATATTTTGTTGAGTGAATGAGAGAGTGAACTTAAGAGACTCAGAAAGATACCCGAAAGAGAAAAAGCAGGATTAGATGTGGGAGTCTATTGGATGATGGATGACGAGTAAGTGCAGTGGAGTCTGACACAGCTGGAAACAGCCCTCAAGCTCCATCCATTCCAACTCCAAACTTGGACAAATGTGGTCAAAATTGGAAAAAGATCTTAAGGCATTCTTGGCAACTTGCTTGTCGTAAATAGGAGCATTATTCCTGCTGTCATGGAAGCAAACTGCAACACTGTATGAATTCCATGCCTGTTAGTCTGGCTGAGATTGCTTCTAGTAGCAAGGAACCATTTATAAAAGTCTTACTGAACCCACTGACAAGCAGGACTACCAAGGTCTGCACAAGGGCAGGTATGAGGAATCATTTTGGGAACACAAACTTTATAATAGGAACTAGAATAGATAAGACTTTTGGAAGATCTGGCAACCCAAAACAAACTTTGATGTTTGTACCAGTGTGACAGTAATCCCCCCAGGTACTTGTACATCTGCATATCTTCCAGTCAACCTTTCAAAGAAAGAAAGTGAGGGATGAATATTATGCTGAATTTCCAAAACACTTATATTTGTCATGTTGTGAATACGATGTTACTTCTGTGCTTGGTGGAATAGAAGGTAACATGCCTGCATACAGGATATTAAAGTAAAGGGCTTGTGCATGTGTGTGGCTGTCTGTGTGTGTGTGTGTGTGTGCGTGTGTGTGTGCGCGTGTGGCCATGTGTCTGTCTGTGTGTGTGTGCCCATGCCTAAAGTGTGACGTTGACCATATGTACAGTGTTTATATCATCATACAGTAACAGTGATGAAAGCCAGTGTGTGTCACAGGGTGTCGACAAGTGAAAGATCCATTATGAAGAAGTTGGAGAAAAATCTGTTATTGCTTATTACAGCCTATTATATATAGATTGCAGGCAGTAATTATGGAAGAATAAGAGGATGAAGGAGTCCAACAGACAAGTAAAATAACCCTTATAAAGAAGTTGGGGGAAAAGGAAGAGAACAGGGCAGTACAGCGCTGCCTATACATGAAGTCTCAGTGAGAAAGAATGAAGCCCAACTCAGTGTCCTGATGTTCAGTGCTTATGACTCAAACACAGGCTATTAGCTTAGCATGGCAGGCCTGGTGAGGCTAATTCACTATAATAACTATAAAGCCCTGAAATTCATTTGTATTCTAAAATTTGTGAAATATTTTTCATAAAACATGTATGTGAAATTAACTAACTGTGCCTCTGAGTATTTCGTTCAGTTCTACATATAAGTGCCTTCACTGTCACGTGGTATTATGACATCACAGTCTAGCCCTATGAAGTCACTATGTGTGTAATAAAACTAAATAAAAATCTATGAATATAAATCTATAAATAGGGGTCATTTTGCAAGATGGTCATTAAAGAAGTTGTGAAGCGTTCATGCAGTTTGGAGGGTGTCTGATCTGAGGCAGGAACTTTCCCAAAGGTGAGTACACATAAATGAAGACAGACTGCTTGGAAATGTCTTGGCCTCAGACTAAAAGACATTTTGTGAAAGAGTCCAAGCGCTAAAAATCAGATTGTAGAAGAGGGAAAAGACCACGCCTGGATAAACTTGGTCATTGTCTAATTCTAACTCTCTCTCCAGCTAGCGGAAATTAGCCAGACTGTCATTAGCGATCCAGGTAGATGTACCACATGCATAAATAAACGCCAAAGAGTCAAGCTTATTTGAAGTCGTTTCTAGTAGGCTGTGTTGTTGTTGACTTAATTATGGATAAGCCGTTCACCCGGTGAGCTCGAGATTACAAGCCAAAAACCGACACGTCCACGTGCTAAAAACAAACCACGCGACTCTTGTGATCGTACGCGAACTTTCCAATTCGCACACTGCTGATGTGAGATTTTAGCACCGATCACAACCTGAGTTTCTCCTAAGAGCGGCATAAATGTTGGCCTATGTGGGAGCAGGTGTAAGGTGAGGTTTCACAGCTCCCTTTTCAGTGGGAGCAGAGTTAAACTCTCCAACAGCAAGTGCGCGTGATGGCGACATCATATCAGCTTTACATGTTTAGCTAGAATAAAGCAGCGTGAGGCCTGATTCAGAGACTCAGGAGCACATTAGTCACGTAACTGTTGTTAAGCAGCTTTGTTTAGAGCTCAGCATGGTTTATATGAACAATATCATTTGTATGCAATTAGTAATAGTGCAGGTTGCTTAGCAATGGTCATACGTTCCAAGTTTTAAACGAACGCATGCATCGCTACTGGTCTTGGTGCAACAGGCTTAAACCTCTCTATGAAAAATGGTCTCAGTTTCTGCCAGTTTGGCAGTTAATCCCAGTTGGTGCACCAGCCCTGGGGACGAGCATGAGGACCGGGCATCCATTCAATTCAGCTGGCTCTCAAAGTCACGTCCTTGTGCACGAGCGTTTACTGAAAAGAAATCAAGTCGGACTGAAAGGTTCACGGAAGGTTTTACGGCCACATTTCTTAAGTCTGTCATGCACCATGTCACCCCCTCCACTCCGGATGGACATGCCAGTGCAGATCTAACTACACCTGCTACTTGGTACCTTCATTAACGCTCGTGTATAAAACCTCCTGGTCTGTGTTCCAGTTGCGAAGTCTCTTTCTGCACAGCGGGCGTGTCTGAACCTTGTTTACACTTTATGGCTTGTTTTCTTCTTTCAACCTATGCCTGATATTATGGTTCCCGCCTTTTCACCTGTAGTGGTTTGTATTGTTTAATCCAGTCTTTACTTTGTTCAATAAAGCCTTAAATTCCTTTTTATCTGTGTAACGATGAACGGTTGGAAGGTGAACGCACACGTGGAGAAGCGCAAGATTTATTAAGGGCTGATGCAGAATCATAATCACTACACCAGCCCAATGCCATAGAATACATGATACAAAGAGGCTGAGAGTACATGCTGAACAAAAGTAAACAACACAGATGAAGACAAAGTGGAAGGAGGCTAAAACAATAACAAAAGCAATAACAAGAACACTTAACTAATACTGGCAATAGAAAACATGAGGCTTGGACTACGAACAGAGGCTGGGAATAATAATGAGCAGCAAATGAACAGTGCACAACACAGGGATTTCCAATGCTGTGCCCCATTATCTGAAAATGACCTTTGTGGTTTCCCTTGTTCCACAGGTTTTATTTGAACTGAAGTTTATGTGGAGTTTTGATGCAGTTATGAGTTGCATGCTGATAGTGATGGTTCAGTGTCTTCTGGCATGGACTACTATGTTTGCATTGCAAATCATTGGTGGTATCCTTTCACTGCTAGAAAAATTCGTAAGTGCTGTTAAAATCGTAAGTATAAATGAACGTTTGTGCATTAAGCATAATATTTTTTAAGCTTATTGCAGTATTTTCCCCAGGATAGCTTTTTAGCCTAATGGCAATGGAGATAACGTTATTTAGCCTTTAATGAAGCTTTATTGAAGCTAATAATTTATTTTAGTAAGTTGTCAAACATTGTTGTGACATTTTAAGAAAAAAGTCGCACACTCGATGTATATTGTCTGACGACTTTTTGTCGGTCTGAAAAGGAGAGGTTTTTTTTACACCTAGTGGAAACTATTGTGCAGTTCCTGAGTAATTGTAGCTCCTATACATTTCGAAGAACAATGTGTTGTTGATGCTGTAAAATTGCTGTTCTGTGCATCTTGGTGTATGTGTGTTTATGCATGTATATAAAAAGAATGCTAAATATTATGCACTTTTTTCATAGTGGGAAAGAGTCAAGTCCAGTTTCGCCACAGTGTTTCCACAACTACAGCGCACCGGGACTCCCTCATCCATCCTCCAAAAGCCTGGCAAGGCTGCGCTTAATGAGCCTAACTGCCTCCTGCTACCGGTGGGCACAGAAACCTCCAATCGCAGCTCTGACGTTGCCCGGAGTCGGCATACAAAGTTTGCATCTAGTAAGGAAAGCTTGCATGATAGATCGCTGCTGCCTGAGGTGAAGTATACGACTGCCAAGACAGGCAGAGCCAGCACACTGAATGAGGAGAGTGATGCAGCAGCTGATTTTGCAGTTGTGAGTAAATGTGTCATAAGCTATTTTCATACAGTAGTCATTTTATGCATAATCTCTACTATATGTTTTCTGTTTTTCTGTCTGGAGTTGGCATTCTCAAACCGTCCCATGCTTAATGCCATGGTAAACAGAATGAAGTAATTTGAATCAATGTCTGAATACATGTTAGAAAGTGTTATTATAATAGGAGGGGCTCATTGTTTGCTGTGGCTAAGATATGTCCACTCATAAGGCAGTGTCTTGTTGTTTTCATTCCTTCAGAGAGACTGGATTTCCCACGTTAAGATGAGAGTGGATGAATTGGAGGCAATAATTCTGATGGAAGAAGAGTATGAAGGAATCCATCAGACAAGAAAAGGAACAATTAAAAAGAACTTGGAGAATGTGGAGCTCAAAGATGAACTGAAGTCCCTGAAAGCTCAACTGGAGAAAGTAGGAACACCAAAATGAAACCTTCAGTTCCACTGCAGTCACATACAGTCAATGTCATACTATAGACAGAGGGTGATTTTAGACAGAAATAAGGAGATGTCTTATGCCTACAGCACAACTTCACAACTCGACGAGCAATGTGGTGTTGGTCATGTCAGATTGCTTTTCTGTGTGTTAGTGTTTTTGCGCATGTGTGTAATAAGAATGCTAAATATTATGCACTTTTTCCGCAGTGGGAAAGAATCAGGTTCAACTTCCCTAGAGTGGTTACAACGCTGCATCCCACCAGGACTCCCCCATCCATCCTCCAAAAGCCAGGCAGGGCTGCTCTTAATTGCCCCCTGCGACCTGCAGCCACGGAAACCCCCAAGCGCCCCATTGCTGTTGCCCGGAGGCAGCACAAAAAGTTTGTGTCTAGTACACACGTCCCGTATTGCAGAACAGGGCTGACAGTAATTATGGAGGAGGATGAAGGAGTGACAGTGATTATGGAGGAAGAAGAGGATGAAAAAGTTCAGCAGACATGTGAAGGAACCTATGAAAGGAAGTGGTGGAAAAATCTATGGAATGTCCTGATAAGGACTAAGAAATCTGAAAGGAAAAACAGCTGCAAAGGAAAATTAAGCACCATATTAAACAGGAAAAGGAATGGAAGAAAAGACAAAAGCGCCGGGAGAGGGAATGTAGACTGTGCAGAATGATGGAGATGTTGAGGCTGAAAGGCTTCCAGAAAGAGCAGAAGCAGCAAACCAAAGGAAAACATAAATCAAAACGTAAGGGAAAAAGATTTCTGCAGCGATTGTGGCTCTCTCTGAAAAGAAGATGAGGGCGCATTGGACTGGAAAAATATACAAAAAGTACCACTTTTGTAATAGACCGTAAACCCAAAACTAATAAAATTAATAATGAATCTGAGAAGGCTTGATGTTACAAAGAACACATGTTAACAGTGAAAGCAAGTCCATTCACAGCCACTTATGAAGAACATGTTTTCCTCAACACACAATCAGCTTCTTTAACAATGAAGTGATGGGAATCAGGAATCAGTTCCAAATTGTCCAATCCATCGGAATGATATGCCTCCGAGATGATCAGTTTTTAGAAATGCGAGGACGTTTTTCTGACAGTTGAGCATTGCAAAAATCTTGAACGTCACGATGTCAAACCATGTCTGCGCTGGACGTTGGACTTTCCTCTGGTTCCATGCATGATACTTACATCAGTTTATTCTCAACAGACACAGAGCAAGAGACACTGAGACAGAGTGATGAAGAGGAGGAAGACTATGCTCAGATCATTATTATGATCATGTGGCATGGATTATAATATGAAGCTTCAATAAAGTCATTAAACTAAACCTGATGATGGGTTATTAATTAATTACAAAAAGATGTATTTGTCTTACTTACTGTGATGTTTTAGCAAAAACAAACATGCTAACTCGATGTACAGTGACTGATGGCTTTGTGAGCATTTAGAGAGGTTTTTGGACACTGTGGACATGTCTAGGACATCTAGTGGAAAACAGTGTGTAGCTACTTAAGTCATTTCATGTATATACTCAAAAGTGTTGAATTTATTTATTTAGCCAAGTGAATCAGGAAATGTAGAGCATGATTGAAAATGAATCTCCAGCATCAAAAGACACATTATACACTCCAAAAATCAAAGGCATTTTTGTTTTTTGACATTTTCTTTTGTATTACATGAGCTCAAATGGAACCTAAATGAGGGAAAAATAAGCCTGGATGGGAATGGATATCCTGCCCCAGTGTCTGCTTCAGTTTGAATCCTGAATGGTAATTGTGCTATGTGTACAATTTCAGATAACTAGTGTTACCCAAGCGAACAAGTACAAATCGTTCAAAAATGAGCTTGGAGGGGCATAGCCAGATTATTAATTAATTACAAAAAGTTGCATTTGTCTTTATTTTACTGTTTGATTTTTGTTTAAAAGCTATTTTGATGACTGAATCATTTTTTGAAGGAACTTTGCCTTTGTGATGGTTTTTGCTGAGTATATACACTTTTTTGCCAGGTGATCAAAATTAACTATAAAATATTTTTATATATATAAGTTTCAGTGGAATGGAAGAATATCATTATTTAAGATCAATAATTAATGGTGGAATGTTTTAGAAAATATTAACAATTAAGAAATCCTCTAGGTGACACACAAGTCACACTTCCCCCATTTACTGTGCATATAGCCAGCGGTTATTTTTAACATCCAGTGAAGAGGATGAACACTAGAATACAAATCTTAATGGTGAGGTCAAATCCCAGCTCAGCATTGTGTTGATCGTGTGGGGTGAGGCCTGTCATAAATGCTTTTGACCCGTTTCAGTCTAATAGCTCTGAAGGGCACAGATCTGCATAATCCATCTCAGTTGGGGAGTCTGAAAATTACATGGTTCATAAACTTTTTTTTTAATATCATAAAGTTTGATCCCTCTAACTACTTTTTCTATTGTACACTCAGTATTAGCAGGTTTTATAATTTTAATATCCAGTGCTTTATCCTTATGTTTTTACTGTTTTATAACTTGACTGTACTTTTTTTTGTTCTATGATTATTGGTGGCCACCATCCTTTCGTCTACGGCAATGTTCTGGTGTGGCTGATAATGTGCTTGACAGGCAGTCAGGATCTGTTCCATAAGTGGCTTGAGGCGGAAGAGACAGTCATAGGCAGGTTGACCTCTAAGCTGATCATTGATGGCATCTGCTGCTGGGTCACTCATGTGCAGGTTTGCACTGATGGCCTCATACCGCTTCCCAGTCATAACTGAAGGAGGAAATGGGAGGCTGTGCAAATGATCCTTCCTCCACAGGTCCCAAATAGCTGAAGGCTTCATTAGTCCAAGATAAATTACAATGCTGATAAAGCGAAGCATTTCGTCAGCATTGATGTCAGTCCACTGCCTCTTCAAGCCCTTCTCTGTTCTCTTTGCTGCATAATTGTTGGTGTTATTGCACAGGGTAAGGAGCACTTCTTGACAGTGTACTGTGTGTGGGACTAAAACAGTAAGAGGGGAGTATGCCACTATATCTCTTGAGGCTAGGATGGCCTTCTCGGCAGCTGCTATTGCTCTGAGGCAAGCTGGTAGCCCTTGTGCCACCGTGTCTAATTTTGCCTAGAAGTAAGCTACTGGTCTTTGATGGGTTCTATGTTTCTGGCATAGAACCGACGTCATATAAGCACCTTTCTAATCTACCGTCTAAGTGAAAAGTTTGTTGGGATCAGAGAAACCTAGGGCGAGCAGGCATTGTAGTGCTTGTTTCAATTCTACAAACGCCTTTTCTTCCTTTGGGGTCCAGGCCAACTGCACCGCATTCCCGGCTTCGGTGGGAATGATGGCCCGTAGTGGTCCCTCCAGTTCTGCATAGGACAGAATAAACATGCGACATTAGGAACACATGCCTAAAAAAGATAACACCTGTTTCTTTGTGGTTGGCTTAGGTAGCGAAATGATAGCTTGTGCTCGGTTGTGAGACAGCCTGTGTGTATTCCCCTTAATGATATGCCCCAAGAAAGTTGCTTCGTCTTTACAGTTCTGTAATTTTGCAACTAGCTTTATGCCCTTCTGCAGCTAAATGTTTCAACAGACATAAAGTGGCTTGCTCGCACAACTCCTCTGTTGGCGCCGCTAATAATAAATCATCCACGTATTGCAGCAGAGTTGTGCCTACAGGAAGGGTAAGACCTTCTAAGCTTTCTCTTAATGCTGCATTATAAATGGTTGGCAATTCACAATAGCCCTGAAAGAGGTGTGTAAACGTGTAGGGTTTTCCTTCAAAGGAAAAAGCAAACCAATACTGGCTATCTGGATGTATCGGTACACTCAGAAAAGTATTCGCCGGGTCCACAATGGTGAACCATCGACTGTCATGTGCTATTTGTGACAATATAGTGTGCAGATTTGGCACTTCAGGTGCCCTTGCTTGTACTGCTGCATTTACTGCTTGTAAGTCTTGTACAAATCTCCACTCATCACGCCCTGGTTTCTCCACAGGACATTTGGGGGTACGGACAGGTGAGGATGGGCATGGTATTATTACACCAGCATCTCGAAGGGATCGGAATACTGGCCTAATACCTTTTTTAACCTCCTTTTTTAATGGCTATTGGGGTTGTCTTGGTCTGTATACGCATGATTTGTACTGGCTCACAATTTTTGATTAATCTCACATTGTTTTTCCCATTAGCCCATAAGATATCTGGTACCTCGCTCAAATAATTATCATGCTCGGATTCCGATGCTACAAAGTTAGTCAAGGGTGCACTCTGGTGAGGTGAGGTAAGCCATTTGGAATGCATCTACTCCTGCATTATAGTAAATAGTGGATTGTTCAGTGGGTTCCCATCTGTGGAGATGACTCAGTCATCTTATCCAGGGTCCAACCTCCCGCCATTGTCTAAAAGGATTATTTCTTCCTAGTGAGACATGGGGGATGGAGTACTCAACATCATACCAACGTTTCTGTTCATCGGACAGTTCAGCATGGGCAGCTACAAAATCATTATCCCAATACAAATATTTAGTTCTAATGGTCTCTAGGTTTTCAATGACCAAAAAAAGCTTCTGCATACTGCTTATCTGGACCATCGCAAACATATGCAGTCACATGCAAACATTCCACATCCATATAATTAAATTTACCATTAGTTGCCCTTCTGACGGTTTCGATCATGTGTTCGGTTATTTTCCTTGACCCACCTTGCAACCCCCACTCATATATATATATCCCGGCTCCCCCTCTCCCAGCAGCACCATCTGTGCACTGGCGTCACCTTCCATGAACACTAAGTCCATTTGGGGAGCTTACTAAAGTACAACTCAATTTCCACATCAAATCTACAGCCAACAGGTTGATTGGGCACACAGAGGAAATAAGGAACCCATGTCGAAACTTTTGTTCCCCCACCTGACATTGGAGAGGCGCAGACATTCTTTCATGCACCACCTTTCCACTCGCATTATGGACACCGTCCTATTAGTAATTGGTACATTGAACCCTTTGGCTTGAATTACTGAGTGCGTGACACCGATACCTACTAAAAACTTCGATTGTTTGCTGTTTACAGTTAAGATAACTTGGGGTAATGCTAGGGGTCCCTTACTTAATTGTTGAGAATACATGGAATAAAAATCTGGCACTTCCCTTTTCTGATGGGGTTAGTGGTCCCTCACAGCCATTCCGCCTCTCCTCCGCCTGTCAGTACACCTCTTCCAGATCGTTTCACGTGGCTTGTCCATCTGGGTCTGGACAGTCTCTGAAAAAATGTCCTTCTTTTCCACAGTTGTAACATCGATTTCTCCATGACATGTCTCTCCCTCCTGGAGCATCTTGCTCCCTTCCTCGTCCTCTCCCCCTGGGAGCCACTTGTTGCATCATGGTGAACATGGCTTGATCCATGTTGTCTGCTCTGTTCTTTGAATTTGAGCTTCATGATGTCTGACATAGTCTTCAGCCAGTCTGCTGAGTCTGAACGAGGTGTCAGCATCCATTTCCTGGTTAACCGCTCTGAGGGTGATGCCTTCGTTCTATGGCGTGGGCTTCATCTAAGAGACCAGTGTGTGGTCCTGCTTGAGGCAGTCCATAGGAGGGTGGACGTTCTGCTGCCACTGGATCAGGCACCACGGCTGCTGGTTTCCATTGCGATGGAGCGGAGTCGAGATCGGGATCGGCTCTGGAGGACACACACTGAGAAGTGGAGTTAGGTTCATCCCCCCTCCCAGTCTCCTTAATTTTTTTGTTTGTTTGTTTTTTTTCCTGTTATCCGCATTTTAAGACTTGCTATAATATTCCCATGGTGTCTATCCCATACCTTACGCTGACCAGAATCCCCTGGTCGGTTTTCCATACGTCTAAGTATATTATTAAGCAGTTTCACACTCAAGCTCCCATTCTGATGGAACCCATAACAATGTACCCATATGAGCAACCACTTTATGGCACTCTCCCTATAGGCCCTTGGCATGTCATTATGTAAGGGCTGACTCCACTCGGACGGGTCATATTGCATTAATTTAGTATTTTGGGATCTCATTTTATTACTCTCTCAGTGCATGCGTTGCTGTAATTTAGTCCCATTAACATATCTTATGCTCCGTTCACTCGTGGACTGATTCTGCTCCCAGCTCCGGACCTATTACGTCTCCTAGACGTCCCTAATCTCACGTCTGAGCAATAGGGGCCTCACTATCAGCCGGCTACTGATTCACTTTACTTTGCAACGTCGTAACAAAGCTATTTCAAGTACATCTGAAATATTCTTATGCTAGAGGAGAACTCCCGAACGGCCACACAGAGGGAATATAAACGTCTGCGTACTTACACAATCACTGCTCTCTCCCACTCACGGTTCTTTTTGAAGATGAGGCAGGCACCGCAAGATGAGGGAAAACACCTTCACTCTGGCGGTACTTTTCCCCGACTGGGTGTTCCTTCCCAGCTCAGACTTGCCAAGGAGCGTCCTCAGTGAAGTGTTGATTTTCCCTCCTCGGCGGTGGAGCTGCGCATCCTGCCGACAACACCAAATTGTGGTGGAAAAATGAGAGCACATCAAACACAGACAGCCTTATGCATTGAGTAGTAAAAGGTTTATTGAGTTCTGTTGCCTGTATAACAGAGAATAAGAACTGACTCGCAGTACAAGTCCCCCTCACTCTTCATTTTCTTCCTGATCTCTTTTTTAAGTTTATTCCACTTGTCCAAAATTGACCAATTATCTTTTTTTAGGTTTGGGTTTTGATGCACCCTTTTGTTTTAATGTTGGTTTTGCTGGTGTCTTTTCTAAGAACACATTTAGATGTTTTACTGCCAGATTGAGTCTTGTATACTTTGAACACATGTGGTGTCCAGAAAGGCATCTAAAAGTATTTGAATTTAGGCAGTACTGATTTCTTTCTGGAATTGTTCTGTGCTGCTTTGGGCCCATCTGTATGGTCACCTAGTGTTGTACAGCTTACTGGGCTGTGCGTGTGCAGTGTTAGTCTCTGTCCTATTCATGAACACAGCAATCTGGCTGTGATCAGACAGAGGGGTTTGTGGTTTAGCAATGAATGCACTGAGAGAGAAATGATCTAAATTTGTTATTACATAATCTACCGTACTATTCCCAAGAGGTGAGCACAAAATGTATCTTCTTAAGGAGTCCCCCCGTGTCCTACCATTGACGACGTACAGACCCAGACTTTGACAGAGCTGCAGAAGTTCTTTTCCATTTTTGTTGATTACATTATCATGTTTTTTTCTGTAGGGGCAAAAATAATTGTTATTTATACCAGATAATTTGTTTGTATTCTATTAAATAAGTTTTTTGTAGAAATCCATTACAATATTTGTTTGATGTCACACATCTCAATAGAATTTGGTGGTGTTTTGGTGGCTTCAGCACTGTGGGGCGTGGTCCTGGTACAGATTTGATGATCTGGGGGTGTGGCCAGGCTGATGTTGGGCATGGTTCTGGTACAGAGGCGCTGATGTGGGGTGTGGTCTGGCTGCTGTGGGGCATGGTCCTGGTAAAGAGGTGATGATCTGAAGGTATAGTCAGGCTGTTGTGGGGGGTGGTCCTTGAACAATTTGATTTGTTTATTTTATAGAGCTTCCAATATTGAATATATGAACCTGGAGTTTGGTACCCCATTACTCCGAATTCCTACAGTAAAAATGACTATAAATCATGCCATGGGTACAAGAGGACGTGTACTTCAAGAATCTCCTACAGGGATCTGATAGCGGTTTGATTTGTGTATTCAAGTCGTGATATACAGTGAACCGAATAGACATTTAAGAGGATTTTGCTATCCCATGACTCCAAAGTCCTACACTAAAAACATTTCAACATCATATGTTGAATATGTTGAAAAGTGTTCTCCAAGAATGAGAGTGAGAAGGATGAGAAATAGCATGGAAATATTTGGCACTCAAGTACACAGAATCCACAGTAAATTGGTACAATCAAATATGCTTTGGCTCTGTAGATGGCTTCTGTCAGGCTGTATGTAGTACATACAATACATGTTCTATATATATCCAGCAGTAATGATACTTGCTCTGGCAGATTTGAAGATGGCCCATGAACCCACTGAAAGGACTGCGGCAGCATGTCTGAGTGAAGTGAACGATGGATATGACCTGTACAGATCAGCCATGACCAAGCGGTGGCACTGTGTGGCACCTGCTTCACCAGCCCTGAAAAGGGTCATCAAAGACACCAAACCAGGTTTGGATGCAAAGCAATCAGCCATCTTCCCTCTAGGGCCAAGAGAACACGAGTGGCTTGTGAAGTGTGCAGCAGGACAGCAGGATCAAATCTGGCAGCTTCTGCTCCAGCACATCAAGCTGGCAGAGAGGAGAAACTTCATGTCTGGTTTCACAGCACTTCACTGTGCTGCTAAACAAGGAAACAGTGAAATGATGCACAAGATCCTTCTTCTTTCACGGCAAGGTGGGCCAGGGGTTGACGTAAACACCAAGAGCTACGATGGCTACACCCCACTACACATTGCTGCTATTCACAGGCCCGAATCAGTCCTGAGTGTTCTGGTGCGTGGTTATGGTGCCAACTGCAACATACGTGACAACTGTGGCAAAAAGGCCTATCAATACCTACACAAGGACGCCTCACCCAAGGTGTGAGAGATGCTCGGAGACCCTCACGCTGGGGATTACAAGACATGAGCAGCACTTTTCTGATCCGCCCAAAAGGTTCAGCACTTTGAGTAAACTATTTCAGTCCAAGCACTGAAACACACTCAGATGCAGACCAAGATTCCACTCAGCTTTGCAGCAGCTTGACTAGCCTTGACCAAGATGAGGAGAGGATAGATTATACATTCATTTCCAGAACGTTCCCCTACAATTAATGAACTTCCCCAGTGAAATAGCATATTCTGAAACCGACATTTTCTCTCACTTGTCTTTCACTCTGATTTTGATTCTGTGATCAGAACCTTAAGCTGTGAATTAATTAATTTGCACATGTGTATGTGTATTCAAGAGCATGAGTGTATATATATAGTGTAAGGAATGGACATTTAAGAGGATTTTTCCATCCCATTACTCCAAATTCCTACTGTAGAAATGACTGCAAATCACTTCATGGGTAGAAGAGTACTTGAACTTCGAGCATTTACTGAAGTGATCTGATAACAATTTGATTTGTGTATTTTATAGAGCTTCAAGTAGTGATAAATATTGAACCAAGTAGACATTTATTTTACCATCCTACTACCTTTTCAAAAGTGCACAATTTTCTTTCACGCATGCTGGATCTGCAAGCATTATCCTGAAAATAAGATCTAACCCAGTTAGCAATTTTCCTATTGCCATGATGTTGGCCACAATTAAGAACTGAGCTCGGACCCACGTGAAAAAGTGAATGACGCCCAAATCTGGCTCATAATCTGAATAAATTTGTACCATATCACAGTCATACTTCCAACAGGATTGAGCCAAGTGCAAATGAACCTTTCTGTTCCTCACACAGTAATGTAGTCTACGTGACACACAGGTATATGCCATATTTTGCATTTGTACAAGAATTTGAAAAGAAATACACCGACATTGTAAAAAGCACACCGACAATGTTAAAAGAGAAGAATGAAGACTGGGTCAACATCACCAGAATTTGTATAAAAATGTTTTTGTTGCAGGCAAACTGATCCAGAATATTTCAAAACCTGTGGATGAGTAAATCTCAATCAGTATCTTTAAATAAACATCTGCCAGTCGTCATTAGGGTAGATTAGATTAGATTTTTCTAAATAGATGAATAAAGACACTAGCACATTGTAGATCGATCTTTTGATTAAGCACCTAGGAGAGAATTTGGTGGCCCAGTGGCGAAGTTATCTCTTAGCAAACATGACAAAACATGCATACCATCAAGGCCAAGAATGAAAAGCATGGAAAGATTTTGTCAGTTTCATAAACTACATCAAATGTTTTGCTGGTGTCAAATATTGTAATGACATTAAATGTGGTGACTTGACAATACCTTGAAGGGTAGTGCTTGGTAATGGTCCATCTTGACTTTGGATTGTACATATTCACTCGGGACTTGTCTCAGGACTTCAGTGTCAAGTCTTGAGATGCATTTGTTATATTTACATTTAGATTTAAGGCATTTAGCAGACACTCTTATCCAGTGCGACTTACAAAACGGCTTTGTCATTTACTCATAGAATACACCCTAGCCATTACAGTAGATTAGAGTCCAATATACCAATGATTTAGAATACTGTAGAAATAAAAGGATCACTGCTGTTGTCTAGCAGTACAAAATGCATAAGGTCTATCTTAAACAATGATAAGTGCAATAAACAATAAGTACTAAAGATTGTTAGACAACATCAGTATAATAAATAATACCCTACAATAAGTGCTAATTTACTTAGTCAATATAGGAGCAGGGTCATTTGTCATTTCAATATTTCATGAATAGATGGGTCTTTAGACTGCGTTTGAAGACTGCAAGGAACTCTGCTGTCAGGACAGCAAGTGGAAGTTCATTTCACCATTTGTGTGCGAGGACAGAAAATAGTCTCATTGCTTGTCTTCCATGAGACTTGGAGCATGGAATTTCAAGCCGAGCCATACTTGAGGTTCGAAGCACTCGAGGTACGAATCGGGCTTTGAGCATTGACTCAATGTATCAAGGGGCTGGACCATTTTTGGCTTTGTAGGGGAGCATCAAGATTTTAAATCTGATGTGTGCAGCTACTGGAAGCAAACTAAGGCAGCGCAGCAGCGGGGTAACACGTGTGAACTTTGGAAGATTGAACACCAGTCGTGCTGCTGCTACTACTGCTGTTACTTGCAAGTACAGCATCTTGTTAGTGACTTGTGGTGGGTGGGCACTGGAGTGAACAGTGTAATAGCTAAAGTGTTATAGTTTTAGTTAAAGAGAAAAGACGGAGCTGTCCCTGGAATGCTGGTACAAGACATGCAAGAGAAGCATAGGCAAACACCACTGCAATTTGCATGTGAGAAATAGTCTTCCAGAATTTTCACTGAGCTAAGATGAATGTCCAATAGTTGAAAAGTTTTTACATGCCCTTGACATCACGCAGGTAAGAAGGATGTGCTTTCTCCACTACATGAAACAAGACACTGCTATGTGGCAGGTAGACCATTCAGGAAAGGGTCTGGGAGTGCAAACTCTCCCCACTGGTGGCATGACGTCTCAGCAGAAATCAATTCAAATAAGCAACTAATTTCTCTGTGCTGCAAGAGACCGCATTGGAGCTTTACACCAACACATTAATCCCTGGGTCATCACAGCTTATCGACAAAGCAGCTATTTCTGCTTCAATTCCTAGGACTCCTACAGTTTCACTGGCACAAAGTTGCAAATGGCATGGAAAGTATATGCAAAAGGAGAACTAGAGGACACTGTGAATTTATTCTTCCAGCAAAGCCATCAAAAGAAAACATCTTACTCCCTCACGCTGCAAGCATTAGTTAAACCTGCGCGGGGAACCCCCATTGGATTTCAAGTCCAACGCCTTATCATCTCAGCCATCAAAACTGTCACATACTTTGGGCACTCTGGGGTTAAGTCCTAGGACTTCTTCAAGCTCAATTATGAGTCCCCATATGTCATTCATTCAGGACTACAAATGGCCTGATATGCAAATTCAAAGATAGTAATCTCCCGAATGGTCTACTCACTATTTTAGCAAACTAATGTCAATTCCAGGTGAACAGGTGCCCAAAAGCTTGTCAAAGTATTAGACTGATGCACTACTTAAAACACTAACATGGCCTCCAAGGTTTCCCACGTGAAGACGTGGGATGGCTCAAGGTGGCTAAGCATTTTTGCATGAACACTCCTTTTGTTTTTAAAAATGTAAACCATTCACTGGAATGCTGTTAGTACATGTCAGCAGAAATGTAAGTCAACAAAGTTGAAACTTGCACATTGGAAATAGAGTAGTGCAGGACATCGCTGACCTAAGTTCAGTGTTGACTAGACAGTGTAGCTCAGTACATTAATTTGCAATAGAATAATCAGACATATTGCAAACAGAGTCAAAGCCAAATTCGCTAAAAATGCTACATATGACATAACTCAAAGTTCAGACCATTCTCGTGTTTATCACACAGGGATAGCCAAAATGCTTTGAATATTTTGCATTTTTACAAGAATTCAAAAAGAAATACAAATCACAAGCCAGCACACTGACATTCTTGAAAGAGGACAATGAAGACTGGGTCAACATCATCAGAATGTGTTTAAAAACCTTTCTGTTGTAGGCACATTGATCCAAAATACTTCAAAACCTGTGGGATGAGTACATCTCAGTCAGTTTCTTCTAACACACATGCATCTGTCCTTGTTAGTATAGCAGATAGTATCTCTGCCTCTCAGGCAGAAATCCTTGGCTTGATTTCCCGACAGATGAATCAAAGCTGGTGACTTGGCACCCTTTTTAGGAATGATAACATCAAATCCTACACCCACAGTTGCTCTTGATTTTTCTACATAGATGAATCAAGACACTAGCACATTGCGGATCAATAGTTTGATAAAGCAACTGGGAGAGAATTTGGTGCCCAGTGGCGACATTATCTATAAGCAGACATGACAAAACATGCATACCATCCAGGCCAAGACTGAAGAGCATGGAAAGATTTTGTCAATTTCATAAACTACATCAAATGCTTTGCTGGTGTCAAATATTGTAATGACATTAAATATGGTGACTTGACAATGACTTTAAGGGTAGTGCTTGGTAACTGTCCATCTTGACTTTGGATTGTACATATTCACTCCTGACTTGTCTCCAATATACCAATGATCTAGAATACTGTAGAAATAAAAGGATCACTAATCTTACCTAGAAATACAAAATGAATAAGGACTAAAGTTTGTTAGACAACATCAGTGTAATAAATAATACTCTACAATAAGTGCTAATTTAGTTAGTCAATATAGGAGCAGGGTCATTTGTCATTTCAATATTCCATGAATAGATGGGTCTTTAGTCTGTGTTTGAAGACTGCAAGGAACTCTGCTGTCTGGACAGCAAGTGGAAGTTCATTTCACCATTTGTGTGCCAGGACAGAAAATAGTCTCAATGCTTGTCTTCCATAAGACTTGGAGCATGGAATTTCAAGCCGAGCCATACTTGAGGTTCGAAGCACTCGAGGTACGAATCGGGCTTTGACCATTGACTCAATGTATCAAGGGGCTGGCCCATTTTTGGCTTTGTAGGGGAGCATCAAGATTTTAAATCTGATGTGTGCAGCTACTGGAAGCAAATGAAGGGAGCGAAGCAGCGGGGTAATACGTGTGAACTTTGGAAGATTGAAGATGAGTCATGCTGCTGCATCTACTGCTGTTACTTGCAAGTACATCATCTTGTTAGTGACTTGTGGTGGGTGGGCACTGGAGTGAACCGTGTAATAGCTAAAGTGTTATAGTTATAATTAAAGAGAAAAGATGGTGCTGTCCCTGGAATGCTGGTACAAGACATGGAAGAGAAGCATAGGCAAACACCACTGCAATTTGCATGTGAGAAATAGTCTTCCAGAATTTTCACTGAGCTAAGATGAATGTCCAATAGTTGAAGAGTTTTTACATGCCCTTGACATCATGCAGGTAAGAAGGATGTGCTTTCTCCTCTACATGAAACAAGACACTGCTATGTGGCAGGTAGATCATTCAGGAAAGGGTCTGGGAGTGCAAGCTCTCCCCACTGGTGGCATGATGTCTCAGCAGAAATCACTTCAAATAAGCAACTAATTTCTCTGTGCTGCAAGAGACCGCATTGGAGCTTGACACCAACACATTAATCTATGGGTCATCACAACCTATAGGGTCATTTGTCATATTCCATGAATATATGGGTCTTTAGTCTGCGTTTGAAGATTGCAAGGAACTCTGCTGTCAGGACAGCAAGTAGAAGTTCATTTCACCATCTGTGAGTCTCAATGCTTGTCTTCCATGAGACTTGGAGCATGGAATTTCAAGCCGAGCCATACTTGAGGTTTGAAGCACTTGAGGTACGAATCAGGCTTTGACCATTGACCCAATGTATCAAGGGGCTGGCCCATTTTTGGCTTTGTAGGTGAGCATCAAGACTTTAAATCTGATGTGTGCAGCTACTGGAAGCAAACGAAGGGAGCGCAGCAGTGCTGTCCCTGGAATGCTGGTACAAGACATGGAAGGTGGCCCGCCTTGGGTTGATCACTCCCAGGCGTGTGTCCTAATATGTCCATCAAGGATACATTTTGGAGCCAAGGGTTGAAGCGGGTACTCCTATTCCTGAGATATTGCTGTTCATAGTCTAAAACAACAGATTATGTAAATTACATAGGTGGAAAATATAATACATATTTAAAATTCAAATTTAACCAATAAAACTTTCTAAAATGCACTTAGGTCTCCAATGTTCAATTTACTACTATTTTTATGGGGTCACCATCCAAATGTGGTATAAACCATGTTCATCCTGGACTAGGGCTCAGAAGTTAGGGTTAGTAGGGTTTTATAATTTATCCAGGATTCGTCCATTAATAAATCTGTGGATGTTGGTTAAAGAGAAGCTGTTGTTCAAAAGCATGTCTGAGAAATAAGCATTTAAAGTCCAATTGCCCTTTACCTTTATATTGCTGAGTGTGTGTGTGTGTGTGTGTGTGTGTGTGTGTGTGTGTGTGTGTGTGTGTGTGTGTGTGTGTGTGTGTGTGTGTGTGTATGTGAGACACACGCTATGGAGCCCCTTTGTGCACAAAGGGAGGGCTCGTCTCCTGGCACAAAACAGTTTTATCCTTTAATATCTCCAGGGTCCCTGGGGGGAGAGACTCGAGCATGGGCTTGTTCTAAAGATCTGAATCTAAGTAGTTAGCTTGTAGAGTGGCATCTGATTTGGAATTACATTTTTGCCGCTACCATTTTTTTTAAAGTAGTGGTGGGAAAATGATACGCCGGTCATGTTTGAGGCTTAATTTCTCTGCAGTCCTTAGGATGGGAGATGCGCCAATGTCATAGTGGACTTTCATGACATTTTGTGTGGAACACAATATCTGAAATGGTTAACAGTCGTTCATGAAGCCTAGCAACATAATCACAAACAAACCCAGCAGGAGCAGACAGAGGGTTTGAGCCACTTCTCACACATCACTTGAAGAAGGCCACGTACGGCATGTCCAAATAACATATTCGGACTGTACCCTAGAGACTTGTGAATAGAGTTGCAGAAAGCAAACAACAACAGAAGAACTCCCTCATGGCAGTATGTATCCATCTCAAAACAGCATGTTCTCAACATATTCTTTAATGTTTGGTGAATGTGCTCGAGAGCACATTGGGATTCCGGATGGTAAGCACTGGAGAATTGGTGCTGTATACCAAGTTCAAGTGTCACCTGGGAGAATAGGTGTGACATAAAGTTCATGCCTTGGTCAGATTGTATAACTTTGGTCAATCCAAAGGTAGTGCAGAATTTAATAACAGCTCTGCTTACTGTTTTGGATTTTAGGGATCGAAGGGGAATAGCCTCAGGGTACGTGGTGGCAGCACACATTATAGTCAATAGGTAGCAATGACCAGAACGGGTCTTTGGCAAAGGGCCCACACAATCAACCAACACCTTTTCAAAGGGCTCACCAACTGCTGAAATGGGGCACAGAGGAACAGACGGAATGACCTGATTTGGTTTTCAGGCCATGTAAGGCATGAATGGCAGTGTCCAACATCACTTCTAATCGATGGCCAAAAGAAATGTTGTAGAATTTGTTGTTTTGTCTTTTTTCTGATACCTAGGTGTCCAGACAGGGGATGGTCATGTGCTAGTGATAATATGTGTATTTGGTATGATGCTGGAACAACTACCTGGGCTACAGAGTTCCACTCCTCATCAGAGTCAGATCGACTCCATGTCCTGAATACAACACCACATCAAATGAAATACATGCTCCGATAACCTGTTTATTTTGTCACGATTCTTATTTTCTAGTACACATCCATAGGTCAAATATATTTATCAGTTACTAAAATTTTATTCTGTGTATTGGAATACTTTTAAAATATACATCAGTAAGGCAATGTACATGAACCAATGTTTTCTGATTGTTTTTGGATAACAGAAAAATGGCTTGTCACCTGCATCCTTGACTCAGTCTATTTGTTACAGAAACAAAATTTTTAGACAATTCCAATAGCCATTATTGTGGAAAAACCTCATCAGCCAGGATGGTTTTGCATGTAGCTGTTTAATACAATCGTATAGGGTAGTTGTGTGTTTGATTATAAATGATGATCTCATAATAATCTTATCTACATATTCTTATACATTTACATAGTAGCATTTACGCATATACTCAAATTCCATATGATACATAGAAAAAGTCCACCTCATCCATTTTAGTTTTTACCTGATCAATAATCCAAAAAAAATAAATAAATAACAGCACCCTCTGAACCCATTTTGCAGGCATTTCACAACTTTATAATTTTTAACACTGTGACATTGTTTTAGGTAATCTGAGTTATGTTAAAGGGTTGGCATGCAGGCTTCCTGAGTGGTTTTTAAAAAGTGTGTTTTGCTGAATCATTGGCAACACAAATCTCTGAATGCTCCATCTGGTCACGGCCAAGATTATAGCCAGCAAGTTTGTTGTTGCTACCTGAAAGTATTAGTGTGCAAGATTTAGGATTTTTTTTTTCACAGGCTATTTAAAATATGCTGTCAATGCAGTGGCTATGCTGTATCGTTCACATTAGACTAGACTTGCAACTAGACTTTGTAGGGTGGAAGAACTACGGGACCAGAACTGGGTTGTGCTTCCGTACCCATTACCGACACATTGTTTAGTTCCATTTGTGTGAAGTAGGAAAGTCAGCTGTGGTGGAACAACAGTAAAGCCAAAAACATAGCAAAGGGCTGAAATGACCTTACCTTTGATGTTAAGGTCTCTCAAGAATGCCTAAGGGAGCTAAGCATGTGGAAGGTCACAAAGAGCAGATGGCTTGCATTCCCTCAGCCTTCAATGACATGCCGGCATGTTGTTGCATCATTTTATACACTGACCCATTCTCACAAATCAAATTAATTGTCTTGCAAACATGTTTTGAATTGTTTCTAGTGGTAGATCAATGACAAGGAATAATACCTGTCAAGTATGTACCTTGCAATGTTGCAAAGTCATCAGTCATCAAAAGAACTCTAAATTAATAAAATGAAAATTGTAACAAGTCAAGAATGCCAATTGAGCAGAAGGTGTCCAAATGTGGACATGAGACAAAAATCCAACGGTAAACAAATGCAATGGGCTCGTTGGTCTAGGCGTATGATTCTTGCTTAGGGTGTGACAGATTCCGGGTTCAAATCGGGAACGAGCTCTTTATACTTACTTTGGATCCACAGGTGTCTTGCACCATATGTTAGTGTCGCTTCATGAAAGAGTAAAACAACTGAAAGACCACCTCAATTCTGTTTCCTAACACTGCCCAGTCAAAAAAGGACTATACTGAGCTAAGTGATGGCTTGTTGGTCTAGGGGTATGATTCTTGCTTTGGGTGTGTGAGATCCTGGGTTCAATTCCCAGACAAGCCCCCTTTGACTTCAAAGTGCTGGAGGTGAGAGCATGCTCATTCTTTTCAAAAGTTTTTGCTAAGGGATGTCCAAATTAAGAAAGAGCAAGAGTGCCCACTTCCTGTCCTGGTGATCCAGTCTTCCACATCGTATACAGCTGGCTCTAAGATTCTTGAAAAATTGCATTTCATCTAGCACTTGCTTTACATTCCATTTGGAACTAAACTCTCCAGGTCCAGAATTGGCTTGTTACGTTTTAAGGAATTTACTATGGTAATGCTTACCTTAACATGAGGTCTATCTATACAGAGAAGTGGACAGGGTCGCCCTATGACCAACTTTAAAGACAGGGCTTTCAAACTCAGTGCCATCCATCTGTCCAATATGCCTAGATTAAAGCTCTTGAGTTTGGTATGGCTAGGTCAAATCATTGTTGCACATACATTGTTGGTTTTCTTAAAAGTTCATTTTGCCATGTCATTGCCAATGTGTTTTTCACAGGCTAAGAAACTCAGTGGGCTCTCTTTGATCAAAACCTAGTTTATCAACTGCACACTGGATAAGAGTGTCTCGGAAATGCCGTAAATTTAAATGGATATGGAACAAGTACATCTCAAGACTTGACATTTCTGCAGAGACATCATGCCACCTGTGGGGAGAGCTTGCACTCCCAGATCCTTTA
Source organism: Electrophorus electricus (assembly GCF_041902795.1). Classification (NCBI taxonomy): domain Eukaryota; kingdom Metazoa; phylum Chordata; class Actinopteri; order Gymnotiformes; family Gymnotidae; genus Electrophorus; species Electrophorus electricus. The sequence goes on from NC_137511.1 coordinate 24,613,206, forward strand.
CTGAACGATCTATCTGCCACATAGCAGTGTCTTGTTTCATGTAGTGGAGAAAGCAAATCCTTTTTACCTGCGTGATGTAAAGGGCATGTAAAAACTCTTCAACTATTGGACATTCATCTTAGCTCAGAGAAAGTTCTGGAAGACTATTTCTCACATGCAAATTGCAGTGGTGTTTGCCTATGCTTCTCTTGCATGTCTTGCGCCAGCATTCCAGTGACAGCTCCGTCTTTTTCCTTTATAATTATAACTATAACACTTTAGCTATTACACTGTTTACTCCAGTGCCCACCCAAAAGTCACTAAAAAGATGATGTATGTGCAAGTAACAGCAGTAGTAGCAGCAGCACGACTGGTAGGACACGGGGGGACTCCTTAAGAAGATACATTTTGTGCTCACCTCTTGGGAATAGTACTGTAGATTATTTAATAACAAATTTAGACCATTTCTCTCTCAGTGCATTCATTGCTAAACCACAAACCCCTCTGTCTGATCACAGCCAGATTGCTGTGTTCATGAATAGGACAGAGACTAACACTGCACTCGCACAGCCCAGTAAGCTGTACAACACTAGGAGACCATACAGATGGGCCCAAAACAGCACAGAACAATTCCATAAAGAAATCAGTACTGCCTAAATTCAAATACATTTAGATGCCTTTCTGGACACCACATGTGTTCAAAGTATACGAGACTCAATCTGGCAGTAAAACATCTAAATGTGTTCTTAGAAAAGACACCAGCAAAACCAACATTAAAACAAAAGGGTGCATCAAAAACCAAACCTAAAAAAAGATAATTGGTCAATTTTGGACAAGTGGAATAAACTTAAAAAAAGAGACCAGGAGAGAGAAAGAGAGAGAGAGAGAGAGAGAGAGAGAGAGAGAGAGAGAGAGAGAGAGAAAGGGAATAGAGAAAACAGGGAGACAATTGGAGAGAGAGGGAGAGAGAGTGAGAATGAAAGATGAAGAAGAATGTAAACAGAAACCAAGAGTTGATGCCTGGTTTTTTGTTGGGTGAATGAGAGAGTGAACAAAAGAGACTCAGAAAAATACCTGAAAAAGAAAAAGCAGTAGTAGATGTGGAAGTCTATTGGATGATGGATGATGAGGAAGAGCAGTGGAGTCTGACACAGCTGGAAACAGCCCTCAAGCTCCCTCCACTCCAACTCCAACCTCGGACAAATATGGGCAAAGTTGGAAAAAGACCTCAAGGCATGCTTGGCAACTTGCCTGTCTGAAATAAGAGCAGTAATCCTGCTGTCATGGAAGCAAACTGCAACACTGCATGAATTCCATGCCTGTTAGTCTGGCTGAGATTGCTTCTAGTAGCAAGGAACCATTTATAAAAGTCTTACTGAACCTACTGACAAGCAGTGCTACCAAGGTCTGCACAAGAGTAGGTATGAGGGATCATTTTGGGAATACACACTTTATAATAGGTACTAGAATAGATAAGAAATTTGGAAGGTCTGGCAACCCAAAACAAACTTTGAGAGCTGGTCTACCAGTGTGACAGTAATCCCCTCTGCTACTTGTACATCTGCATATCTTCCAGTCTACCTTTCAAAGAATTAAAGTAAGGGATAAATATTATGCTGAATTTCCAAAGCACTTATATTTGTCATGTTGTGAATACGATGTTACTTCTGTGCTTGGTGGAATAGAAGGTAACATGCCTGCATACAGGATATTAAAGTAAAGGGCTTGTGTGTGTGTGTGAGTGAGTGAGTGTGTGTCTGTCTGTGTGTGTGTGCCCATGCCTAAACTGTGACATTGACCATATGTACAGTGTTTATATCATACAGTAATAGTGATGAAAGCCAGTGTGTGTCACAAGGTGTCGGCAAGTGAAAGATCCATTATGAAGAAGTTGGAGAAAAATCTGTTATTGCTTATTACAGCCTATTATATATAGATTGCTGGCAGTAATTATGGAAGAAGAAGAGGATGAAGGAGTCCAGTAGACAAGTAAAAAAACCCTTTATTAAGAAGTTGGACTTCTCTTTTAAAAAACAAAATAACAAAAACAAATCTCACCTGTCCTTCTAATAATCTGTTTTTCTCCTGGTCAGTAGTCTGGAAGCTCTCTGTATCAGGATCTTAATATTCCTCAGAAAAGTTCTAAACCTTTATGCTTTTAAACAGTCTTGCACCACTCTGCACCCATCACAGAGACATTCAAATTCTACTATTATATATCACAGATCACCTTATGAAAGTACAGAGAATTACTTGGCTTTTCTTTGACCCGAAAACATTTTAAAATCTTGTAATGTCACCCAGTGTTCGAAGCTAAATAATGCAACAGGCAGACATACACCATCTGACATTATGCGTTGTCAGGCTGGTTTGCAGCTTTTATCCAACTTATTCAACATGCCTAAAGCAGAACAAGAGAACATTTTAAAAGAATATCTTATAAAATAATTTAGTAGTTAAAATGTTAACATTAGAAACGTATTTTTTAGCATGCAGGAAACTAAAGGGCTGAGTGTGTATGCCCATGCCTAAACTGTAACTTTGAACATATGTAGTGTTTATCATACAGTAAGAGTGATGAAAGCCAGTATGTGTCATGCTTTGATGTCACATGGTGTGATGTCAGTGTTGTGGCCATGTGCTTCAAATAGTGTCACTAATGTCTCAGGCTTTTGTTGTTCTACCTCACTGAGCATTTTTTGTTCTAGCTGCAAGCTAACAGTGCTTTAACCTACCTATGTTTTAGTTATCTAAAAATAATTGAGGTTCATTGATAGAGGGTGCTGTTAATTTTTATGACCACAGCTTTTTTTTATTTCTATATTTTATTATGGAAGAAGTTGTAACATTTACTGGGAGGTGCATGGCAGAGCAAGACATACCTGCTGTGGGCTTGTTTGCTGACCCCTCAGTGAAATTAAACGTGGTTGCTGAAGTTGTTATCGTGTGGAAAATAAAAGGAAACCCCCTTCATCCACAACCTGGTGTGCATCGTTGAGTGGGACGCAACTCACTAGTTACTATTTTACAATCCCAATCAACCTAATGATATACTGTATAATATAACTCTAGTTTCGAGCTAAATACTTACAATTAGGTTATTTATTTTAAATCACATACTTTCAAATAAAACGATAAAGCATTCTGGTACTTATTTTTCTAATTTCTGAGATACTCAAGGCTGGATAACTGTTGTCAAATATTCAAGCTTCAGTGTTAGACAGCAAACATTCAGTTGGCTGAGGTTGTCCTGCAAATTACAAATGTTGTAGGCTTACATTACCTCATATGCAATCACAGTTTTATCAAATGAAAATGGAAAAAAGAAAGAAAAAATGATGTATTTTGGATAGCAAGTCCACACGTGAAGTATAGACTGCATGAATGAATAAGTCCAAACTGTTGGCATGCATTCTGCCTGAAGCAGTGCGTGCGGGAAAACTGCTATTGGCACGTCCCTCATTTTTGAAGCGATTAACATTGCTGTTCTAAGACAGACGACTCTGTTTTTGACATCTTTTACATCCTATAAATGGGCACTGCTCCATATTCTGTGTGATAATTTAAATATGGATCTTAAAAACATTTTCCTTTGTGCAGGTTTTGATTTAGGGTTACAGGTACAGCATCATGTTGTCTTGGCTGCTCATCCGTCAGATAAAAATAAATAGCCCATCACATGAATAGCAAAGACCCAGTGTTGTGCAGTGAGCCCAGTCAACCAAACCCTCTTTGACAAACGGAAAACCATAAGTTTCTTTCAACTCTAAGCCAACTGCGTTTTCAATAAACCCACTTTCTGAAACAGACCCCTCGGTGTACATTTTTAAATCTACGTGTTCACTGACCTTTTCTGGCCAACACTGTGGATGTTTACTCAAAGTGCATAAAAGCAGACATGATCAGAAAACTGTGCAGCTGTAAAAGAGTGATGAGAAAACCAGCAAACAGAAGTGAACGTAGTAAGACGGGAAACACAAGGAAAGACCATTTAATTGTTGCTGGTGTATTATACACAAACACAAACACACACACACACACACACACACACACACACACACACACACACACACACACACACACACACACACACACACACACACACACACACACACACACACACACACACACACACACACAATGGAGTAGCATCAAGAATAGAGTTTTGTTTATTTGTTTGCTTTTAATATCCAAAAAAGCCCATTTTACCAGATGCCATATAGAAATCATGGCACTGCTCCATTTTCCCTCCTATTTTTAGGAGTTTGCTAAGGTACTGTGGGGCAAGACCATTCAGTGCTTTGTAGGTCATTAAAAGGACATTGTAAGAGTAGGTGTCATCATCATTGGATCTGACTCTCGAGGACATTATCAGCTCTTTAGGCAGTGTGGTGGTGTCCTTCCTCATACTCATCATCATATCTTTATGGTCAAAGCCAGGCAGGTCAGGGTCATGGACTGAAATTCAGTTCCAATTGAAAGTTACAGCCATCATAGATTAATTTTTTTTTTCTCAATTGCTATTGTTTAAACTAAACTGTCTTCTACATAACTTAAACCTCCATATAATAAATCGGTCAGTTAGCTGGTGCATTTGGACCTCACCATGTGTCTCTTGCACAAGCTGGATTTGATCTCCTGCACTTACACATGAACAGTAAAAATATACAAAGATATATTTTTACTAATTAAAGGAACAAAATATTTGCGCTATATATCACTCCCATTAGTCCATGGGCTAGGTACTACCATTACAGGCTTGACCATTTTGGTCAGAAATATTTAGTATATAGAAAGAACCAAATGAAATACAAACTGTGCTCTCTAGCCTATATTATGTTTTGGAAACATGTATTTTTAATACTAATGAAAGGCAAATATGCATTTCATTTCATTTTCAGTTCACTGCAGTTCATTTAAAGTCTCTGAGCAATCAGTCCCATGATATAACGGGTCATTACACATTGTCAGTTTTTCCCAATTTAAGAATGATCATTAGACAAAAACTCTATTCTGTACATTTCATTTGAACTGAACTGAAGTAAGTAAACTATTAACACTGCCTGTAACAAAAGATTCAAATGATGTTAAAGATGTTGAACCTTCATGAATCTGTCCATAGCCATGAGGACATAAAGGTCCCTGGCATTGGTGGTAGGAAAAGGACCAAGGTCGACCATGGTGACCATCTCCATGGATGCAGTAAAGCAGAGAGACTGAAGCAGGTTCTTTACAGTGCTCGCAACAACACACATACAGCTCGACATCAGAGTGCCAGCCCAGCCATCAAAATGTCTGCAGTAGCCACTTCAGAGTCTTTCCTACAATGAAGTGCCCCACGCCACACGTCTCCCCGATTCTAGTGCCCCACACCACATCTCCCTGATTCTAGTGCCCCACGCCACACGTCTCCCTGATTCTAGTGCCCCACACCACATCTCCCTGATTCTAGTGCCCCACGCCACACGTCTGCCTGAAACTAGTGCCACAGGTCTCACTGACACTAGTGCCCCATGCCACATGTCTCCCTGACACTAGTGCCCCAGGCCACATGACTCCCTGGCACTAGTGCCCCAGGCCACATGACTCCCTGATACTAGTGCTCCAGGCCACATGACTCCCGATATCCATACCCCACGCTTGCTGATATCAGTACCACATGTCTCCCTGACAATAGTACCCCATGCCACATGTCTCCCTGGTACAAGCTGTCTGCCTAACATTCATTCACTCTGACCCTGACCTAACACACTTACCTGTCTCCCACCAATCCCAGTCCATGTTATGTCTTTGGATTTGTGAATGTGAATTTGATTTTCTTTACTGATGTCCTACACGTTTTCAATAAATTAAATTTCCTCTCAAAGAAACCTCACTAAATATTTCCAAAATGTCAGATGACAAAATGTTTTGATAAACATTTAAAGCCAGTATTTGTGCTTGTATTAATATGCCAGATAATAATTTTTGAAATCATCAGAATCACTCAGAAGAGTATGTGTCACTAGGAACAGCTGGTATATAAAAAACATAAAGACTTTTAGTAGCTTTTCAGTTCATTTAAATCATTAGTTAGGTTAATCAAATTCAACCAAGAGAGAAGCAAAAACATTACCTGCACTCAGATGAGCTACGGGTCTCTCCAGGTTTGTCCTCAATTAAACCTTTATTAAAACTGTTAACTGTAGTCCCATCCACTGTGCTTGGTTCCACTACTTTCGTCTGAGATCTTTCACCAATACCCAGTCGCCTGGAGCGATGTCATGCAGGTGCTTGTCTGCGGGGCTCGGCAAGACAGCTTGCACCTGTTTGGATACAATGGACAGGGCACGGTGCAATGACATACAGTACTGTACCATAGACTCAGTTAGGCGCACGCTATCCATCAGTGGAGGCTCTACACCTGTGTTGGGTGGTCTGCCGTCTCAAAGGCACTGAGCATCGTGCGCTTTTGGGGTCTGGTCCGCATCTGCCACAGGACCAGTGGTAAACACTGGACCCAGTTAAGTCCTGTCTGTTGATAAATTTTTGCTAATCCCACTTTCAGAGTACCGTTAGCCTGCTCCACCGCCCCTGCGCTAGCGGGGTGATGTTTCTTCATGTCAGTACCTAGATGTTTGGTTAGTTCTATAAGGCCTTGATGTACAAACGGTGTGCCGTTGTCACTTGAGATGCGCTTCGGTAGGCCCCACCTAGGCATGATTTCCCTTAGGAACATCTTAGCTACCGTTTGTGCATTTTGCTTGGTTTTGGGAAATGCATCTACCCACTTACTGAACATACACACACACCAGCATGTACTTCTTACCCTTGAAATGGTTCGATTGCTGGCAGGTGTCCCACCACTGGAGTCTGCGTGGTGGTTCCCTTGGGGGAGTGCTGTGCACAAACAAGACAGCTGGAACAAAAATTGTGTGTAAGTGTTATGATTCCTGGTGCAAACCAATACTTTGATATGCTGTCTATGAGTCCCTCTTTGCTCATGTGGCTACGCCCATGAGCAATTCTAATCAGGCCCTGCATGTATGATTTGGGTAGGCAAGGTTTGCCCTTGGGTGTGTGTGTTCAAACGCCATCGCACACTGTGCAGTCTGGTCACCTCCACTTGGTGCATTCAGTGGCAGTGGCCCCTGACTGAAGTGCTCGTAATGTGGCTTGCGGGGTAGCAGCTGTTTCCTGCACTGCTTGCACAGCGGTTTTAGTTGCGGTTGCCTTTGCTACCTTCTCTGCGAAATTATTCCCCTTGCTAATTTGGTCTTCTGTGGTTCTGTGAGCTGCACATTTCACAACTGCAATTGTTTTAGGCAGCAAAATGGCTTCTAGCAGTGTGTTTACAAGATGGTGATGTTTAATATATTTACCTGAGCTTGTTAGGAATCGCCTATGCTTCTATATGGCTCCAAAATCATGAACAACCCGCCAAGCATATCTGGAATGAGTGTAAATATTAACAGTTTTGTCTGCAGCTAGTTTGCATGCTTCCGTTAGGGTTACTAGTTCTGCATCTTGCACTGAATAGGAAGACGGCAACACTTCTGTTGTGAGTATTTCATGATCTGTTACTACAGTGTACGCTGCCCTATTAACCCCGGTGTTGTCCCTGCTTGCTGACCCATCCACATAGAGGCATAGATCTGGGTTACTTATGGCTTCTTCAAAAAGATCAACCCATGGCATACATACCTCAGCTAAGACTGCTGTGCAGTCGTGTAGGTCTCCAGCCTCCTCTGTAGGAAGGAGTGTAGCTGGGTTCAGTGTTGTACACCTTTTAACAGTTATGTTAGGCATGTTCAAGTTCAAGTTCAAGTTTGGTTTATTCGTCATATACATAGTCATACACAGTATACCTCGCAGTGAAATGGTGCATAGAAAACAGGGGTGCATAGAGAAATGTAGATATTCTATATATGTGAAATATATATATGCAAAGAGAAAATATATATATATATATATATATATATATATATATATATATATATATATATATATATATATATATATATATATATATGTATATATATATACACACAGATATACAGTTATGTTACATGGTGGTTGTGGTCCCCACAGTTTATCAGTTTCCTTGATTCAGGGCCCGAATGGCCTGTGGGAAGAAGCTCCTCTTCAGCCTCTCTGTCTTGGTCTTCAGGGAGTGAAAGCGCCTCCCTGACCTCAACAGAGAGAATAGTCTATTGTTGGGATGGGTGGGGTCCTTCACAATCCTCCTGGCCTTGGTCTGGCACCACTTGTAGTAGATGGTCTGCAGGTCAGGAAGTTCCGTGTGAGTGATGCGCTCTGCTGAACGCACTACCCTTTGGAGTGCTTGTCTGTCCTGCTTGGTGCTATTCCCAAACCAGACTGTGATGTTCCCCATGAGGATGCTCTCGATAGTGCAGGTGTAGAAGTTCCGCAGTACCTTAGAGGGCAGTCTGAAGTCTCTTAGGCGTCTGAGGTGGTAAAGACGCTGATGAGCCTTCTTTGCCAGGGAGTTGGTATGGCGGGACCAGGACAGGTCCTGCGAGATGTGAACACCAAGGTACCTGAAACTATCTACTCTCTCCACCGTGGTTCCATTGATCCTCACAGGTTGGTAGTGCCACTCCTGCTTCTTGCTGCAATCCACGATCAGCTCCTTTGTCTTACTGATGTTTAGGAGGAGATTATTTTCCTGGCACCAGTTTTCCAGGTGTTTAATCTCCTCCAGGTAGGCCCTCTCGTCGTTGTCTGAGATCAGACCCATGACAACAGTGTCGTCAGCAAACTTGACAATGATGGTGGAGCTGGAAGTGGCTGTGCAGTCGTAGGTGTACAGTGAGTAGAGCAGGGGGTTTAGGACACAACCCTGAGGAGCTCCAGTGCTGAGGGTGAGGGTGGATGAGGCACAGTTGCCCACCTGTACTGATTGTGGTCTGTCTGTTAGGAAGTTGGAGATCCAGTCGCACAGGGATGTATGCAGTCCTAGATCCCCCAACTTAGTAGTGAGTAGGGAGGGGGTGATAGTGTTAAATGCTGAACTGTAGTCGACAAATAGCATTTTAACATAATTTCCCCTCCCTTCGTCCAGGTGAGTCAGTGTAGTGTGGAACAGATGTGCAATTGCATCGTCAGTGGAGCGGTTGTGCCGGTATGCAAACTGCAGTGGGTCCATGGAGGCTGGCAGTGAAGATGTGATGAAGTCTCTGACTAGCTTTTCAAAGCACTTCATCACGACTGATGTGAGGGCAACAGGGCGGTAGTCATTGAGGTCGGAGGGTCGAGGTTTCTTCGGGACGGGGACGATGGTGGATCGCTTGAAGCTGGACGGGATGATACCGAGCGTCAGGGAGAGATTGAAGATATCGGTGAATTCCCGGGGCTAGCTGATCTGCGCAGGCTTTGAGGACCCTCCTGCAGATACTGTCCGGTCCCATCGCCTTCCTGGTATTCACCCTTTTAAACACTCTCCTCACGTCACTCTCCGTGATGATGAGAGGGTGCTGTTCTATGGTGGGCCCCGCGCATGCGCCATTGGCTGCGCCGATAGTACCATTAGCACTAGCGTTGCTAGCATTAGTGCTGTTAGCACTGGCGCCGTTAGCACTGGCGCCGTTAGCATTGGCGCCGTTAGCATTGGCGCCGTTAGCATCGGCGCCGTTAGCACTGGCGCCGTTAGCACTAGCGCCGTTAGCACTAGCGCCGTTAGCATTAGCGCCGTTAGCATTAGCGCCGTTAGCATTAGCGCCGTTAGCATTAGCGCTGTTAGCATTAGTGCTGCTAGATGTAGCCTCAAAGCGAGCGAAGAATGTATTCAGCTCGTTCACCAGAGACTCATCCGCACTCATCAGTCCGGAGGGTGGGCTCCTGTAGTCCGTGATCATCCGTAGTCCCTGCCACAGGGATCTAGAGCCACTCTGCTGGAACTGTGTCTCTAGTTTCTTCCCGTAGCGCCGCTTCACCTCCCTCACCGCCCTGTGCACTCCGTATACTGCAGACTTGTACTTGTCCATGTTCCCGCTGATGATCCCCTCATTGTAGGCAGCAGTGTGAGAATTCAGAGCCTCACGGATGGTTCTGTCCACCCAGGGCTTCTGGTTGGGAAACTTCTTGATGGTGATTCTTGGGAACATGTTGTCCACCAGTTTCCCAATAAACCCTACTACTGCCTCCGTAAACTCGTTGACATCATCAGTGCTGTGCTGGAACATGTCCCAGTCCACATCATCCAGAGCGTCCTGCAGAGCGGCCACCGATTGGTCTGTCCAGCGCTCGACCTCCCTCTGAACCGGAGCTTCCCATTTCAGCCGTTGTTTATATTTTGGTAGGAGGAAGATGGCGGCATGGTCCGACTTACCAAACGGTGGATGAGCTAGTGCCTTGTAACTATCCTTGTATGGGGTGTAGCAGTGGTCTAGTGTCCTATTTCCCCTGGTAGGTTATGTGCTGGTAAAGGTTGGGCACTGCACGCTTGAGGTTAGCGCTGTTGAAATCCCCAACCACAATAAGTGCAGCGTCCCGGTGCTGTGTCTGAAACTGTGTGAGAGCCTCATGAAGTTCACATAGTGCAGTGTCCATGTTAGCCTGAGGTGGGATGTACACTGTGTTGATGATGACCGAAGTGAACTCCCGGGAAAGGTAGAAAGGACGAAGCTTGAGGGCGAGCAGCTCCAGGTTGGGTGAGCAGGAGCGGGTGAGAGTAACAACAATGGCATTGTTACACCAGCTGTTGTTTACCATCACACACTCTCCGCCGCCTATCGACTTCCCCGAATCTGCCGTCCTGTCCATGCGGTGAACCGAGAAGAACTCGGCCGGCTGGATAGCGTGGTTTGGTACCGCTGGGTTCAGCCACGACTCGGTGAAGCAGAGGAGATTGCAGTCCCGAATGTCCCTCTGGAACTTTATCCTGGCCCGGAGGTCATCGAGCTTGTTGTCCAGAGACTGGACGTTGGCTAGCAGGATGCTAGGTAAGGGAGCTCGGTGTGCGCGAGCCCTCAGCCTGTTCCTGACGCCGGCTCGCTTCCCTCGAGGCCTTTTCCTCACGACGCGTCTTTTGTTTTCCCTCAGGATCTCCATCGGCCATCTTGGGTCCGGGGTTACAGATGGCTTGAGGTGAGTGCTATGTAGATTAAGAGAAATAAGGGCGTCTCTGCTGTACAAGATACGCGCCGTGGTGTGTAGAGAAGGGCTGCGGAGAAATCAGGGGTAGCGGGAAGAGCGAAAAGACCAAAAAAGATAGCGAAAAGAGTGAAAAAAGTGCCAGGTGTGGACGGAGCAGTCATGACGGCAGCCGACCTCACCGGCGCCATTTTTTCAAAGCCTGTCTAAGAGGGTCAAAGCATGTCTAAGAGGGTGGTGTGGTATCGCAGCCATCGCTGGGCTGATAAGTGTGACACTCTCTGGTCCTGCAGTATTCGGTGTACTGTGTGTGGGACTAAAACAGTAAGAGGGGAGTATGCCACTATATCTCTTGAGGCTAGTATGGCCTTCTCGGCAGCTGCTATTGCTCTGAGGCAAGCTGGTAGCCCTTGTGCCACCGTGTCTAATTTTGCCTAGAAGTAAGCTACTGGTCTTTGATGTGTTCCATGTTTCTGGCATAGAAACGACATCATATAACCACCTTTCTCATCTACCGTCTGAGTGAAAAGTTTGTTGGGATCAGAGAAACCTAGGGCAGGCAGGCTTTGTGGTGCTTGTTTCAATTCTACAAACGCCTTTTCCGCCTTTGGGGTCCAGGCCAACTGCACCGCATTCCTGTCTTCGGTGGGAATGATGGCGCGTAGTGGTCCCTCCAGTTCTGCATAGGACAGAATAAACATGCGACATTAGGAATACATGCCTAAAAAGATAACACCTGTTTCTTTGTGGTTGGCTTAGGTAGCGAAATGATAGCTTGTGCTCGGTTGTGAGACATCCTGTGTGCATTCCCCTTAATGATATGCCCCAAGAAAGTTACTTCGTCTTTACAGTTTTGTAATTTTGCAACTAGCTTTATGCCCTTCTGCAGCTAAATGTTTCAACAGGCATAAAGTGGCTTGCTTGCACAACTCCTCTGTTGGCACCGCTAATACTAAATCATCCACGTATTGCAGCATAGTTGTGCCTGCAGGAAGGGTAAGACCTTCTAAACTTTGTCTTAATGCTGCATTATAAATGGTTGGCGATTCACAATAGCCCTGACAGAGGCGTGTAAACGTGTAGGGTTTTCCTTCAAAGGAAAAAGCAAACCAATACTGGCTATCTGGATGTACCGGTACACTAAAAAAAGCATTCGCCAGGTCCACAACGGTGAACCATCGACTGTCATGTGCTATTTGTGACAATATAGTGTGCAGATTTGGCACTTCAGGTGCCCTTGCTTGTACTGCTGCATTTACTGCTTGTAAGTCTTGTACAAATCTCCACTCATCACACCCTGGTTTCTTCACAGCAAATTTGGGGGTACGGACAGGCGAGGATGGGCATGGTATTATTACACCGGCATCTCGAAGGGATCGGAATACTGGCCTAATACCTTTTTTAACCTCCTTGTTTAATGCGTATTAGGCTTCTCTTGGTCTGTATACGCCCTTCGGAATGATTTGTACTGGCTCAGAATTTTTGATTAATCCCATATTGTTTTTCACTTTAGCCCATAAGATATCTGGTACCTCGCTCAAATAATTATCATGCTCGGATTCCGATGCTACAAAGTTAGACAAGGGTGCACTCTGGTGAGGTGAGGTAAGCCATTTGGAATGCATCTACTCCTGCATTATAGTAAATAGTGGCTTGTTCAGTGGGTTCCCATCTGTGGAGATGACTCAGTCATCTTATCCAGGGTCCAACCTCCCGCCATTGTCTAAAAGGATTATTTCTTCCTAGTGAGACATGGGGGATGGAGTACTCAACATCATACCAACGTTTCTGTTCATCAGACAGTTCAGCATGGGCAGCTACAAAATCATTATCCCAATACAAATATTTAGTTCTAATGGTCTCTAGGTTTTCAATGACCAAAAAAAGCTTCTGCATACTGCTTATCTGGACCATCGCAAACATATGCAGTCACATGCAAACATTCCACATCCATATAATTAAATTTACCATTAGTTGCCCTTCTGACGGTTTCGATCATGTGTTCGGTTATTTTCCTTGACCCACCTTGCAACCCCCACTCATATATATATATCCCGGCTCCCCCTCTCCCAGCAGCACCATCTGTGCACTGGCGTCACCTTCCATGAACACTAAGTCCATTTGGGGAGCTTACTAAAGTACAACTCAATTTCCACATCAAATCTACAGCCAACAGGTTGATTGGGCACACAGAGGAAATAAGGAACCCATGTCGAAACTTTTGTTCCCCCACCTGACATTGGAGAGGCGCAGACATTCTTTCATGCACCACCTTTCCACTCGCATTATGGACACCGTCCTATTAGTAATTGGTACATTGAACCCTTTGGCTTGAATTACTGAGTGCGTGACACCGATACCTACTAAAAACTTCGATTGTTTGCTGTTTACAGTTAAGATAACTTGGGGTAATGCTAGGGGTCCCTTACTTAATTGTTGAGAATACATGGAATAAAAATCTGGCACTTCCCTTTTCTGATGGGGTTAGTGGTCCCTCACAGCCATTCCGCCTCTCCTCCGCCTGTCAGTACACCTCTTCCAGATCGTTTCACGTGGCTTGTCCATCTGGGTCTGGACAGTCTCTGAAAAAATGTCCTTCTTTTCCACAGTTGTAACATCGATTTCTCCATGACATGTCTCTCCCTCCTGGAGCATCTTGCTCCCTTCCTCGTCCTCTCCCCCTGGGAGCCACTTGTTGCATCATGGTGAACATGGCTTGATCCATGTTGTCTGCTCTGTTCTTTGAATTTGAGCTTCATGATGTCTGACATAGTCTTCAGCCAGTCTGCTGAGTCTGAACGAGGTGTCAGCATCCATTTCCTGGTTAACCGCTCTGAGGGTGATGCCTTCGTTCTATGGCGTGGGCTTCATCTAAGAGACCAGTGTGTGGTCCTGCTTGAGGCAGTCCATAGGAGGGTGGACGTTCTGCTGCCACTGGATCAGGCACCACGGCTGCTGGTTTCCATTGCGATGGAGCGGAGTCGAGATCGGGATCGGCTCTGGAGGACACACACTGAGAAGTGGAGTTAGGTTCATCCCCCCTCCCAGTCTCCTTAATTTTTTTGTTTGTTTGTTTTTTTTCCTGTTATCCGCATTTTAAGACTTGCTATAATATTCCCATGGTGTCTATCCCATACCTTACGCTGACCAGAATGCCCTGGTCGGTTTTCCATACGTCTAAGTATATTATTAAGCAGTTTCACACTCAAGCTCCCATTCTGAGGGAACCCATAACAATGTACCCATATGAGCAACCACTTTATGGCACTCTCCCTATAGGCCCTTGGCATGTCATTATGTAAGGGCTGGCTCCACTCGGACGGGTCATATTGCATTAATTTAGTATTTTGGGATCTCATTTTATTACTCTCTCAGTGCATGCGTTGCTGTAATTTAGTTCCATTAACGTATCTTATGCTCCGTTCACTCGTGGACTGATTCTGCTCCCAGCTCCGGACCTATTACGTCTGCTAGACGTGCCTAATCTCACGTCTGAGCAATAGGGGCCTCACTATCAGCCGGCTACTGATTCACTTTACTTTGCAACGTCGTAACAAAGCTATTTCAAGTACATCTGAAATATTCTTATGCTAGAGGAGAACTCCCGAACGGCCACACAGAGGGAATATAAACGTCTGCGTACTTACACAATCACTGCTCTCTCCCACTCACGGTTCTTTTTGAAGATGAGGCAGGCACCGCAAGATGAGGGAAAACACCTTCACTCTGGCGGTACTTTTCCCCGACTGGGTGTTCCTTCCCAGCTCAGACTTGCCAAGGAGCGTCCTCAGTGAAGTGTTGATTTTCCCTCCTCGGCGGTGGAGCTGCGCATCCTGCCGACAACACCAAATTGTGGTGGAAAAATGAGAGCACATCAAACACAGACAGCCTTATGCATTGAGTAGTAAAAGGTTTATTGAGTTCTGTCGCCTGTATAACAGAGAAAAAGAACTGACTCGCAGTACAAGTCCCCCTCGCCTTATACACAGAGACGAAAAGAAAGAAAAGAGAAAAAACAGCTCCTACAAGGTATCTGAACTTTATGTTTTGGTTAGCCTGAGCGCAGGTGCCGTCTTCTATCTCTACGGTTAGAACAGTCTTCTTCTATCTCTATGGGTAGAACAGCATGTGAGCCGCTGATGTGCTTGGCTCTCGCGCCTATCTACGGACTGTTATGCTGTGACTATAGAAACACAAAGCAAAGTAAAGCGAGGCAAAGTAAATTTCCACAAAAGTGTGACAGTGTAACCACTATCTGTTGTCTTCCTTTATGGTGCCTGTATACACCTATATACAGTCCATTTTGTGAGACAGTTTTATGTGACAAAATATTGCCCCATCATCATCCTCATCATCATCATCGCCTCAGTGAGTGAGAGTGTGTGTGTGTGTGTTGGTGAGAGAGTGTGTTGCAACCTCAATGCAATAGCTGCTTCGTGGGTTGAGCACCGTGGGGATGTCTGTCCGCATGTTCATCAGGGGGTCACAGGCTTCTACCCACCTACAAATGCAGTAAAGAGAAATTCTTCTGAATGTGTTACTTTGGGGTAGAAGTTACATTAATTACAGTCACCTTACATCTGGGAACTACCGATCCTCTGGTAAATTCTGCACACTCGACAAGAGCAGACAAAAAGGAGATATTTACTTCTTAGAGGTCACTGGTGCGGCTCACAGTCACTGGCATGGTGCATGGATGGAGACAGTGGCCGACTAGACACTTAACCTGAAACAGAGGACATGCAAACAAAACAACTGACCTGGGGTTGTAACCGTATGTATGTGTATCTGATTGAGGTCCGTGTTATTGTGTGTTATATACTAGGCGTAAGTGTGTGCATGTGGTCCATACAACATAGATCTGCTCTCCATAGGTGATCACTCCCACTCCAGTACATCTGCTCCTCATGGGAGCGATGAGACTCCAGCGTCACGGTATTGGGTATAGTTAATTCTGATATCTAGAAGTACAAAATACATAAGGTCTCTTTTAAACAGTGTGTAATAAACAATATGTATTAGAGTTTGATAAACAACACCAGTGTAATACACAATACCCTGCAATAAGTATCAATTTTGTCAGTCAATACGGGAGGAGGGTCAGTTGTCATTTAAATATTCCACAAATGGATGGGTCTTCAGTCTGTGTTTGAAGGCTGCAAGGGACTCTGCTGTCTGGACAGCAAGTGGGAATTCATTCTTCC
The DNA here is from genome assembly GCF_041902795.1 of Electrophorus electricus. Taxonomy (NCBI): domain Eukaryota; kingdom Metazoa; phylum Chordata; class Actinopteri; order Gymnotiformes; family Gymnotidae; genus Electrophorus; species Electrophorus electricus. Next base: position 24,629,483 of record NC_137511.1, read on the forward strand.
ATGAGACCTGAAGCACGATGTTGCATGTTTACTCACTCTTCATTTTCCTCTTTTACCAGCATCGGTGTGATGGCTTATGATTCGTGCTTCTTTTCGAATACTTGGAAAAATGGCAAATAATTCCGAGCATTTTGCTTACCTCAGTGTGCTAAACATTTGATTGATCTACACTACAAGCTATGTCATATGCACCATTCTTATCCAATTTGGCTTTGACTTAATTTGCAATATATTTTTTTTATTGTATTGTAATTTAGTGTATTGAGCTGCAGTGTCTTGTCAACATTCAGCTTAGGTCAATGCCAAAGATAATGCCCAAGATAATGCCAGAGATGTACGTGTCCCACTGATTTTGATGTGTTGTGGATCAGTGTGTATTCTGGCTCAGTGTGCCTGTGACAAAATTGTTTTTAAACAGCTAGTTTTCGTTTTTTTAATGAACAAAGTGTTCATGCCAACCTGCTGAGCCAACTTCAGCTGTCCTGTGTTTCCATGTAGGTGACTTTGCATGTCTCGACTGTGTTGGCAGTGTTTCTATTGGTGTGGTTACAACCCTGATTATTGACAGGCATACTGAAGCTGGCAAAAGGCACAGGTAGCCTCCTAAATATTCCACTCTACCCCAGGACTTGCGCTGTGTCCACTTGACTTTTCATGACCACCTCTTCAGTTTCAGCCCTGTTGGCATGTATGTTTTGTCACGACTTCTAAGACATCACGTCGCCACTGTGTAACAATTTCTCTCATAGGTGCTTTATCAAATGATCGATTTACAACTTGGTCAACTCTTGATTCTTCTATGTAGAAAAAAGTAGTGCAAGGTTATCTTTCCTGAAAAGGTAGCCAAGGCAGCAGTTTGTCAGCAAAGGGCTTAGTGTTGGGAGCCTCCCCACCTGGAGGATTGATCATTTGATTGATCCACTCTACGAGTTAAGTCATATGTACCTTTTCTATCAAATTTGGCTTTGACTCAATTTGCCGTACGTTTTCTTATTGTATTGTAATTTATTGTACTGAGCTGCAGAGTCTTGACAACATTCAGCTTAGGTCAATGCCTGAGATAATGCATTGCACTTTCCTCCATGGTTTTGATCTATTTTCTGGCTCAGTGTGCCTCTGACAAAATGCTGTCCAACTGAGCACCTAGTGTACAGAGTCTCCCCATCAGGGAATCAAACCCCAGTCTTACGCATGACAGGCAGAGATATTATCCACTACAATAACAAGGACATGTGGGTGTGTGTTCCCCACCCAGGACCATATACAGGTGTAGAGATCAGTTTAGCAAACACTCGATCCAGAAGTTATTTTTCATAACAGGTCAGGCAATATATGCTCCAGTTGTGAAAGATGGTCAGGAGGTGATGCTGCTGCCGCTGTTGCTTCTGTTGACTAAACAATGTTGATAACAACTTTAGGAATTGATTGGGGAAAAAAAATAGATTATTTTCAGTAAGCAGTTAGAATTCTTTATCAGATCAGTCACATGATGGGGGAGGCATTCTTAATTCCTCCTCCCAGTCGAACAGAGTCAACCCCTGATCCCCATCATCCAAGCCATCTTGGAAAAAAAATTGATTCAATTATTCTGGTATAAACGTGATTAATAATCATGCTTTTAAAATTATACTTACACGGTGATGGTGGCCTACAGGTTAGTGGTTGAACAGCTTGAATAGGCCTAGAGTTATTTAGACGTATGTAATAAGCCACATTGACCTGTACATACGTTTCTATAGATGTTGCCGGTTGTATGAGGTCCCCTGAAAAGATTGTGAGCTCAGCCAGGGGGCTCGATGAATAGTGGATGACGATAGAGGGATTCACCCCTTCTGCCTCTGTGTGACAAATGAATGCACTGCATAAACCTTTAGACAAAATGCGGTCTTTTAACATATGTTAGACTCGCTCTAGAATGGATTAACTTGTATCAACTCATTCATTATATGAACTGTTTCATCACCATGTGTCCTTATATCGGCTGATAAAAATTAACAAAAATTTTAATATGATAAATAAAATACATAAAAATAAAATGTCTAAAAGTTCACAAATAAGAAATTACCTTGATCAGCAATTCTCTCCACAGATTCAAGGAACTCGTGATCGTCTGAACCTACAAAAATACACAGAATAGCATTATAGACCGTGCATAGGAAAGATCATCATGATGGTATCCTTTATACTAAAACGCATTGATGTTACTTCATTTAATGTTTAATTTAAGTAAATAGAATCACCTACTTCTAAGTTAAAGTTTTTCTATATAGCTAGCCATGAGAATAAGAATAGCCGTCGATCAAAAGAGTTTCAGTCGATCAAAATGTTTCACAGACTCTAAAACACATTGGGCATATTACATAATGATCAGTAGTCATCAGAATAAGGACAATATAATTTCCTAGATAGTTCACGAAAAGAATAGTTACAATAGCTTGTACATAATACGTATTGATTGTTTGATAAAATACAATTAATTTACACAACCGGTAGAGATATCCAATCGGCTAATTCATAAAATACCTTCATGAAAGAACATTGCTATTTTCCCCCTAGTTTAGCTAATATGTGGCGGTGATAAAAGACGACTGACCAATGTACTTATTTTCTAATCTGATTAACAATTTTCAGATCCTGACAGTACAGGTCTTGTAGGTTTTATCTAGACCTGAATTTAGGCCCCAACGAGTTAAATCAAACAACGAACGATAAAGTCTTTCAACCATTAGCTAAATAAATAGCTAAATACATGTTAGCCTTTTTAGTAACATATACTAATATAAGTTATAACATGAATGGATAAAAAGAGCGTACCTGTTGATAACTGCTGAGCCATGTGCATGTTCGTTCAGAGGTCTTGGCAAAAGTTTTCAGATGTATCGCTTACAATTACGACTGTGACCTAAAGGCGTGAAGTACCGTAAAACACGGCTTTAAGAAAGAAATGTAGATGGGGAAAAGAGATGGTTTTCGAATAAAAGCTGTAAATTACAATTCACCCCTCCACAACACCACTCTCAGATGTGGAATGCACTGTAAAGTGTTAAGGGCCCAACATGTGATAACGGACAAGAACCTTGTGTGATAAAACTTATAGAGTAAGTACATTTGCTTAGAGATCAGAGAAAAAATAAATAAAAGGAAACTTTATGTTTTGTGAAAAGTTTACTTATTGCCCTGTTTTAGTACATATGGCAGATAAGATGTGAGGAGGTGTGAGAGAGAGAGTGTGTGTGTCAATGACCCCTGACTGCAGAGTGTGTGTCAGAGAGGATACTGAACACACAGCGAAAGTGGAGAAAAACTGAGACTGAACACTTTAATTTTCTTTAATCACAACAATATTTCTCAATTAGAGAAACCTCTTATACACAGGGCTGGTTGGTTGGGCAGAAAGAAAAAGGTGGCAAAATTTGAAATTTTGGGGCATATATCAATTTTTGTCAGAATTGGTTTTCATGTAAATTAGGGGGAGGGACTCGGGAGGAAGTGTGACTTTTTAGAGAATCAGCCAATGGGAGGGGAGTGGGATGGGTGAGTGAGTGGGTGGGTGAGTAAGAGAGAGAGGCAGACAGCGACACAACTGAGACCCATACACATGTTTGAGTATCAGTACATGACCGGCAGTGGAGCAGAGCGGACATTAAATACTATTTGGTACATATTCGTTTGAGACTGATAACTTTTATTTACTTTAATCACTTGATCTTTAATCACTATTTCTCAAATTTAAAAAAAAAAAAGTCAATAAAACTATTTTGAGGATCCCTCATTGTGTTTTATTTTATTTTCATATAATGTCACATATCATATTATATATAGATAGATAGATAGATAGATAGATAGATAGATAGATAGATAGATAGATAGATAGATAGATAGATAGATAGATAGATAGATAGACTGCTGTCAAATCAATCAGTAAAATCAAGCATTAAATCATTTTTACCATTAGTATATACTATCTCTCTCTCATACACAGTCATGTACACGCGCGCGCGCACACACACACACACACACACACACACACACACACACACACACATTGTTTTTGTATCGGAGTAGTTGCTGAAGTCAAACTTCACACACATATATGCACTCCTTTTGCACTCTTGCACATCATTCCTACTTACTGCTAGAGTACTGTACTAAATCAGCACTGTACTCTGAACTGTTCTGGCTGCTACCAGTGACTGCTATGTTCAGTATAGTGTGTCACTGACTCCTATGTACAACCCACTTTACATATTCCCAATACTACGTACTGGTAAAAATAAATGCACTGTCTGTTCTTTGTATATTGGTCCTGTCCTGTAATTATTTATTGTATGACATTATTGTACTGGATTGTATTGTTTGCACTTGTGTAGAGTGCTGTCTGTTGCACTTGTTTTATGTTGCACCATGGTCCGAGAGGAACATCGTTTCATTTTTGCAGTGTACTTGTATAAAGCTTAAATGACAATAAAAGCCTTTTGAAGGTTGAACTTGAACTAATAGGTGGGAACATTTTTATCACACTAATTTCACCTGAGCACTTAGTCTGCATATTTCTAAATAAAAAGAAACAGTTCTTACAAACAATATAAAGCACACAACTAATTTTTCATATATAAACTGGCTTCTCCTACCACTAATTCAGAAGTACTTTGCTTGCACAGGTGATGAAGGACCTCAAAAACTGTTCATTATTCAAAGACAAAACGTTAGAGAATATTCAAGGAAACAATGTTTAAATATGACTCAATTTTTTAAACATCTATGTGCAAATCAGGAGTGAAAGACAAGTTAGAGAAAATGTCTGACAATATGCTATTTCACTAGTTAGTACTGACATACACTTTTTGGCATCGGGCCCCATTCTTACATACTGCCACTGGACACATATATGCGCAATAGGTTTGCTAGCTCATTTTGGATCCCAGTACCTGCTAGGTTAAGTGATTGTCCTTTACTGCCCTTTACTGACATGCTTACCACGGTCAACATACAGGTTTTGGGACTCACTAGCGCTCTTGTGCTTTCTTGCCCCTCACCCCACCCTAGACCCTAGTTCCACATACAGATTGAACACCCTGAAAGCAGTTTGAGCACAGAGAAAGCTATAACACCAAATCAAGCATGTTGGATGGTGTAATATATACTTGGAGTGGGATGGTCCGTTCATTGGTCCACTACAGCTGTCCTGTCCATGTCTGTCTGTCTGTCTAATGGATCCCACTCTGAGTATATATGAATGGGCACCAAATGGACACTGGTCAGAAAAGGTCAGGGAAGGCCGGATTGGCCCCAAAGTGCATCCATTCGCAAAGTGGCACCCCCAAGGACAAAAATGGAAGTGCCTGACACCTAGAAGTTAAGGAACAGAAAGTAACTTTCCCTAACTTGTAGGGTCACATGATTTCACTGGCGGGGTAAGGGAGGCTTCAGAGACAACATATTAAAGTGCCAGACCCCTAGAGCTTATGAAACAGGGAGTAGTTTTCCGTAAGCTGTGGCAACTCGAGCTTCTGATATGTTATTCGCCATCCAGATGAGCCACCGGTCGACACGACAAAGTCTGGGCCCCTCCCTAATACACTGTTTGTAAACATTCCACTCCAAGTATATTTCCATTCATATCTCATATACTTATTTTGGACATCCTTTAGAAAGGTCAGATTGACATAAAAATTCATTATGTTTGCCAGGGCCAACCCATGAGACAGTGTGTGAAAGGAGAACACCCTAGTTTGTTGTTTTCTATTACAACAACCCAGAAGATTTCACCCTGCATTGTGTGCAGATTTGAAAGGACACAGACACACAGGAGCAGGAAGAAAACATTTTTCAAGAATAAATTTGTTGATTTTTTTTCTTGGCTGGGGAAGGGCATAGCAACACGACTGTCTGATATGTTATTTGGGGCACCCAGCTGTGTCAGCATTTGATGCGGTAAAGTCTGTGCCCCGTCCTAAACACTGTTTGTAAACACCCCACTCCAAGCACATTTCCATTCATATGTCATATACTTGTTTTGGATACCCGTTGATTTTTGTTGTTTCTGATCACTTAGGGGGCCATTGCCCCAATATGTCATCCAAGATACCTCCTACATCCCACCCATGAAATTTCATGACCCTACGTGGTCCTGATCCTGAAACGATAACCCTATCCCTTGATATGTATTTTTTAGGGCTCTAAGCACCAGCGGTGCAACATAGGAGCCACCAACTCGCTAGCTAGATACTAGAATTAAGTGATTTGAAGTGTCCCAAGTTTGAAGTTTCTAGGTTAAAAGGTTTACGTACGCCAACTCGTAACATAAGCTCTCATAGTCAATGCATATGAATAGGAGAGGCCTAACTTACATTTCAGGGCCCTAAACACAAGCCGTACAATGTAGGTGTCCGAAACACGCTAGCTAGATACTAGACCTAAGTGAGATGAAGTCTTCCAGGTTTGAAGTCTCTAGGCTAAAAGCTCTACGTACACCAACCCGTAACATATGCACTTAAAGGCAATGCATTTGAATAGGAGAGGCCTAACTAACGTTTCAGGGCCCTAAACACAACGTAGGTGTCCAAAACTCACAAGCTAGATACTACACCTAAGTGCGATGAAGTCTTCCAAGTTTGAAGTGTCTAGGTAAAAGGTGGGCATAGGCCAATCCTTAACATGTGCTCTTCTACTTTCTGACAGTCCCACTTTCTGACAGTCCCACTTCAAAGTATATTTGAATTATGTCAAATATATTGCCCGTGGGATCCCAAATACACTGCATGTGCGATGGTGTCCAAAGTTTCCAAAGTATTATTGTAAAAGATTATTTTGATGCTTTAATACCAATTTTCCTTGTAACCCATCTCTACCTGAACTCATATCTGTCTCAAGAGTTGTGAAATTCTACTGTCCAAAACCCGTATATATTCTTGAATGGAATATACTTGAAATGGGATCATCAGATCTCTGAATTTGTGGGAGATATTTTGAAACTAACAGCACCATTATCTAAATCTGGGTCACTCTTACTAAGGTTGTGAGTTTGGATTAGATTGGAGAAAGTCAAACATTTGGACCAAAAAACCCCAAGGGGGTACATACACCTTGGAGTTTTTTTTGGGTGAAAATGTTGACTTTCTCCAATCTTCTCACAGATTAGGAGAGACCCAGATGTATACAGGGGCCCTCCTTTTTCCTTGATATCTTGTTCCAAAGATGAGATCTGACACTCCCACTTCAAGTATGTTTCAGTGGTGTATCAAATATATTGCAAATGGGATGGAAATCCCACTTCAAGTATGTTTCAGTGGTGTGTCAAAATACCAATTCAAATATGTCATTTAGTGTATCAAATATACAGCAAATGGGATGAAAACCCAAATTCAAATATGTCATCTAGTGTGTCAAATATACTGCAAATGGCATGAAAATGCCAATGCAAGTATGTCATCTAGTGTATCAAATATACTGCAAATGCCATGAAAATCCCAATGCAAGTATGTCATTTAGTGTCAAATATATTGCAAATGGGATGAAAATCCCAATTCAAATATATGTAATTTAGTTTGTCAAATATACTGCAAATATATCTCGGGCACTGACGTTTCCTTTTATTTTCCACACTATAAGAACTCCAGCAACCACATTTAATTTCACTGAGGGGTCAGCAAACAAGCCCACAGCAGGTATGTGTCGCTCTGCCATGCACCTCGCAGTAAATGTTACAACTTCTTCCATAATAAAATATATAATTAAAAGAAAACTGTGGTCATAAAAATGAACAGAACCCTCTAGCGATGAACCTCATTTATTTCAAGATAACTAAAGCATAGGTAGGTTAAAGCACCGTTAGCTTGCAGCTAGAACAAAAAATGCATAGTGAGGTAGAACAACAAAAGCCTGAGACTTTAGTGACACTGTTTGAAGCACATGACCACAACACTGACATCACTCCATGTGACATCACACCATGACACACACTGGCTTTCATCAATATATTGATTTCTATTGGCCATTGCAGCGCCATTGTCATTGAGTGAAAGCAATTCTCACAGAGGTTTGAAGGGGAGGGGAACTTTAATATTACTTCACAAGCGTTTTCAGTGGCAAACGTCGTGATTGGCAGCTGTTTCAACAAATAGTGGACACTTAGACTACTGTCAACCAGCTTCCACATTGTAAGCAGACAAAGTGTTGCGCATGCGTTTGACGCTGTTTGGCAAAACGCATGCAGCCGTAAGAATGATTTGATCGTCAAGTTTATGTGGAGTTGTCTGGGTGCTTCTAGGATGGACTAGCTACAATGTTTGCATTGCAAATCACTGGGTGTTTCCATTCACTGCTGGCAAAAATCGTAATCCTTCTACAAAATGTAAGTATAAATGAGAAAGATTATTATTTCTTTACAGTATTACAGCATTTACAGTATTACAGTATTTTCCCCTAATAACAATGATGCTATGAAGCTATAATTGTTGTGGAACTTACTAAAGTAACTTACTGTGATGTTTTAGCAAAAATATACATGCAAACTCAGTGTATAGTGACTTTGTGTGCATTTGGAGAGGTTTTTGGACACTGTGGAGATGTCTAGGACACCTAGTGGAAAATAGTGGAAAAGTGTTGAATTTATTTATTTACCCAAGTGAATCAGAAAATGTAGAGCATGACTGAAAATTAATCTCCAGCATCAAAAGACACATTATAAACCCCAAGAATCAAAGGTGTTTTTTTTGTTGTTTTTTTGTTTTTTTACATTTTTGTTTCGTATTAGATGAGCTCAAATGGAATCTAAACGATGGAAAAATAAGCTTGTATAATTGCAGATAACTAGTGTTAAAGTGAACAAGTGCAAATCGTTCAAAAATGAACTTAGACCTGGAGGTGCATAGACAGATGCACCACGCCCCCTAGCGGGCACGCGGGCGTCCCCAGACGGGCATACTCAAATAAATTACTTGATAAAATCGAATATTCTTAAAATACAGTACATTTATCAACATAACATTTCTTAGGACTAATACAAGTACCTGCTTACCGATTTTCAGCCGTCTACATGCATCCGTTCGCCAGAAATCCCATGCTGAATACACCGTGTTTTTCGGCTAAATTTACACAAACACGTCCCTGCCCTTTTAAATTGCCTTTTAAAACATTCTTCCGATATAAGAGAACTTCAGATTTTGTAATAGAAAATTCAATTACCATCCAATAAACACCGTGACATGTTTAAAAAAGTATATAGAATGCTAATACAGCTCTTTATTAGCTTGCTCACTTCTTAGAGCAGAAACACACGTTCGGCTCCTTCGTAACCTAACACAAAATACGCAAACCTTTAGTTACATCAAACTGCACGTTACTATCCTAAAACTGTTCCTGAATAGAGCATTGTACCCTCCTTTCTTAGAATCCGTGTTTGTTATTCGTCCATCGAATAAACGTTCTCTTTGATTGTTTTGTTTTTCTACCTTTGGCAAGATTCCGTATTGTGTTGCTGTTCATGGTTGGCCTATCAAAAGAGCTTATAGTAATGGACCGTTGAAACCAAAGTGATTGAAACCACTTTCAGCAAATAGTATTCCGTCAAAAGAAAACATCGACACCTCATTTGCCTTGAATACTACACTACAGAGGTGGGGCGGGCCATGCGTAAACACAATATAAGGTCCTGTTGCGCACTAACATCCTCCGTTTTGCAAACGCATCGCATACGCAAGTTACTTCATTTTGGCTAATTCGCTTTGTTTTTGTAACACGTTCCGCTTTTGGAAAAAAAATGTTATTTTTATCACAGTAATGGAGAAGAAAAGGCGATTTACAGTTTTAGATGTTCATGATGAGCTATTTAGGCTTAGCGACGAGGAAGGTGAGAGCGATGACGGTTCCATGTCTGCTAGCATGGATTCTGCTGAGCAAGACGCTTTTGAGTTTGGAATCGATGCCGTGCTCGATGCACCGTAAGTATAAAATTCATATAGCATGCGTGATTCTTTATTGTAAAAGTTCAGTGTTGGTTACGTAATATTTAAATGTCCATTGAATTTGCTCCTATGTTGACTGAAACTCTAGTACTTGTTGTACTGTTTATCGCACTGATTGTGTAAGTCGTAACTCGCTCTGGATGAGCGTGTCTGCTAAATGACCTAAATGTAAAGGTAAATTATTGTTGTTTGAGATAGAGCTTATGTATATTTTGCACTAGGCATTGGTTAGCATTAGCACTGGTTAGCATTAGCACTGATCATCATTCTGAGGCACTATAGTGATGTAAATGTATGTAGTAAATGTAATAAATTTTCTTATTTACCATGACAATTTGCAATTTGTATTTATTTTCATCTTCATATTTTACTCATTTGGCTGTTATCCTGTCTTTTTCTTGCAGTGAAGAAAATTCCCCCTCCCCTCCCCCATCTGAGAGATTTCACACTTCTTCTGGCCCGCCCCCAGAGCCATCAGCTTCTACCCCCTGCCAATCTGTGGACACTCCTCACACCTCAGGACTGCGTCGTCACAGAGGCAGCAGGAGCACAAGCCCACCCCAAGCAAAGAAAAAACTGTCAACACCGAAAGGTGCCATGTAGATTAAGAGAAATAAGGGCGTCTCTGCTGTACAAGATACGCGCCGTGGTGTGTAGAGAAGGGCTGCGGAGAAATCAGGGGTAGCGGGAAGAGCGAAAAGACCAAAAAAGATAGCGAAAAGAGTGAAAAAAGTGCCAGGTGTGGACGGAGCAGTCATGACGGCAGCCGACCTCACCGGCGCCATTTTTTCAAAGCCTGTCTAAGAGGGTCAAAGCATGTCTAAGAGGGTGGTGTGGTATCGCAGCCATCGCTGGGCTGATAAGTGTGACACTCTCTGGTCCTGCAGTATTCGGTGTACTGTGTGTGGGACTAAAACAGTAAGAGGGGAGTATGCCACTATATCTCTTGAGGCTAGTATGGCCTTCTCGGCAGCTGCTATTGCTCTGAGGCAAGCTGGTAGCCCTTGTGCCACCGTGTCTAATTTTGCCTAGAAGTAAGCTACTGGTCTTTGATGTGTTCCATGTTTCTGGCATAGAAACGACATCATATAACCACCTTTCTCATCTACCGTCTGAGTGAAAAGTTTGTTGGGATCAGAGAAACCTAGGGCAGGCAGGCTTTGTAGTGCTTGTTTCAATTCTACAAACGCCTTTTCCGCCTTTGGGGTCCAGGCCAACTGCACCGCATTCCTGTCTTCGGTGGGAATGATGGCGCGTAGTGGTCCCCCCAGTTCTGCATAGGACAGAATAAACATGCGACATTAGGAATACATGCCTAAAAAGATAACACCTGTTTCTTTGTGGTTGGCTTAGGTAGCGAAATGATAGCTTGTGCTCGGTTGTGAGACATCCTGTGTGCATTCCCCTTAATGATATGCCCCAAGAAAGTTACTTCGTCTTTACAGTTTTGTAATTTTGCAACTAGCTTTATGCCCTTCTGCAGCTAAATGTTTCAACAGGCATAAAGTGGCTTGCTTGCACAACTCCTCTGTTGGCACCGCTAATACTAAATCATCCACGTATTGCAGCATAGTTGTGCCTGCAGGAAGGGTAAGACCTTCTAAACTTTGTCTTAATGCTGCATTATAAATGGTTGGCGATTCACAATAGCCCTGACAGAGGCGTGTAAACGTGTAGGGTTTTCCTTCAAAGGAAAAAGCAAACCAATACTGGCTATCTGGATGTACCGGTACACTAAAAAAAGCATTCGCCAGGTCCACAACGGTGAACCATCGACTGTCATGTGCTATTTGTGACAATATAGTGTGCAGATTTGGCACTTCAGGTGCCCTTGCTTGTACTGCTGCATTTACTGCTTGTAAGTCTTGTACAAATCTCCACTCATCACACCCTGGTTTCTTCACAGCAAATTTGGGGGTACGGACAGGCGAGGATGGGCATGGTATTATTACACCGGCATCTCGAAGGGATCGGAATACTGGCCTAATACCTTTTTTAACCTCCTTGTTTAATGCGTATTAGGCTTCTCTTGGTCTGTATACGCCCTTCGGAATGATTTGTACTGGCTCAGAATTTTTGATTAATCCCATATTGTTTTTCACTTTAGCCCATAAGATATCTGGTACCTCGCTCAAATAATTATCATGCTCGGATTCCGATGCTACAAAGTTAGACAAGGGTGCACTCTGGTGAGGTGAGGTAAGCCATTTGGAATGCATCTACTCCTGCATTATAGTAAATAGTGGCTTGTTCAGTGGGTTCCCATCTGTGGAGATGACTCAGTCATCTTATCCAGGGTCCAACCTCCCGCCATTGTCTAAAAGGATTATTTCTTCCTAGTGAGACATGGGGGATGGAGTACTCAACATCATACCAACGTTTCTGTTCATCAGACAGTTCAGCATGGGCAGCTACAAAATCATTATCCCAATACAAATATTTAGTTCTAATGGTCTCTAGGTTTTCAATGACCAAAAAAAGCTTCTGCATACTGCTTATCTGGACCATCGCAAACATATGCAGTCACATGCAAACATTCCACATCCATATAATTAAATTTACCATTAGTTGCCCTTCTGACGGTTTCGATCATGTGTTCGGTTATTTTCCTTGACCCACCTTGCAACCCCCACTCATATATATATATATCCCGGCTCCCCCTCTCCCAGCAGCACCATCTGTGCACTGGCGTCACCTTCCATGAACACTAAGTCCATTTGGGGAGCTTACTAAAGTACAACTCAATTTCCACATCAAATCTACAGCCAACAGGTTGATTGGGCACACAGAGGAAATAAGGAACCCATGTCGAAACTTTTGTTCCCCCACCTGACATTGGAGAGGCGCAGACATTCTTTCATGCACCACCTTTCCACTCGCATTATGGACACCGTCCTATTAGTAATTGGTACATTGAACCCTTTGGCTTGAATTACTGAGTGCGTGACACCGATACCTACTAAAAACTTCGATTGTTTGCTGTTTACAGTTAAGATAACTTGGGGTAATGCTAGGGGTCCCTTACTTAATTGTTGAGAATACATGGAATAAAA